>NW_028317809.1:3060192-3374807 GCF_062004578.1 Staurois parvus | reverse complement strand
GCAGAGAGGGGGGTGTGGAGGTTAGCAGAGAGGAGTTTGGGGTATGGAGGTGAGCAGAGAGGGGGGTGAGGAGGTGACCAAAGAGGGGTGTGGAGGTGAGCAGAGAGGGGGGTGTGGAGGTGAGCAAATAGGGTTTTGGGGTGTGAAGGTGAGCAGAGAGGGCGTTTTTGGGGTGTGAAGGTGAGCAGAGAGGGGTTGGGGGTGTGGAGATGAGCAGGGAGGAGCTGAGGGTGTGGAGGTGAGCAGAGAGGGGGTTTTGGGGTGTGGAGGTGAGCAGAGAGGGGGTTTGGGGTGTGGAGGTGAGCAGAGAGGGGTTGGGAGGTGTGGAGGTGATCAGAAAGGGCGTTTTGTGGTGTGGAGGTGAACAGAGAGGGTGATGTGGAAGTGAGCAGAGAGTGGTTTGGAGTGTGGAGGTGAGCAGAGAGGGGGGTGTGGAGGTTAGCAGAGAGGAGTTTGGGGTATGGAGGTGAGCAGAGAGGTGGGTGAGGAGGTGACCAAAGAGGGGTGTGGAGGTGAGCAGAGAGGGGGGTGTGGAGGTGAGCAAATAGGGTTTTGGGGTGTGAAGGTGAGCAGAGAGGGGGTTTTTGGGGTGTGAAGGTGAGCAGAGAGGGGTTGGGGGTGTGGAGGTGAGCAGGGAGGAGCTGAGGGTGTGGAGGTGAGCAGAGAGGGGTTGGGGGTGTGAAGGTGAGCAGAGAGGGGGTTTTGGGGTGTGGAGGTGAGCAGAGAGGGGGTTTTGAGGTGTGGAGGTGAGCAGAGAGGGGGTTTTGGGGTGTGGAAGTGAACAGAGAGGGGTTGGGGGTGTGGAGGTGAGCAAAGAGGGATTGTGGGTGTGGAGGTGAGCAGAGAAGGGGTTTTGTTGTGTGGAGGTGAGTGTTGGGGGGTAACAGAAGTAAGCAGAGAGGGGTTGGGGGTGTGGAGGTGAGCAGAGAGGGAGGTTTGGGGTCTGGAGGTGAGCAGAGAGGGGCTGGGGGTGTGGAGGTAAGCAGAGAAGGGGTTTTGTGGTGTGGAGGTGAGTGGGGGGGGATAGCAGAGGTGAGCAGATAGTGGGGTGTGGAGGTGAACAGAGGGGTTTAGGGTACAGAGGTGAGCAGAGATGGAGTTTTGGGATATGAAGGTGAGCAGAGAGGGGGGTTGGAGATACTAAGGTGAGAAAAGAGGGGGGTTGCAGTGCATAGGTGAGCAGAAAGGTTCTGGGGTTCAGAGATTAGCAGGGAGATTGGGATCCACAGGTGAGCAGGGTGGGATTGGGGTGCAGAGGTTAGCAGAGAGGGGAACATGCAGTGTGACTTTGCTGCCCATTGATTTGAATGCAATCTGGTGTCTTCAAACACACTACATTTGCGATCTGTGTTTGGGATTCTGTTAACAATGCATTGGTACCTACATGCAAATCGCAAGGGCAATGCAATCATCTGCAGTGCGGGAAATGCACTCCTTTCCCGTACCATGTTCTGGTGTGTACTGGCCCTAGTTCCCAACTGATTTTTTTTTTAAATTGTTCCCCACCAAAAACGTACTGCATTTGCTAATGCTTTGGTGTAACATTAGGAATTAATAGCACCCTTGTACATCTGCTAAAGAGCAGTGCATTTGTATATGCATTGGGAATGTACGCGCTTGTGCGCGCACTCCCTGACGTGCAGTAGTGTGAACCAAGCCTTACCTAGGGTGCCTCGAGCATGAAAATACTTTTCAAGGCCGCCCTGACTGGAAGAAGGGTGAGAAACACTGTTAGAATATTTCACATGGCAGATCTACAGTACTGCTGCTTAGGAGGGATTCAAGATAAGATACATTTTTTTATGACACCGCTTAGGCACAATTAATAGATGTTCCCTATAAGGCCATTTTTACATGGCCATTTAGAAGCAGCCACCAGATTCCAGTGGCAAGAATGAGCGGATTCTTGCAGCAGGATTGACCGGGTCATGCGAAGTGACACTCAGCCCATATAAAGTAATGACAGGCTGAGAGCGGCCGTTGCTGTTCACATGTAGTGGTTACCTGCAGTTAGGGATGTTTGTCTGAGCCTGGCATCAGGCTTGAACATCTGTCACTAAATTCTTTGTGTGAGACTACGTGTGAACAGTAAAGCAAACAGACTGCTTCAGGTGAGTGCTGGACCACATAGCCCCTCCACACACACGTTGGTGCCAGCCCGATCCATGGTCGTAGGAACAATACTGGGAAACAAAGGTTGGTCGCACTAGCAACCGTGCAGCAGAATTAAAATCCTTTATTGGAATCTCCACAAACAGTACAATAAGAACATGACAGCTGTCAAAAGACAGCTTAAATAATGTGCAACAGCTGATTGCAATAAGCAGTTTAACTGCTTTCCAGGAACAATAATCCAAATACATAGAAAAACACATCACTAAATACACAATACAAAAAAGGAAGAAGAAAGAAAAAAGAAAGAAGAACCACCTCTAGTCAATGCCGTACCCAAAAAAGCAGAAATGTACCATGTACACATTATCAGAAAAAAAATATGTATTTTTATTTTCTCTTTTGGCCAGTTCACCTCTTTGTTTGCACAGAATACTGAAAGTGATTCTTTATTTCATTATGCATAACTTTTTTTTTTCTGATAATGAAAGAGTGTATGTGGTACATTTCTGCTTTTTGGGTACGACATTGACTAGAGGTGGTTCTTCTTTCTTTTTTCTTTCTTTTTCCTTTTTCTGTATTGTGTTTTTAATTATGTGTTTTTCTATCTATTTGGATTGTTGTTCCTGGAAAGCAGTTACACTGCTTATTGCAATCAGGTGTTGCACATTATTTAACCCCTTCACGTCTAAGGGTAAATCAAATCTTAATGCCTAAGCACAATTTTTCAATGTTGAGATGTGTTAGTAAAACCGTACATATCATCATCGCAACTACTTTGTACATCCAGGTGAATTATACCGTGTTTTTTTTTTTTTTTAGGACAAATTTGGTTTTCATTTGGTGGTAAATAGTAATGGATAACTCCTGATTTTTTTTTTTGTTAATTAATATCAAAGGAAACTCTGGCCCAAAATAGTTAAAAAAAAAAAAAAAAAAAAAAAAATGTTTAATTCAGCTGTGTGTTTCTTGTTACTACCATAACCTACCACCAAAGAACAACCCAAAATAAATTTTACAGCTCTTGATGAACGCAGCATTACCATATATGTGTATGTTATTTGTTGTTTGTACCCGTTGTACAGCCCAGAAATAATAGTGCGCATTTTGTTTTTTGGTTTTTTTTTTTACTTAAAACACAATGACACTAACTGACACTTATACCAATAAAATAAAAAATCCTGACCTTTGACCCTCACCTTTTGTTTGACTTTGACCTTGACCCAAACACTTAGCCTGGCACTGAACTAGATCAAACCTTGATCTAGGTATTTTTTCTTTATTTTTTCGTTTATTTTTTAATATTTATTTATGTGTTTTTTTTTTTTTTATGTTTCAATATTTTTATTACATTTTTCAGAGAAAAACAAGGGAGTGAAATATGGTTCATTCATACAGTATTACATTAGACGATACATAGTTGAGTATTTTTGTTGTTGTTCCACCCAATGATAGGTGGAGGTGTAGATCTTGTTTAGCAATATTATCAGAGGTATTCATATATGTATGATGAACCTTGGTCGGGAGTTGTGTTGTTAGGGGGGTTTTGGTGGGGGGGTGGTGAAGGAGAGGATTGGGGGAGGAGGGATATAACTGGGTAATTGAGGAGATACCAGTCTTGGTTTGGACGGTAATTCGACTAGTAAAATGTCATCAGGATTGTACAGAACATTTTGGGTGGTTTAGCCATCGGGTCCATTGGTTATTAAATTTGTGATAGGAAGTATTAAATGCGGATAATTTTTCCATTTCACATTGGGTGTTACGGTCTGCAATTAATGAAGTGATTGAGGGGGTTTTATTTGTGTTCCATAGTATTTATTTTTTTAACAAACATTTTTTCCCCTCTATGCCAGGAGTTAGAGAGATACAATGTATCTCTCTCTTCTATTCATAGAGGAAAAAAAAAAACAAGGGGGCCGGGCTGTACAGTGACTGATCACTGTGATAGCCAAACCGAGGCTATCACAGCGATCATGTGACACAAAACAGGGAGTCCCGTGTCCCGATTGTTAGAACGGGACCCGGGGCTCTCAGTGAAAGTATACAGGTACACAAGTATGCAACCCCATGGAAAAAAGCCCAGTTCTGTGAGGCCACATGTTTGTGTGACGTCGGCGTGAAGGAGTTAAGCTGTCTTTTGACAGGCGAAATTTAGTAATGACTAAGCACATGTTCTTATGAAACACGTTTACTGTTCCTTTGTCGAGTCTTGGAGCTGTCATGTTCTTATACTGTTTGCGAAGATTCCAATAAAGGATTTTAATTCTGCTACACGGTTGCTAGTGCGTCCAACCTTTGTTTCCCGGTATTGTACATGTGAACAGTGGCAGCCACTCTCAGCTTGTCATTAGTTTATACTGTATGTGCTGGACGGCCATTATTGTTCACATGTCTAGTCATTCCAGCAGTCATTAACAGATTCTTGCTGCTGAAATCCAGTGGAATCTGGTGGCTGTAAAAAGAGACCTTAAGGTACATTCACCCAGCCATCAGTTCGTACAGCCAGCGTTACCTATGATGATCATGGCTGGTCACAGATGTGCTGTGTCATCTGTCTCTAACCACAGGTAATCACTGGCTGTGCGAACAGTCAACGATAGTTATGGCCACTATCAACATGTCATTGCATTGCATGGGCTCACTGGCTGCTCCTCACACACTTGTCATTACATCAGCAGGAATCCATGAATTCTCTCCACTAACATTCACAGTGTGTGCTCGCCCGTGTGAATGCATCCTTACAGAGCATATCTTCATTTCCTTTTGTAGTTCAGGTCCACTTAAAATATAAGTACAGTGGCTAAATGGTTAGCACTTTGCATGGCAATACTAGGGTCATTGGTTCGAATCCCAGGCACAGCACCACCTGCATGGAGTTTGCATGTTCTCCCTGTGCCTGCATAGGTTTCCTTCGGGTACTCCAGTTTCCTCCCACACTCCAAGGACATGCTGGTAGGTGAATTGGCTCCTGTCTAAATTGGCCCTAGTATGTGTATGTATGAATGTGAGTTAAGGACCTTAGATTGTACGCTCCTTGAGGGTTAGGTACTGATGTGAATGTACAATATATATGTAAAGCGCTGCATAAATTGACAGCGCTATATAGGTACCTGAAATAAATAAGTATTATTCAGTTTCTTGTTTCTGTATTGAGTTTAAATTTTATATATATATATGTGTGTGTGTGTATATATATATACAGTTGTGTCCAAAATTATTCAACCCCCACTGAAATTGAGTGTTTTGGCCAGTTTGACATTGCTTTTGATCATTCAGTCATCTTGCTTACATTTACATTAAAGAGGCACTTGTAGGTCAGACAAATATAACATAACAGTTATAATGAAATAACCACAAATGTCTTTTCTGTGCTCACAGCATTATCAGTTTTATTCAACCCCCAAGTGACATTCAATCTTAGTACTTAGTACAGCATCCTTTTACAGTTATAACAGCTTTTAAACGTGAAGCATAGCTTGACACAAGTGTCTTGCAGCGATCTACGGGTATCTTCGCCCATTCTTCATGGGCAAAGGCCTCCAGTTCAGTCACATTCTTAGGCTTGCGCACTGCAACTGCTTTCTTTAAGTCCCACCAGAGGTTCTCAATCGGATTTAAGTCTGGTGACTGCGATGGCCACTCCAAAATGTTCCAGCCTTTCCTCTGCAACCATGCTCTAGTGGACTTGGAGGTATGCTTGGGATCATTGTCCTGTTGAAAGGTCCAACGTCTCCCAAGCCTCAGGTGTGTGACGGACTGCATCACGTTTCCATCCAATATCTCCTGGTACTGAAGAGAATTCATGGTACCTTGCACACGCTGAAGCTTCCCTGTACCTGCAGAAGCAAAACAGCCCCAAAGCATGATTGACCCTCCACCATGCTTCACAGTAGGCAAGGTGTTCTTTTCATCATAGGCCTTGTTCTTCCTCCTCCAAACATAGCGTTGATCCATGGGCCCAAACAGTTCTAATTTTGTTTCATCAGTCCACAGAACACTATCCCACAACTTTTGTGGTTTGTCCACATGGCTTTTGGCATACTGCAGTCGACTCTTCTTATTCTTTGGAGACAGCAAGGGGGTACGCCTGGGAGTTCTGGCACGGAGGCCTTCATTACGCAGTGTGCGTCTTATTGTCTGGGCTGAAACTTCTGTACCCACATCTGACAAATCTTTTCTCAGTTCCTCAGCAGTCACACGGGGACTTCTCTCCACTCTACGCTTCAGGTAGCGCACAGCAGTCGAAGTCAGCATCTTCTTTCTGCCACGACCAGGTAGCGTTTCAACAGTGCCCTTTGCCTTGAATTTGCGAATGATGCTTCCTAAGGTGTCTCTTGGTATGTTTAACATCTTTGCAATCTTCTTATAGCCATTGCCCTTCCTGTGAAGAGAAATCACCTCTTCTCTTGTCTTCCTGGACCATTCTCTTGCCTTCACCATGTTTGTAACCACACCAGTAAATGTCTAGAAGGAGCTGAGTATCACAGTCATTTTAAAGCTGCCTAATTGGTGCTTATTATGCTTGATTGCTGCTCGGTGACATCCACAGGTGTTTTCAATACCTGATGGAAAGCACCTGTATGAACCTCTGTTCTTCAGAGTGGTAGTCTTTAAGGGGTTGAATAATTGTGGCAATGAAGAAACCACATAAGAACCATTTACTACTGTATTACATAAACAATTGATGTCATTTTAGTTGCATTTGGGTAGTTACAACGTCCTTGTAGGATTTGATTCTGAATACAATTCCAAATGTACACTATAGTCCCTAAACCCCTTTACAGCATTGGGGGTTGAATAATTTTGGACACAACTGTGTATATATATATATATATATATATATATATATGTATGTGTGTCTGTATATGTATGTGTGTGTATATACAGGCAGGTCCATAAATATTGGGACATTGACACAATTCTAACATTTTCTGGCTCTATACACCACCACGATGGATTTGAAATGAAACAAACAAGATGTGCTTTAACTGCAGACTGTCAGCTTTAATTTGAGGGTATTTACATCCAAATCAGGTGAACGGTGTAGGAATTACAACAGTTTGCATATGTGCCTCCCACTTGTTAAGGGACCAAAAGTAATGGGACAGTTGGCTTCTCAGCTGTTCCATGGCCACGTGTGTGTTATTCCCTCATTATCCCAATTACAATGAGCAGATAAAAGGTCCAGAGTTCATTTCAAGTGTGCTATTTGCATTTGGAATCTGTTGCCGTCAACTTTCAAGATGAGATCCAAAGAGCTGTCACTATCAGTGAAGCAAGCCATCATTAGGCTGAAAAAACAAAACAAACCCATCAGAGAGATAGCAAAAACATTAGGCGTGGCCAAAACAACTGTTTGGAACATTCTTAAAAAGAAGGAATGCACCGGTGAGCTCCGCAACACCAAAAGACCCGGAAGACCACGGAAAACAACTGTGGTGGATGACCGAAGAATTCTTTCCCTGGTGAAGAAAACACCCTTCACAACAGCTGGCCAGATCAAAAACATTCTCCAGGAGGTAGGTGTATGTGTGTCAAAGTCAACAATCAAGAGAAGACTTCACCAGAGTGAATACAGAGGGTTCACCACAAGATGTAAACTATTGGTGAGCCTCAAAAACAGGAAGGCCAGATTAGAGTTTGCCAAACGACATCTAAAAAAGCCTTCACAGTTCTGGAACAACATCCTATGGACAGATGAGACCGAGATCAACTTGTACCAGAGTGATGGGAAGAGAAGAGTATGGAGAAGGAAAGGAACTGCTCATGATCCTAAGCATACCACCTCATCAGTGAAGCATGGTGGTGGTAGTGTCATGGCGTGTGCATGTACGGCTGCCAATGGAACTGGTTCTCTTGTATTTATTGATGGTGTGACTGCTGACAAAAGCAGCAGGATGAATTCTGAAGTGTTTCGGGCAATATTATCTGCTCATATTCAGCCAAATGCTTCAGAACTCATTGGACGCCGCTTCACAGTGCAGATGGACAATGACCCAAAGCATACTGCAAAAGCAACCAAAGAGTTTTTTAAGGGAAAGAAGTGGAATGTTATGCAATGGCCAAGTCAATCACCTGACCTGAATCCGATTGAGCATGCAGTTCACTTGCTGAAGACAAAACTGAAGGGAAAATACCCCAAGAACAAGCAGGAATTGAAGACAGTTGCAGTAGAGGCCTGGCAGAGCATCCCCAGGGATGAAACCCAGCGTCTGGTGATGTCTATGCATTCCAGGCTTCAGGCTGAAATTGACTGCAAAGGATTTGCAACCAAGTATTAAAAAGTGAAAGTTTGATTTATGATTATTATTCTGTCCCATTACTTTTGGTCCCTTAACAAGTGGTAGGCACATATGCAAACTGTTGTAATTCCTACACCGTTCACCTGATTTGGATGTAAATACCCTCAAATTAAAGCTGACAGTCTGCAGTTATAGCACATCTTGTTCGTTTCATTTCAAATCCATTGTGATGGTGTTTAGAGCCAAAAATGTTAGAATTGTGTCGATGTCCCAATATTTATGGACCTGACTGTATATGTGTGTGTGTGTGTGTGTGTGTGTGTGTGTATGTATATATATATTTGAAGCAACAACTAGGATGACACACCAACATCACAGAGGTTTTCATACATAATAGGCTAGTATGTCTGCAATGACTCATTTTGGAACTTGTGAGTTCCTTTTCAGCATTTTTTATATTTACATTATGATGTCAGCTGGCAGGACTCAGTCTCTAAAGAACAAATTAGAAGGAATTGTTCTTCCTGCAATCATTTTTTTTCATTGAACTTTTCCTTCCTGTGCTTGGTTAGTTAAGGTGTAATCATCCTATTGAGCACATCCTTTGGGATTACATGTCACTGATCATAAAAAAATTGGTAAGACAAATAATTTACAAAGATGTGGAATCTATTGATTTTGATTAAAGTGACCTATTCCTGGAAATATTATTTTACTGACAATCGATGATATACCTAGTATCAATGCACATTGTTTAAAAAAGCAGCATATGGAGTCATCAATTGTCTATTTATCCAGTTTTATGCAGTGTTGTAGGAGGAATTGCAATATCAATTCTGTGGCTTTGAGTTTTGTATATATGGAGCTCTCTGAAAGTTGAGCATCTTTGTCAAATAATAATTGTCTTTTCTCAGTATATTTACCCAGCTGTATAATTTGATCAAACATAATACAGATGGACTGAGAAATTATTGCTAGGATAGCAACAATCTATAATAATGAAGATGTTGGTGTGGTAGGGGTAAAGACTGAGCTAGAAAACAAGGAACAGAGCGTGCATCAGCCTTGCGCATTATCTTTGTGACAGCTTTATTGTATGAACAAAATAAGTATGTACTCACAAACGACTCATGATGTAAGCTGTCACAAACGTAATGCACAAGGTTTGTGCACCCTCTGTTCATTGTTTTCTAGTACTTTTCCTGGGTTCCACAGCCCTTAGAGCAGCCTTTCTCAACCAGGGTGCCCAGGCACCCTGGAGTGCCTTGAGGTTTTTTTAGGGGTGCCTTAGCAAAGTGTCTTAAAATTGCCCAAAACTTGTATACAAGCCAGCAGGTGGAACAAGCCTGCCTTTTAGTTACATAAAGGCACAGGTTTTCATTGTGCACCATTTATACCTTCTAGACGCCAGCGTCCTGACAACCAATTACATCATCAGTTGCTAAGGAGCATGTCAGCTGCCTGCACAGCATCCTAGTTTGACCCTCCCCTGCCCCTCTCCATCAATGCTGGGGTCACATTAGCTCAGTGATGGAGAAAAACTGAGGGAGAATAGAAACACTGGGATACTACTCAGTACCAGTGTGCAAAAGTGTATTTGCTTTGGAGAATAAATCACCTCTAACGTTAAGTGTCCTACATGTGTGGATGTCGCTGCGTTATTTAAAACTATTAGAATAGTTTTTTCACATTTTAGAATGGGGTGCCCTTTTAAAATTATGGCTAATCTTAAGGCACCCCATTTTAAAATGAGGTGCCTCAGGACTGTCCATAATTTTAAAGGGTGCCACGGGACTTTCCATAATTTTGAAGGGTGCCTCGGGACTGTCCATAATTTTAAAGGGTGCCATGGGACTGTCCATAATTTTAAAGGGTGCCACGGGACTGTCCATAATTTTAAAGGGTGCCTTAATTTTAAGGGTGCCTTGACTGAAAAAAGGTTGAGAAACACTGCCTTGGAGGGCAGTAAGGCCTGTGACAGCCTCGAAACAGCCAAGGACCCGAGATCCACCACGGCACTCTGCTCTTAAGTGTATAGACTGAGATGACCTAGACCAGTGGTGGGCAACCTTTTTTTTCAACTGAGCCAAATCTCGCCAAAACCATAATTGAAATTTATTTTGAGAGCCACATTTTTAAAACTGAAAATACATCTCCCATATAGTAATTCATCCCCCATAGTAATTCATCCCCCATATAGTAATTCATCCCCCATAGTGTAATTCATCCCCCATAGTAATTCATCCCCCATATAGTAATTCATCCCCCATCGTAATTCATCCCCCATCGTAATTCATCCCCCATAGTAATTCATCCCCCATAGTAATTCATCCCCCATATAGTAATTCATCCTCCATATAGTAATTCATCCCCCATATAGTAATTCATCCCCCATAGTAATTCATCCCCCATATAGTAATTCATCCCCCATAGTAATTCATCCCCCATATAGTAATTCATCCCCCATAGCAATTCATCCCCCGTATAGTATTTCATCCCTCGTATAGTATTTCATCCCCCGTATAGTATTTCATCCCCCATATAGTATTTCATCCCTCATATAGTATTTCATCCCTCATATAGTATTTCATCCCCCATATAGTAATTCATCCCTCATATAGTATTTCGACCCTCATATAGTATCTCATCCCTCATATAGTATTTCATCCCCCCATATAGTATTTCATCCCCCCATATAGTATTTCATCCCTCATATAGTATTTCATCCCTCATATAGTATTTCATCCCTCATATAGTATTTCATCCCCCCATATAGTATTTCATCCCTCATATAGTATTTCATCCCCCCATATAGTATTTCATCCCTCATATAGTATTTCATCCCCCCATATAGTATTTCATCCCTCATATAGTATTTCATCCCCCCATATAGTAATTCATCCCTCATATAGTAATTCATCCCTCATATAGTAATTCATCCCTCATATAGTATTTCATCCCCCCATATAGTATTTCATCCCTCATATAGTATTTCATCCCCCCATATAGTATTTCATCCCTCATATAGTATTTCATCCCCCCATATAGTAATTCATCCCTCATATAGTATTTCATCCCTCATATAGTAATTCATCCCTCATATAGTAATTCATCCCTCATATAGTATTTCATCCCCCCATATAGTATTTCATCCCCCCATATAGTATTTCATCCCTCATATAGTATTTCATCCCCCCATATAGTATTTCATCCCTCATATAGTATTTCATCCCCCCATATAGTATTTCATCCCTCATATAGTATTTCATCCCTCATATAGTATTTCATCCCCTCATATAGTATTTCATCCCTCATATAGTATTTCATCCCTCATATAGTATTTCATCCCCCATATAGTATTTCATCCCTCATATAGTATTTCATCCCTCATATAGTATTTCATCCCCTCATATAGTATTTCATCCCTCATATAGTATTTCATCCCTCATAAAGTATTTCATCCCTCATATAGTATTTCATCCCCCACAGTACTATTCCCCCCCCCCCCCTTCTAGTAAGCCAAGTCCCCCGTGTCAATTCACTTACCTTTTGCGTTCCTCTCGCTGTCTTCCCGCGCCGTTCGGGTCTTCAGGGCGGACTGTGAGAGGAGCCTAGCTCCCCTCCCCTCACGTTCGGCACGCTGCCCCGCCTACACACATCCTGACAGCCACATCCGCGGGCCGGATTAAAAGGTCCGCGCGGACTTTTGGGGCTGCCAACCGAGAGGAGGCAGGGGAGCGGCCGACCGAGAGGAGGGAGGGGAGCAGGCGCCCGGCACACAGAAGAGCCGCATTAGAGTGGGTAAAGAGCCGCATGTGGCTCGCGAGCCGCGGCTTGCCGACCACTGACCTAGACAAACCTGAATATTGATACCCTTTTGTACAATGTCCACCACTTTTGTCATGTGATTGTTTTATTACAGGGGTGCCCAACCTACAGCCCGTGGGTTGCATGCGACCCAAGATGGCTATGAATATGGCCAAACACAAAATCGTACACTTACCTAAAAATGTTCTTTTTTGGGGAGGTTGTAAAAATGCATTTACACTTAGCGAATACATGTGGCTGAAGAAATATATGACAATGTCTCTTTACTGGACTTTTATAAGTTTTATCTTCACAAAGAAAAATATCCCACTCTTCTCAATTACGCTTTATTCATGTTATCAGCTTTCGGCAGCACCTACGTTTGTGAGCAACTATTTTCAAGGATGAAGCACATGAAGGGCAAAATTAGAACCAAAATATCGGAAGAGCACTTTCAATTCAATGAGCATTGCTACTATGTCCATTGAACCAGATATTGTTATCTATGTAATTGATTGTGTGATCTGCCTGACTTTTTCTGCTCATCAGCTATCCTTATTGTTAGGGTATTTTATGTGTGGCCCAAGACAATTCCTCTCCTTCCAATGTGGGGAAAAGTTAAAAGATTGAACACCTCCTGTTTTAGTACATGCAGAACTACTCTTCAACTGTATAGACCAGCAAGGAGAGACAGTTTCATGTTTTGTAAAGGTCCTATTTACAGGAGTGGTAGTCTTTACCCATACAGAAGAAAAATATATTTAAAATATATTTTTAAAATATTCTTTTCAAATATATTGACATATATATGAACTGCTACAATTTTGTCCATATTCAATATGTTTCAAAATATATTTCAATAAATAAGTAAATATATATATATATATATATATATATATATATATATATATATATATCATGTTTAAATGTGTTTTTATTACAGAATATATGAAAAATATTTTTAAAAATAAATTTAAAATATACTGTATATCTTTAAAAATACAAATTGTTTGGAATGCATTTACAAATATATGTAAAAATATATATGTTAAAATTACTTTTTTATATGTTAAAAAAATCTGAAGAATTTATATAAAAAATATATGTTTTAAAAAACATTTTTCATATATTTTGTAATATATAAAAAACGCATTTCAACATGCAGTGTATAAAATTGTAGCATTTCAAATATATGTCAATATATTTGGGAGAAATATTTTTAAAATATATTTCAAATATATTTTTCTTCCATGTGGGTACTGCCCTTCTATAAATCGATCTGTGGTAGATTACTTTTCAGAGGATTGTAGAGCAGTGGCTTCCAGGCCTTCAGAAGGTATTACTGTACCTCCTAAATGCCTTTCTTTTTTTTTCTTTTTTTTTTGTCAGCCAAATGGGCATTATATATTTAAATGTGAGCCGCAGCTGTGAGCCACATGTTTGACTTTAATGCCTAGTCATTTTCAGTAGGTGGAGTCAGTACAGGAATCACTGCATACAGGCAGCAAGTTACCCTTTGGATATGTAGTCCTTAGAAATTGAAAATAAACAGCAGAGGAGAAACTGCAAAGCATGCAGAGAATCTAGGAAGTTATGGAAAGAGACGGGCAGAAGACAGGCACAACTCACAACATAAATTGTGACTTATATCGACTTATATATAACTTTTGTTTGTATTATTACAATGTTAAAAAATGATGTGTATGCTGTGGCTATAGATCTCCTTTAACTTCGGCCTAAGGCTCCATTCATGCTTGTACAATTCCGAAGTCGCGCAACTTTGGTGCAACTTTGACGCAACTTTGGATGGATGCGACTTGGATGTGACTCGTCCCTCTGTAAAGTTGGACCCACTGTTGCATGTAAAACATTCAGGTTTGAGATTCATACAACTTTTGAGGGTTAATATTGAAATCTACGGCCATCAAGTTGCATGAAAGTGGAACAAAAGTAGTGCATAAACTACTTTTGAAGTCGCCGCGACTTTAAGTCACACCTATATGAATGATTATCATTGGAAAACATAGGGTACAACTTGTCATGTTTGATGTCCAGAGGCGCATGACAAGTGGGACAAGTGTTAATGGGGTGTACCTGTTAACTGTGGCCTAAATTCTAAACCTATTTCATAACATCAGTGTAACAAAATGTCAACAACATATTTGTACCAAAACATTCATACACCAAATCTTATATATGCCATAATACTGTATATGAACAACAGAAACTTTGGTAATTAAAGCTGAACTTCACGCAAACAGCCAAGTACATATAGTTTTTACCTGGCAAAGGATTTGTCTTTGTGCCCATCCAGTCTGGAGATTTTCAACATTGGGCCCACAGTACAGTACAGTCTAGCAGGGGATTAGACCTGATCCTTCACTGCTGCAGTTTCGCTTTCACCTACATGCACCCTTCCTATTCCCACCTCATGACTTGAAAGTGAAAAGAGAAGCAGCACTCTGAGTTTTATTTATTTCAGGTACTTACATAGCGCCATCAATTTACACAGCACTTTACATATATATTGTATATTCACATCAGTCCCTAACCCTCAAGGGGTGTACAATCTAAGGTCTCTAACTCACATTCATACATGCACATACTAGGGACAATTTAGACAGGAGCCAATTGACCTTCCAGCATGTCTTCGGAGTGTGGGAGGAAACTGGAGTACCCAGAGAAAACCCACGCAGGCACAGGGAGAAAATGCAAACTCCAGGCAGGTGGTGCCATGGTTGGGATTTGAACCAATGACCCTAGTACTGCCAGGTGGAAGTGCTAAGCATTTAGCCACGGTGCTGCCCATATCATTTCTCACTCTGTTCTCTCCTCCTATCAGCACATCTAATCGTGAATGTGGTTTTCGGTCAGGAAAAATGGTACCTATAGTAATGAATCCTGTTAAATACGTCTGAACATCCATTCAAATAGCAAGTGTGGATGAAATTTTAAGGAATGTTGAAGAAAATTAGTTGTCTCAATGATGGCAAGCAAAAATGTTCTGATTAACAATTTTTCAGAGTTTCCATATGAGTAAAAATCTAACCATGATTGGCCAGCTTTAGTCCAATGGGGGTCAATATTTCCACTGTTTATTTGCACAACATTCACATTGTTATTATTATTATTAGTAATGAACAGAAATTTCAGGCTAGTTAGAGCGTGTCTGTAGTTCCCTTTTAATGGTTTGCTATACAGAAAGGGAAATGGAAACTGTCTCCCTACACAGATTTATTTTATCTGCAAACATTATTTTACATAAGTCAGTGAGTAGTTTAGCGCACACATTCTAAGCCAATGGTATATGCATATCCCTGGGGTGCTTCTGCTTTCTGCAGTAAATCCATCATAACAGCAGTTTAGCAATTAATAAACTATATATAAAATGAACAAAGTAATAAATATTGTATATTAAAGTACTGGAGGTTAGTTTGAAAACATTTATGCACAATTAGGAGGTACTAGTTGTGACGAACGCGGTGCCAGACCACTGCCCTTCTCACCACCTCGTAACAAATGACTGGCCGACCTCTCACGGTGCTGTCACTGATGAGCAACAATGACCCTCTCAGCCTCACCCTGCACAAAGATTCTTCAGCTCATAAGACCACAATCTAGGTGCCAGCAGCCTGTGAATTTTTGTCACTGAGTTAAGTTAACTAAGCAATTAACTATTTTAACTGCCACTGTGACAGACCCAACCGGGATAGGGTCCTTTGGAGGAGAATGCAGGCTAGCCTCTTGCCTACAGACCATGGGCTCTGGCATTTGAGGGGGCTCTATTCTTTGGTGTGCCTGGGGGGAACCTTTGGATTAGTTTTATTTTGGATGCAAGTTCATGTGTCCCCGAAACACACAGACTCTGAGAAATAGAGGACCCACATACAGATTTGGGGCCTCTGTGCCCAAACCAGCATTGAGTGCTTCAAACCCCCCCCCCCCCCCACC
The DNA here is from genome assembly GCF_062004578.1 of Staurois parvus. Lineage (NCBI taxonomy): Eukaryota > Metazoa > Chordata > Amphibia > Anura > Ranidae > Staurois > Staurois parvus. Next base: position 3,358,692 of record NW_028317809.1, on the reverse strand, counting down.
CGACTAAGAGAAGATGTTAATATAATCAGCTCAAAACAACCTGATGCTGAGGTCACTTGCTGTAATGTGTTTACTGTTGTGTATTTGTTCCATTGGTAATTGAGTTAATTGAGTCCCCTATTGTTTCTGTCTGTTGGCTAGTTCTCCTGGTGGTTCCTACATGATGGGATTAGTCTGGTATCAGCCTTACCTCATTATCTAATCAGTGCGGGATGTTTATCTCAATGTGTAATATGTATTTTTATTGCACATGTGGGGACTGCTATTTCTGAAGTGTAATAAAAACCTGTATTTTTGTTCAACAAAGAGTTCCAATTGCACCTAAACTACTGTTGTCTAGTCCTTGTGTGCAATGGCCAGCTATAATAACTTGGTCCTGTGTCCCGGCGGTGAGGAAGCAGTTCTCTGACGGAAGCACCTAGGTGGAGTGCCAGGAGGTCCATCACAGCCACCACCTGCTTTTACTGAAAAGCAGGAAAATTTCACAAGATTAGCAATAACAATCATGAATTTAAAATTTTAAATTGGATATTTACAGCTCTGCCAAATGCCTGTGTACTGGTGTCTGCTGTCCCTAAGTTGAGAAAACATACTGTTTGGAATGTGACTAAGTTAAAGGCTATGGAGATGCATTGCTACGTATTTGTTGCTGCAATGTGCAACTGTTCTACAAAACTGTCATGGCTGACCTGTGATTCCCGAACAAAATGGCCACCAGACACAGTTTTTCATGTGCCCAGTATATGATATAATTACACTAGTAAATAGTGTACACTTGTCATATACCACGTACTTGGGACATGATAAACCACACTATGCAATTCTTAGCAAACAATGGATTTTATAAAGGGGTAACTTCTCACTGTAAATACATAACAAAAAAACATTGCTTTTGTGAAAGGAATATGAAGGTGGCTATTGATACCTTACTTGTCTTGAATGTGCGCTAGAACTTATATGGACTAAATGCACAAGTTATTTGTTTGCTTTGATTATCAATAGATTCATTTTTGAATTTTTAATTCCCCTTTTAACCTAGCATGGCAGGTGGAGGGGGTGGTACTCTTGTGGCAGCTACTATGCTTTGCAGCAAAAATTATACTACAGGTAGCATTTAGTGAGCAGTACTGCTGGGAAACATGGCCCTTTCATGTAAACGGGGCCATGCTGCAACCACCCTGCAGTAACAGTAACATGTAGTGCATGCAGTTGCAGCACGGTGCTGTGGCCTTTCAAGGGTAAAACAAGCATACTAAAGCAGATATACTGTAGCTTCTGAGCCGCCTGACACATGCTTCTAAACAGTGCTCAACCACAGATCAATTTTCAGAGGAGTGGCATAGACAACCGCAAGTGCAAACAAGCCCTTACAATTTCTAAATGGATCCTGGATCCTGGATGCACATAATCCTGGATGCACAGAACCATACCTAAAAGCAGATAAATGCTCAGTGTGAATAGCACCATTGAAAAATCATTAAATGCATTTATATGCGTTTGGAAATGTGCTCTAAATGCATATAAACACAGCTTTGACAGTGTCAGTCTGAATGAGGCCTAAAAAATAAAGCAGACCAAACCCCAGGATTCCTCTTAGCATTATATTATAAATATTCCTTGGATCCCCATTAGTTTACAATGAACACCATAATTCTAAAAAGGTGGCAAAATGTAACTGGTACCGTTAAAGAAAAAGTTTCATGTGAGAGAGCAAGTAAACCTGTCATTAGAGAAAATGGGGGCTGCCTTTCCTGACCCCCCCCCCTTAAAAATGCTTTAATATTTTTGGGCCAGAAGCAGGCAGATCAGGTAAGCCAGGATGTCCCAGAGTAATTTCTTTTCTTTTTTTCCTTGGATCCCCATTACTTTACAATGAACACCATAGTCTAAAAAGGTGGCAAAATGTACAGTGGGGCAAAAAAGTATTTAGTCAGCCACCAATTGTGCAAGTTCTCCCACTTAAAAAGATGAGAGAGGCCTGTGATTGGCATCATAGGTAGACCTCAACTATGAGAGACAACATGAGAAAAAAAATCCAGACAATCACATTGGCTGATTTGGAAAGAATTTATTTTCAAATTATGGTGGAAAATAAGTATTTGGTCACCTACAAACAAGCAAGATTTCTGGCTCTCACAGACCTGTACCTTCTTCTTTAAGAGGCTCCTCTGTCCTGCACTCATTACCTGTATCAGTGGCACCTGTTTGAACTTGTTATCAGTATAAAAGACACCTGTCCACAACCTCAAACAGTCACACTCCAAACTTCACTATGGTGAAGACCAAAGAGCTGTCGAAGGACACCAGAAACAAAATTGTAGACCTGCACCAGGCTGGGAAGACTGAATCTGCAATAGGCAAGCAGCTTGGTGTGAACAAATCAACTGTGGGAGCAATAATTAGAAAATGGAAGACATACAAGACTACTGATAATCTCCCTCGATCTGGTGCTCCACGCAAGATCTCACCCCGTGGGGTCAAAATTATCACAAGAGCAAAAATCCCAGGACCACACGGGGGGACCTAGTGAATGACCTGCAGAGAGCTGGGACCAACGTAACAAAGGCTACCATCAGTAACACACTACGCCGCCAGGGACTCAGATCCTGCAGTGCCAGACGTGTCCCCCTGCTTAAGCCAATACATTTCCGGGCCCGTCTGAAGTTTGCTAGAGAGCATTTGGATGATCCAGAAGAGGATTGGGAGAATGTCATATGGTCAGATGAAACCAAAATAGAACTGTTTGGTAGAAACACAACTCGTCGTGTTTGGAGGAGAGAGAATGCTGAGTTGCATCCAAAGAACACCATACCTACTGTGAAGCATGGGGTGGCAACATCATGCTTTGGGGCTGTTTCTCCGCAAAGGGACCAGGACGACTGATCCATGTACAGGACAGAATGAATGGGGCCATGTATCGTGAGATTTTGAGTGCAAACCTCCTTCCATCAGCAAGGGAATTGAAGATGAAACGTGGCTGGGTCTTCCAACATGACCATGATCCCAAACATACCGCCAGGGCAACGAAGGAGTGGCTTCGTAAGAAGCATTTCAAGGTCCTGGAGTGGCGTAACGTTTACCCGGTATAGGAAATATTAGGGCTACCTTTCCTGATCTCCCCTTAAAAATGCTTCAGTATTTTTGGGCCAGAAGCAGGCAGGTCAGGCAAGTCAGGATGTCCCTGAGTAATTTATTTTCTTTTTTCTTTTCAGGTTTTTATACACTAGTATATGCTGATAGTTTTTTCAACACTTTTTCATTTTGCACATTCACATCAGTTCCTGTTCTCAAGAAGCTTACAGTCTTAGGCTGGCCATACACTCTACAATTTTCTTACAGTTTTCTGTCCAATTTCTGCCCAATTTCCTTTAGATTTACCTTCAACTATGTAGAGCAAGGGCCTGCCTAATTGGATACAATTGAAAGTGTTGCTTAGGTTTGACCTTATATATGGTTTTTGGTAAATCTTAAGCAAAATTCTCAAGAAAATTGTATAATGTATGGCCAGCCTAAGGTATCCTATTTACATGCATACACACACACACATACTAGGGCTAATTTAGACAGGATCCAATTAACCTACCAGCATGTCTTTGAAGTGTTAGAGCAAACCCGAGAAACCCAGGCAAATACACGGAGAATATGCAAACTCCATTCAGATAGGGTTCTGACCTAGATTCAAATGAGAGGCCCCTGTGCTGCAAGGCAAAAATGCTAACCACTAATCCGCTCTGCTGCCCCTAACTACTGAAGCAAGGGGATCAGCATGATAGCAGAAAACTAGCTCATTGAGCCCCGGTTCACACTGATGTGGTGTGGGAAACGCAGCAAACCCTGTTTGTTTTTCATACCACATAGCAAGCACACTGTGTTCTGCGATCTGCTGCGAGTGTCACTGCAAAATGCAGTGCGTTTGCCTGAACTGGATCTTATGGGCATAAACACCCATGTGTTCTGGTGTCAGTGTGAATAAAAGAAAACTGCCTGTACCTTTTTGATTCGGATGTAGTGCAATTTGAGCCATCCAAAATGAATGGGCTCAAATCGCACCACACAGAATCATGAGAAGGTGCGACTCACATCCGATTCACAGTGTGAACCTGGACTTAAAAATAAAAGAAACCCCAATAGCATAATATAAGAAATAGAGAAAAAAAGTGCCACAAACTAAATAGAACAAAAGCTGCACTCCTAACCAAAACTTATCTGGTCAGCATGGAGCTCTGGTGAGTGTACCCATTTCATTCGGTGGTGGATTTTTTTTTTTTTTGCACGGTGTTTGATTTATACAAGATTTCAGAACTGTTTAATTACTTTGTGATGGTGGATGAACTTTTATATAATATTTTTTTATCACAGAAATTATTTTAAACTAATAATTTTTGTATTTACTTATATTTAGCGCACTCTTTGATTCATTCACATTTAAACCCCAATAGCAGCCTTCATGTTTTCTCATCACATCATTCTTTTAATGCTGAAAAATGACAGTTCTTTGTATTAAATGAATAGCCAGATTTTTTTTTTTTAAATTCTAGATATGTATTCTACAAAAGATGAAGATTTCCGGGTGATCTCGGGAAAAGTGCGGTACTTTTCCACGGTAGAATACACAATGATTTCTTGACAAGTTCACGGTGAGGAAATGGCAGATCAGCAACAGATGAAAACTTCCTTCCTCTTCATCCAGCTGAAGTCACCAAGCAAATCTACTCAGTGTTCACAGAAGGCGTGCAGTTTGGCAGAGGGAAGTTTTTTAACTGCAAGCAGAAAGGCATGTGACACCAGGGGGCCAGATTCTTCTGTGAGAGAAGACACACAGCTAAAGATAGAGGCAGGCAGCTCTGCCCAGAAGAGAGTGTCATGCAGAAACATCTGTACAGCAATGAGCAATGGCACCGAGAGCAGCCCATCTACTGCCCAAGCCTACACACTGGCCAAAACCAGAGAAAGAACGTTTAATCATGATCAGGGGAAGGGCGAGGGCCACAAAAACACAGCCTACAAATCTACAGTCCCAGTGACCAGCCAGTATGTCTCAAACTCCTGCACATACTCCAGTGACAGTTATGTTTCCAGCTGTTGGAATATGATGGATCCACTTCCTAGCCCAGGAGAAGACAAGATGTGGTGGAAGGTCGAGGTACACAAACCTAGCCTAGCAAACACATCGATTCTTCGGAGAAGCCCTGAATGTAAAAGTTTTCGGGATGCTGTAGTGGAAAAATCAGCCGCATTAGCAGGACTGAATGACAGATCTGTGGGAAGCCAGTTAGAGGGACAGATGTTAGCTACCAAGTACACTATGTCAGTGACTACTGCAAGCCCTGTCAAACTTGAAAAGGTAAGTCTTTCATTGGTTATCAGCATTAATAAATGAATGTGCATGTATCAACCAAAAAATCGAACTAAAGGCAAAACCTTTTTTTTTTTTTTTTTTTAATTTTAGATCTTTCCCTCGTTAGTGAGATTCACCCTTTCTATTGACTTTTCTCACCAAGTTTGAAAAAAAATGTCATATTGGGTTGTCATCAGAAACCTTCCAATGGAGACACTAGATCTGGTGACAACCAGTGATTTCCTCACTTTTTGAAGAGGTTTCCTTCTGTTAAGGCTATGGGACAAGAAGTAAAGGGAAATCTCCCAAATGGGGACGCAGGTAGCAAAAAAAAAAAAAAAAAATGAAACATCTTATAACCCTCCCTTACTCTATCCACAAAAATGAAAAGTTCTGCCTTTAGTTCTGCTTTAAATTTCTGGTAATGATTATCTGTGGGCATAATAATTATTCAATCCATAACCTTGACTTTAAGCCCGGGTTCACATATATGCAACTTGGTACATCGCATGTGATTTGCTCAGGAACCGCACCACATTGCTGTGCACATCACATGTGATTTGTGTGCGGTGCGATTGGAGCACCAAAAAGGAGAAGGACCCTTTTATTGGTCCACACTAGAATCGGATTGCATGGGTATTCACACCTATGTGATCCAATTCTTCACATCGCACCGTGTTTTGCGGACCAATTTTGGGTGTTAATTCAACATACACACCCGCAGCGGTTCGCATGAACGGGGTGCGATTCTGATGTGGTGCAGAATTCGCACAGAAAACGCTGTGAACCCAGGCTGAAGTAGTACTGTAGGAAAAACTTTTTTTTTTTCATTTTGGATACAGCAAGGGAAGGTTATAACCCCCCCCCCCCCCATCGGATTTTTTTCACCATCTGTGTCCCATTGCAGAGATTTCCCTTCACTTCCTGTCCTGTAGCCAAACAGGAAATAATAGGAAATCCCTGCAAGTTAACATGATTCCTTGGGGACCCCCAGGTCACCAGAACTAGTGTCCCCTTTCGAAGATTTCCTCTCTATTACTTTTCTGGGGACAACCCAAAATTTTAGATTTTCTTTAACTTTCAATGATGTGCTTCGCGGTCCTCCTCCCTAACCACTAGACCACAGGCCTCTGCCTCTTTAACTTTCAATGATAATGGTAAACAGGACAAATAGAGAGGGTGAATCTCCCTAACTGGGGCACAGACTGCAATAAAAACTAACAGGGGTTCTAATCCTTCTCTCTACAAAAATGAAAAAAAAGTTTTGTCTTTAGTTATACTTTAAAAGGCCCGATTGCTGAATAATGGAGGAAAGTTGGTAGCATCCAATCAGATTCTAGCTTATTTTTAAAGTATGTAATGAAGTTTATCTGCTATCAGAAATTACTGATATTTAAGAAAAAAATATATATAAGTGAGTGCTCTGAGAGAAAAGTGGCTGGCAACAAAAAAGTGTGACACACAAACCTTTTTGCATATTACTGATATTTTTTTGTCCATTTGTTTATATACATTAACCCCCATTCTCAGTTGTAAAATCTAATATATTTAACCATTATTACTTTTTTGCACATAACATTACAAAAGAAAATGGTCATTTGCATCTAGTTTCTACAACACCATGGAGAGAAAAAAAATGATGTCAAAGAACAATATCGGCATATCTGTAATATAATGTTTGGTGAGCAAGCATTTTTAAAAAATGTACAGATGTGACTTTTTTCCACATTTGTGAGATTGGGAAATGAGAATGATGAAATCTAGACTGAACTTGAGAAATAGTCTTAAATGCAGCATGATCTTTTAAATGCAGTGTCATTATTAAATAGGACACGTATACATAAAAATAGTCTGCTCTAAGAAAAATCTTCAATTTCAGATGATGCGTAACCAGGGGCGGACTGACCATTCGAGTGCTCGGGCACTGCCCGAGGGCCTGGGGTCAGTAGGAGGCCCCTTGAGATGCCCCTGGTATCTTTTCATAGGCTTTTTTGGGTGTGGGTGAGGACACAGGGGCCCCATAATCACCTATTGCCCGGGGGCCCCATGAGTTGTCAGTCCGCCCCTGCGCGTAACTGATCTATTTTATGCTGTCAGAGGTGGTTGGCCTAAATTTACTTATTAATTAATCTTCTTTATTATGTGAAGATATACAGTATTCTTTTGAAATACTATTGGATGGCCCTTTTTATTTTGAACTGTTAATGTTGCTTTTTGTCTGAAGTATAAAACATTCTTTTTTATCCATCGTGAATAAGTGCATCTACTGTATGATCAGGGGCGGACTGACCATTTGGAAACTCGGGCACTGCCCGATGGCCTGGGGTCAGTAGGGTGCACCATTAGATGCCCCTGGTACCTTTTTCATAGGCTTTTTTGAGTTTGGGCAAGGACACAGGGGCCCCATGGTCCCCTATTGCCCAGGGGCCCCATGAGTTGTCAGTCCCCCCCTGTGTATGAGCATTGGAACACTCAAACGACAAGTGATGTGCCCACACTGCAACGTTTAACTGCGTTTAGTCTAGAGGACACAAAAAGCACTTTTATATACCTGATCCACCACTCCCCTAGCAAACAACACTCCCCTACTCTGGCAGTGTCCCTCAACATCCTCAAGTTTAATGCACGGTTATGGGCTCTGCATTGGTCTTGATGACATCAGAGAAAAGGCCATAGGGACCGTTTTAGCAGCACAGACGAGTAAAATTACTTTTCATGGTCCCCTAGACGAAATAAGAAGTTAACCCTTGCAGTGCTGGCACAGCCCCACTGCATAGGAGGACGTTTTCATTTTCTAAAGTGCTATCTGTAAAGATGACATTATTACTTATCTCTCTGCTCATTGCATAGCTGCAGTATTAAAGAAAAACCACTGGCTGAAGATCCTGCAGACATTGACATTTCCGGAAGTAGGAGTGGTTTGATCCTTTGCCCCATACATCACTACTGAGTCCTGTAGTTTTGTAGGGGCCAGCAGGAGGAACCACTGGGCAGAGATCATCACTGTACAGCTTCTCTTTTCACTGTCCAGTTACAGAATCGGTCCAACATTACCTGGGCTCAGAGAAAGTGGGTTGAATGATGCTGGCCATCATACTGAAAATAGTTAGTAAAAGTATTGCAGCAAATTTATTTTTTTACCTTTAAGCCCCTGGTCACATCGGGTGCGACTTGGCATGTGAATTGAATGCCGTGCAACTTGCAAATCGTATGTCAAGTCGCACCCTATTGTCCGCTATTAGAGCGGTCATATCAATGTAGTTCTGACTTGCCCGGAGCAGCACCGATTTGCATAACTACTTTTGTTGCGATTTCAATAGACATTTGATTAAGATGTCTAGCAAATCGCAATGAAATTGGCAGGTCACCTAATTTTGAAATCGTGCAAATTCACTGTAATTCACACTATTTCAAAATCGGTTGTGATGTCATCAGGGGGTAAATGGGCTATTCAATTATATCTTTTTTTTTTTGATTGGAGTGCTGCTTTAAAGTCCACTTACAACCTTAGGCTAGATAAAAAAAAATGGTTCAACAACAAAGGCAGAGGTTGAAGCAGAATTTAGAACAAGCGAGGACCATAGCCCTGGTGGGGTCCAGCTCCAATGCACCTTTTATTTACAGAAGTATTTAACCCAAAACCAAAAATGTAATATATTGCAACTTACCAGTCATTAGATGTGGTGGCTGCTTCCATTTTCTTTTCTTTGTCCTTTTCCCCCTCTGTTTTACCATTTGGTTTAGTGTAGTGCAAGCACTACTATTGTAATGGTCCAATGCATTTTGCAGCCCATTCAAATCAATGGGCTGTCAAAATGCACCAATGTGTGGGAATTGTGATCCTGGCATGAACCAGCAATTACACTAGTGTATGTGATGGTTGATTTTAACTGCTTCCTGCTTTCTCTATAGGCAATGGGCAGACGGGAAGCTGTGCCCATGCGGGCTAACATACCTGTACGTCAGCCTGCATCGGCGGCTCCTGCGTGGCTCACAGAGAGTGCCACCGGGAGCCCGAAGATCAGTTTTTTGCCCTGACACTGCGGATCACATTACTGCTGTGTCCGGGTGATCACATAGTGTTTTACCATGTGATTGCTGTGACCAATCACAGCAATCACATTGTAAACACTGAAAGTGAAAGTTAAGATCGCTTCTCTCTGCTCTCACTGTGAGAGCAGAGAGAAGCAATGCTGCAGCAGCCACTTTCTATGGGACACTATACTACAAAATACTCCCGCAAATGCGGGCCATTGATTGCAAACAAGATTGGGTAATTCGCACACAAAAAGTATTTTTCCTAACAAATTAATTGAAGACCATGTTGCAAAAATGAATACACCCCAATGAAAGTTTTAGGAGCAAAACTAAATTTTCGACAACAAAATCCTAATTAACAAGAATTCAAGTACAGGTGAGTCTAATTATTAATTAAACAGGTGTCCAGCAGACATTTGATTATAAAAGGGCATTACTTAACAAAGAAAACCCCTTCCCATTTCATGCTGTAAGCAGTGACACCACATGGAAGAGAAATGTCACAAGGCCTGAGAAAGAAAATCATTTTTTTACGCAAGAAAGGTGAAGGCTACAAGAATATCAGCAAAGCTTTATTTATCAGTCAAAATATTGTAGCAAAAGTGATACATAAATTTTACAAAGATGGAACTGCAGCCCTCTCACAGAGACGCCCAGGCCGTCCACAGAAGTTAACACCTTGACAGGAACGTCTTCTGATGAGAAAGGTTGAAGAAAATCGCCATGCAAATTCACTGCAGTTAGCTAAAGAATTATAAAGCTAAACTGGGGTGATTGTTTCCCGTGACACAATACGGCATACACAGCATGGTGTTGGTAGTGTCCTTCTGTGGGGCTGTATGAGTGCTGCTTGTGTCAGGGAGCTGCATTTCATTGATGGTATCTTGAATTCACAGATTTACTGCTCTATATTGAAACCGAAGATGCTACCATCACTCCGTGCCCTTGGTCCTCGTGTGTTTTGGATCATTGTCATGTCAGAAAGTACACATCTAAGGCCACTGTTGCATTTCTGAAGGAGAACAGGGTGAAAGTGATTCAGTGGCCAAGTATGTCTTCTGGTCTGAACCCAATCAAACACCTATGTGGAATTCTGAAGAGACAAGTTGAGCATCACTCTCCATCCAGCATCCAGGCTCTAAAAGAGGTCATTTTAGAAGAATGGAAAAAGATAGATGTTGCAATAAGTCACCAACTTGTACATTCCACGCCTAGAAGACTTGGTACTGTCCTTACAAATCATGGAGGTCATAAAAAATACTAGATGTAGTAGTTTTTGTTGTGGGGCGTATTCATTTTTGCATCAACTAATTTGAGTAAAACCCAAAAGTTTTATTTTAATAACCTTTCTTTCATTTAATGAGCTAAACAAATGTTCTATAAAACTCAGTTTTGTCAAAATCTTACCTTTCAAAAGGGGTGTACTCATTTATGCTGAGGACTGTATGTATGTATGTATATGTGTGTGTATATATATATATATATATAGATAGATATACACACCCTATTTTACCCTGTGAAAATATGTCAGTATCTCTATGGACATTCTGTGTAAAAACCACAAAAGTAATAACAAATAATGCATGGTTATAGTCTTGTATAGCTGATTTGCTTTTTCACCACTGAAATCTTATCCCAGTTAGAACCATAACATAAACTGAGTGAAAATGAAGACAGAACGTCTAATAACATCTTATCCTCTCACAATGCTGTCTTTTATTTTAGAATAAGTGTCAAAGAGACCACAAATACCTGAACTCCTTGATTTTTTTCATAAAATAAGCTTCAGCATTCTTAATTATGATCATTTAAGAACAATTTTAAGATTGTACTACTAGTGATTATAATTCCATAGACATATTTTTGGAGTTCCTAGAAAATGCTATTTTCTTTTTGTTTTTGGATGTTCAGTTCCCCTTTGCTCTTTAGATATCCATAAATAAAAAATCATATTACAGACTGAATTTAAAAGCACTTTCTAAATTTTCAGGCAAATGTATATTATCTTTGGATAGTACATTTTTTTTCTTGATAAATACCTTTTTTCTTCAACTGTTCCTGCTACTTTCAGGTGATTGATGTCATAAACTTTGTCCCATTGACTCCTAGGAAATTGACTTCAACAATCCCAAGAATCTTCAAACATCTGCAATTGCAGTATTTCATATTCATTTCAGGAACTGTGTGAATACTGCACAGATGCGAGAACTGAATGTATGTGCAAGGTAGCCAACTGCACTAAATCCAGGAGGTGAGCAAGTGCCACATTTGGGTGCCCTTAATGTGAATGCTTGCCAGCACATTGGGGATAAAGGCTATTGTGCACAAAATAAACATGAGAGAGAGAATGTGCTCCGTATGGATAACTAGGATTTTTTTGGGTCAAAGAATACAATGTGATGATTTTATCCAGTAAAGAAAGTCAAGATTATCCAGGGCAGAGAGCTACAAATATCTGATCTCCTGCCCACAGAAGATAGCTTTGTTTTGTTTTTTTTTACTGTGCGGAGATGGCCATATCTATTTTATTGAGCTCTTTCTCATATTAAATGTCCAGTGAATAGGAGGACCTGAATTGTTGAAGTTGTGGCCACGAAGGCAAGCAGAAGGTGTAAGGAAAGTCACCAGTATTGCCTGTAGTAGTGGTCAGCTTGAAAATTATATAGGTCCTGAAGTTTGTCCCCTGACAATTCCAGAGATGTGCACAATAGCAGCTCATTTTCATGTATTGAAGTACATTGCATCATTCTGGCTTAAGCTTTGAATGGTGTGCTGAGAGGTAGAGCCAGCTGCTGGCCAGGCATCTGGGTGGATCCTGATATTATTGTCAGGATCCCTGCAGAGCCTGGACTGGCTAATTGAGGTCAGCGACAGTGGGCTGAAGCTGTGGGCTGAATGTGGGCCACAAGAGTACAGGGATGCACAGCGCACTCCCAGCACAGAAACTGGGTCATGGTCCTGGTCACCTGATCATTGTGATAGCCTCTGATTGGATATCACAGTGATCAGTCACTATATAGCCCACCCATGTGTTTTCTTTCTTTTCTGAATGGAGAGAAATGGAGAGAAAGACCTCCTCTGGTCCTCCCCCAGACCCTGCACTTTCTGCTTCCCAGCTCTGTCCCAAGCTTCTTCCCGGAAGCAGCACAAGGTAAGGGGGATGCATTGTGATGTGAGGGAAACTTGTGGGGGATGTGGGGGAGCTCTTGATATGTGCTAATAATTATGACAATAATACAGTTCTACACCAGTTGAAAAGAAGTGACGCACACTGCTAGTATTATCAACAAGAAACTTCTTTGGAGACTACCCAAACAGAACACCATGGAAGAACCATGTTCTGAGTGAGCAGTGTTCAATAAAGTTTCTTGTGGATACCAGAGGTGTGTGACCCTCTTTTTCAGACCTGGATCATCTGCTACAAAAGTATGAGTGGGCTCTGTGCTGCTCTGCACCTGTCCTTCACAGTTTTTAAGTCTTAAAGTGGAACTTTAGTCAGAATATAAAGTCCTGCTAGATCTCTTCATCCTGGCCCCTATTGCAAGTATAGCTATGCAAAACATTAGTAAGTGCCAATAGTGTTTAAAGTCCAGTAAGTCACCTTCCTGCTCTGCACATGCTCAGTTGCTCTCTATTTTTAGGCACTGTGCTGAATTTGTAGAGGCCAATCTGCCGACAGCCTGAAGATTTACTGCTGTTCAGGTGCTCAGGAAGTCTGCAAAATGGCAGCCTCCAGCAAGAAGAAACCGTAATAATGCTGGAGGCAACTTACAACACACAATTTTAGTAGCATAATTACTATTTTGGGAATTAATGTTTCTAGCAAAAGAACATTATTTTTTTTTTTATTATTATTATTATTATACAGGATTTATATAGCACCAACAGTTTGTGCAGCGCTTTACAATATAACGGGAGACAATACAGCAACAATACAGTTCAATACAAGAGGGTTAGGAGGGCCTGATCCTGGGAGCTTACAATCTAAGATTGTTATTATTATTATACAGGATTTATATAGCACCAACAGTTTGCTCAGCACTTTACAATATAATGGGAGACAATACAGCAACAATACAGTTCAATACAAGAGGGTTAGGAGCGCCTGATCCTGGGAGCTTACAATCTAAGATTATTATTATTATACAGGATTTATATAGCGCCAACAGTTTGCTCAGCACTTTACAATATAACGGGAGACAGTACAGTAACAATACAGTTCAATACAAGAGGGATAGGAGGGCCTGATCCTTAGAGTTTACAATGCCAGTCTGTAGTGGCTCTCTCCTCCCTGCTCTCACAGGCTTTGCTGAGAGCAGTAGGAGCCATTGGTTCCCGTTTATCAAGTTGTTATGGGTAAAGTTTCACTTTAAATTATTACTAAAACCAGTAATAATGAAATGCAGAGGCAATTATTTACTATTATAAAGAGTAGATACATTTATATGGTCTTACAGATACAACCAGCCCTTTGAGGGCAATCATAGCGCTGATGTGGCTTATGATGAAAGTGAGTTTCACATCCTTGTTCTACTGCATTTTATAGTGTTTTCCTTCTAGTACGACATGCTTTCAGATAAAGATGTAAGAGTAGAGTGATGACATTGTCCAGTGACAGCCTGAAAAGTCCCCAGCTCAGGCTGTATTACTTGACTGCAGGAAGGGTTTGGAACCCGTTTGTGCTTTCTGTCAGATGCTTGAATTACAAAATCTGCTAAACAGAATTACAAATTCCCTGCCAGTTAAAGCAGTCCACAATATTATTTCTGTTGTGTATTTTAACAATTTGAATGGAGTTCAGCTTAGAAAGATACATTTACAAAGTGCTGGCATTTATTTGTCTTCACACTTCTCCCATGTACGTCAGCTCCATTAGAACCATTGTGATATACATCTAATAGTGACTGCCATGCCATCTCCTGAGAGATTTGTGTTCAATCTCAAGTAACTTTTAATATGTTCTATAATTAACAAAAATATGGCCATAGCCTGAGTAGAAAAGCCTGTTCTCTTCCAGAATGCAGCAGATGAGGACCATTGATCTCCATGTGAAGGCAATAGCTTCTCTGCAGAGGTCCAGCATGCCCCCTGCTAAATCAGAGCAAGGGTCCTCCTCCATGCTAGTAGGGGGCCATCTTTTCTATGTAGACCATGGCTGCATCATAAGAGAAAAAACTGGATTGCATTTAGTGGGCTTAAACTGAAAGTTCACTTGGGTTTCCAGCTGATGGATTAGAGGGTTAATGACCCAAGTAGGAAAAGAAATGTGTGCATTGGACCGTTGCAGATAAGGACCCTTGATCCCTGTGTGAAGGCAATAGCTTCTCTGCAGAGGTCCAGCATACCGCCTGCTAAATCAGAGCAAGGGTCCTCCTCCATGCTAGTAGGGGGCCATCTTTTCTATGTAGATCATGGCTGCATCATAAGAAAAAAACTGGATTGCATTTAGTGGGCTTAAATTGAAAGTTCACTTGGGTTTCCAGCTGATGGATGAGGGGGTTAATGGCCCAAGTAGGAAAAGAAATGTGCGCATTGGACCGTTAAAAGTATGGAAATGTGTGCATTGGAATGTTGCAGACCCTTGATCTCTGTCTGAATGTAACAGCTTCTCTGCAGAGGTCCAGCATGCCCCCTGCTAAATAAGGGCAAGGGTCCTCCTCCATGCTAGTAGGGGGGCCACCTTTTCTATGTAGACCATGGCTGCATCATAAGAAAAAAAGTGTATTGCATTTAGTGGGCTTAAACTGAAAGTTCACTTGGGTTTCCAGCTGATGAGTGAGGGGGTTAATGGCCCAAGTCGGAATAGAAATGTGCGCATTGGACCGTTAAAAGTATGTTCTGATCTCCTGTGCCACTTCCACCCTAGTGTGTGGTCTCCGTTTTCCCTGTTCAAATAGGAAATGAGGGTATTTGTGGAAAATGGTGGATAGTTGATATAATGGTCTTGTGTACAGTATCTTATTTTGCTGCTCCTTTTCTATCTGAATGCAGTATGTGTGTGAGAAGACTTTGAACCAGCACCTTTTTTTTTTCGCTGTCTGTGCCCATTGTGGAAGATTCCCCCTCCCTTCCATTCAAGGCAAAAACAAATTTTATTGGTATTGTGATGAAGCATCACAATGTAAAGGTAATTTTAACACCCCCCCTCCCCCCTATTCCTTGGTGTCACAAGGACATGAAGTGAGGGAAAATCAGTGTTGCCAGCCATCAGTATTTTAACAGGCAGCCAGTAAAAAGATAAGCACCTTTCTCCTTACAGTAAATGCCAGTAAAAGGAAAAGGCTGCCAGTTAAAAATATGGCTGTGGCTGCATGCGCAGTTCCAGTTGGGACCCGGCCAAGACCATTGGAGTGCCTGCTACAGTGTGTTTGGGTGGCGCCAGCAGTGGGTGGGTCTGGCAGAGGCAGTGCCTGAGCGTGTCGTGTGATGTCTGGTGCAAAGGAGCCGAGTGGAGCGGCTGGAGCCTTGTATGCGGGTCTACGGGATGGGAGCAAGGCAAGCCGGACTGTCAGTGCTGTTTGGACTGGAGTGGACTCAAGGGATCACCGAGCATGAAGAGAGACTGTCACTCTGAGGGGACATGTCATGTCAATGGGGTGTCATCAACATATATGCTGCTGCACATTACTGTCAGTGTCACTTTGAGAGTCAATTTCATGTGTGCCCATTCTAATTTCTTTCCCTCCTGAGTCCTGTCCCTGAGCTACTTACTTGATCAAAAATAAAATGTTTTTTACCTTAACATCTACCTTAAATCACATTGCTAACTATATATTGCACTTGTTTGTAGCCTAAATACTGAAATTTGCCCTTAAAACTGCAATTTTTTAACTTTTGGAAATGCCACTAAAAACTTGGGTGTCGGGTGTTGTAAAATTTGGGTGTCGTGTCAGTAAATTTCAATTTGGTAGGTTGGCAACACTGGGGGAAAATCTCTCCAATGGGGTTGCATATACAAAAAATTGTTTTTAAAAATTTCCATTCTTTCCTATCCAAACTTAAAAGAAAAAAAGATTGTAACGTTTATTGCAAAGTTTATGTATGACCGGGGGTTACTGCGAGCTGTGGTTTCAAACTGCAATTCTCCATTATTGTATGTTTCAAAAACCCATTCAAAAAGTGACAGTTATTTACGATTTCTCCAAATTCTCGGGTAGTATATAGCGAAATATACGTGGCAGGAACTGAATAAAGTGGGAGGGAGTGGGATGCATTTTGTTATCTTCGCCTAGGGTGCTGGAGGAACGTTGTCTCGGCAATGGAATGCAATATGACTTTCTTCGGTTTAGGGATTTTCTGGTAACCATAATTTACTGTATATAGTTATTGCAATCTTGGTTTTGGACTGTTTTAGGAATACCAGGACTGTATTTTGAGCAAAACATTAACCTTGAGTGATGGCTTATGAATGACAAATTTTACTTCTATCAGACTTCTCGGAGCCAATCTGCTTTAAAGAGCATGTCGCCAAAGGCTATACAATCAATCTATGTCCACAAAAGAATACATAATAATGTATGGTCAGAAAGACCATATAATATGTCATTGCTCAGTGCTGAATGCATGTCTAAGTACCATTAGTCTGTTGCTGACCGCATAACACATACTGTATGTGTATCAGCAAAGCGTTGGGCTTTACTGCTCACATGCTGCACATATGGGTCACTGGGCACTCAATGCTTCTGTGCTGAAAGCATGCTCAATGTTCTGTCCCAGCAGAGAGATCAAGCTGTCAAAGACAGCTCTCGGTCTTGACTAACAATCGGTAGGCAGTGGGACCAGCTCCTAATCATTTGGCCAACACTGACAGCCAATCACAGTGGCACATGATCACCAATCCTTTCTGCCTCCCCAGGCATGCAGAACTGGGATGCCAGGGTGGTCAGGAAGGTGTTAAGGGTGAATATATGATCAAAATGTAAAATCATATATTAATTTCCACATTGTATTCAAATTATTTGTAGAGTACTCCTATAACTAGTCCCAGACTTTGGACATGCTACACACGCCCATGAAAGGTCAGTACTGTTTATAGGAAGCATGTAGCATGTCCAGTCCTTCTGCTCTACTTTCCCCTCCCAGTATACAGCAATTAGGCTCTGATTAATAAAAGTTGGCATGGCTGTGTACACATAGAAGGTCAGCAGTTTCAGCTGTCAAAAAAGCAGTGTTTATAATTAACACTTGCTCAGATGCAACAGAACAATACAATATAACATATTGTTACTTTTATATCATTCTGTTCATTAATCTGCAGATCAAAGGGATGAACTTCCCTTTGGCAACCTGACAAGTAAAAGTTTTTTTTTTTTTTTTTTTTTTGTAATAAAATGTTTGTTTACCTCTTATTAACCCTTAGTGTGCTCTAATTAGCTCCTTATTCTCCTTATCCATTCAATTATTTTCCTGCTGATTTTTTTTTTTGTTCATTTCTATTATAAAAACCATTATATTTAAACTTTTTTGTTTGTTTTGTTTCTTTACTATGTTTACACATTTAACATATATTTACACATTTCACGTTTAAAGAAGTGCAAAGCTAAGGAAAAAAACACTAATTCATTTGTAAATAACTTTGTAAAGTTTTCTATCAGAATTATAATTTTAGTGTAATTTTAAATGGGACAAACTACAGAATAAAATGTGCACTTTTTATCTGCAGTAACACTATTTTTAAACTAACACTGCTAAAAAAAAAAAAGGAAAAGTGAGGTTTGTTTAGTTTTGTTATGCTTAAAGCGAAGCTCCAGTCCCCATACAGGGCACGGTGATCGGTGGTGTGCTGTGTCCCTGGGACACAGAGGATCACGGATCGCAGTAAAGAGCAGATGACACTGTGTCCAATCACAGCTGATCACATGTAAACAGGAAATGCTGGTTATTGGCAGTCTTCTCCTCATGCTGACAGTGCGTGAGGAGAGGAGAGCCGGTAAGCGGCATTCCTCAGAGGGGACATCTACACTGATCATCAGGGCACTGATGATCAGTGTAGCCCATCAGTGCTGCCTTTCAGTGCCCATCATTGCCACCTGTCAGTGCCCATCAATGCCATATACCAGTGCCCATCAGTGCATATCAATGCCACATCAGTGCACATCAATGCCACATATCAGTGCATTTCAGAGCTGCTTTTCAGTGCCGCCTATCAGTGCCAGTCAGTGCTGCCTATCAATGCCGCCAATCAATACCACTTCTCAGTGCCAGTGAGCATCGCCTATCAGTGCCAGTCAGCATCGCCTATCAGTGCCGCCTAACAGTGCCAGTCAGTGCCACATATCAGTGCCAGTCAGTGCTGCCTATCAGTGCCGCCTATCAGTGTCACCTATCAGTGCTATATATGAGTGCTGCCTTTCAGAGACCACCAGTGATGCCTGACAATGCCCACCAGTGATGCCTGTCAATGCCCACCAGTGCTACCTATCAGTGCCTCCTCATCAGTGCAGCCTATCAGTGCCCATCACTGCAGCCTATCAGTGCCCATCGCTGCAGCCTCATTAGCGCACATCAAAGAAGGAGAAAAATTACTGAAAAAGTGCTAAAACACAGGTCAGATTATATTGCCGTCTGTGACAGAAAGCAATGAAAAATATACCATTTTACATTTTTATTGCTGTCACTGGAACAGAAACAAAGGGGAAATCCCTGCCAAGGGGGACATCAGTTGTGTCTAAGGGAATTTACCCTCACTTTGGAGAGTTTTCCTTTCACTTCTTGTTGAGTCTCCTGGACAAGAAGTAGAGGAAATCCCCCAAATGGGACACAAATCAAAATACAGATTTTGATTTAGATATACTGTACTTCAAGTCAATTTATTGGAAGTGTGAGTGGAATATTTTTTTCACTATCTATTAAGCAATACTACATACGGAGGAAATGTTCCAGAAAGAAAATTAGGTTTCCAAATGAGTACATGAAAGCTATTATGAAGAACTGCAAATCTGGCAAATGTTATGAAGATCTGACATTTACTGTAAGTACTGTTAAAGGGGATATTAATGAGATAAAGCAGAACAGTTTAATTGTATTCAATTAACAACAAAATGTGATAGAGGGCCTTCATAAAATCCATCACATACTCATGCCAAAAATCAGCAAAACTTTACTGTGAAAAACATCACTTGAAATTTCAACAAGTTGAAAGAACGTGACACAGCTGATTCTGATCAGAGATGTGACACAGCTGATTCTGATCAGAGATGTGACACAGCTGATTCTGATGATCAAACAATTTCCGTGCATAATTTGATGAGCTGATCACATCGTCACTCAATATTAACTGCAATATATTGATGTTTGCTTCATGGTGGAGGCCCTCGTAAATGTTTGTGATGACCACTGAGAGACCAGGCTTTTTAAAGCCCAATTCCACTGAAAAAATACACTATATTCAGGGGCGGACTGACAACTCATGGGGCCCCCGGGCAATAGGAAATCATGGGGCCCCTGTATCTCAGCCCACACTTAAACTACACTCAAAAAAGCCTATGAAAGGTACCAAGGGCATCTCATGGGGCCCCCTACTGACTCCGGGCCCTCGGGCAGTGCCCGAGTGCCTAAATGGTGAGTCCGCCCCTGACTATATTGCAAAAAGTATTAGGACGCCTGCCTTTACACACACGTGAACTTTAATGGCATCCCAGTCTTAGTCTGTAGGGTTCAATATTGAGTTGGTCCACCCTTTGCAGCTATAACAGCTTCAACTCTTCTGGGAAGGCTGTCCACAAGGTTTAGGAGTGTGTCTATGGGAATGTTTGACCATTCTTTCCGAAGAGCATTTGTGAGGTCAGGCACTGATGTCGGACGAGAAGGCCTGGCTCGCAGTCTCCGCTCTTTCATCCCAAAGGTGTTCTGTCGGGTTGAGGTCAGGACTTTGTGCAGGCCAGTCAAGTTCCTTCACCCCAAACTCGCTCATCCATGTCTTTATGGATCTTGCTTTATGTACTGGTGCACAGTCATGTTAGAACAGGAAGGGGCCATCCCCAAACTGTTCCCACAAAGTTGGGAGCATGAAATTGTCCAAAATCTCTTGGTATGCGGACACCTTAAGAGTTCCTTTCACTGGAATGAAGGGGCCAAGCTTAACCCCTGAAAAGCAACCCCACATCATAATCCCCCCTCCACCAAACTTTACACTTGGTACAATGTCTCCTAGCAACCGCCAAACCCAGACATGTCTATTGGATTGCCAGACAGAGAAGCATGATTCATCACTTCAGAGAACATGTCTCCACTGCTCTAGAGTCCAGTGGCGGCATGCTTTACACCACTGCATCTGACGCTTTGCAATGCACTTGGTGATATAAGGCTTGGATGCAGCTGCTCGGCAATGGAAACCCATTCCATAAAGCTCTCTACGCACTGTTGTGCTAATCTGAAGGCCACATGAAGTTTGGAGGTCTTTAGCTATTGACTCTGCAGACAGTTGGTGACTTCTTTGCACTGGTCACTTCAGCATGCGCTGACCCCACTCCCAGTTCCCAGTTTCGTCTACTTTGTTATAATACCACTAACAGATGACGTGGAATATTTAGTAGCAAGGAAATTTCACGGATGGCAACCTATCACGGTACCACGCTTGAATTCACTGAGTTCCTGAGAGTGACCCATTCTTTCACAAATGTTTGTAGAAGCAGTCTGCATGCCTAGGTGGTTGATTTTATACACCTGTGGCCACGGAGGTGATTGGAACACTTGAATCCAATGATTTGGAGGGGTGTCCCAATACTTTTGCCAATATAGTGTATCTTTTGGAGTTTGGTTATAGCAGGGAAGGGTTAATGTCTTTGTGAGCTTTGTGAGCTTTAATAAATGTTTATTTGTGCCTTATTACTAGCAATTTAATCTATGGAGACAGAAGAGGAAGTGAGAAAAAAAATCTTCAAAGCTCTTTCACATATTTAATGCACCAAAAGCATTAATGATTGTTTTGGATGTGTTACAAAGGTGTTCAAGTCATGTCAGGCAACTCTCCTCAAAAGCCCTGTGAGATATTTAAAACATTTTTTACTAAGCTAAAATAGGAGATGAGCAATTGTAAAGCTTACAACCATGCCCTAAGCGCACTGTCAATGCCAGAAGCACGTTTACAGGTTGTTTATACTGTGCTTGTGTTGCATTTCAGTGGAAATAAATGGAGGTGATTGCAAAGCAACACACGCTGGACTCTGCAGGTGGCATTATTTTTATCTTGCCACAACATAAGGCAGAGCTAACACTGCACTGTGTACACCTTCATCTGCTCCTGTTTTAACTATTTTGTGTGAAGCTGATAAGAGGTTGGGAAGCAGTACAAATGGCATCCAACTGCCTATTTTGCAACACCAGTGTATACTTGTGCTTGGGGGGGGAAGGGCGCAATAAAAATTCATGAATGAGCTGTGCTTTTACCCCCCTCCCCATCAACCCTTCTCCTTTATGCTGCAGAGGCAACAGTGGGAGAAGTGCAAATGCAGTGCAGCAAAAATGATCCCTACTGTTGCATTCAGCAGGCAGTACTGCTCAATGAATGCGAGCTGTTCAACTGAATAGGGATGCATGCAGCTGTAGTGTGCTGGTGCAGGGTTCACATGGTCAGATTTAAGTCACTGTGCTGATATTTAGACCACATGCACACTGGGTTTGTTTTTTTTTTCTCTACTGGACACCTTTGCTTCTGGATGGAAAAAAGCAGCTTAAAAAATGCACCTAAAAACTGCACACATTTAGATGCGATTTAGGTGCTTCAAGCATTTGGGCATTCATTGATTCCATTGACCAGAATATTAATTTATCCTGGCCATTGGAATGAATGAACGTTCAAGCGCTGAACAGTGTAG
This sequence comes from Staurois parvus, assembly GCF_062004578.1. Taxonomy (NCBI): domain Eukaryota; kingdom Metazoa; phylum Chordata; class Amphibia; order Anura; family Ranidae; genus Staurois; species Staurois parvus. The sequence continues at coordinate 3,336,501 of NW_028317809.1, read as the reverse complement.
GCGCATTTAGACATGTTTAGGAGCGATCAGCTTTTTTTTTTTTTGCCAAAAAGCTCCTCTCCTGAACATCTTGGTGGTTGGAATGAATGAACGTTCAAGCACTGAACAGTGTAGGCGCATTTAGACATGTTTAGGAGCGATCAGCTTTTTTTTTTGCCAAAAAGCTCCTCCTGAACATTTTGGTGGTTGGAATGAATGAACGTTCAAGTGCTAAACAGTGTGGGTGCATTTAGACATGTTGAGGTACGATCAGCTTTTTTTTTTTGCCAAAAAGCTCCTCTCCTGAACATTTTGGTGGTTGGAATGAATGAACGTTCAAGCAGTGAACAGTGTACGCGCATTTAGACATGTTTTAGGAGCGATCAACTTTTCTTTTTTTTTTTTGCCAAAAAGCTCCTCTTCTGAACATTTTGGTGGTTGGAATGAATGAACGTTCAAATGCTGAACAGTGTAGGCGCATTTAGACATGTTTAGGAGCGATCAGCTTTTTTTTTTTGCCAAAAAGCTCCTCTCCTGAACATTTTGGTGGTTGGAATGAATGAACGTTCAAGCGCTAAACAGTGTGGGTGCATTTAGACATGTTTAGGTGCGATCAGCTTTTTTTTTTTTGCCAAAAAGCTCCTCTCCTAAACATTTTGGTGGTTGGAATGAATGAACGTTCAAGCGCTAAACAGTGTAGGCGCATTTAGACATGTTTAGGTGCAATCACTTTTTTTGCCAAAAAGCTCCTCTCCTGAACATTTTGGTGGTTGGAATGAATGAACGTTCAAGCGCTAAACAGTGTAGGCGCATTTAGACATGTTTAGGTGCGATCAGCGCTTTTTTTTTTTTTGCCAAAAAGCTCCTCTCCAGAACATTTTGGTGGTGCATTTTTTTCTGCCTTTAAACACTCCCTTTTCTGCAAACACCATTGTGTGCATGGTCATATAGGCTAGCATAGAGGTGCCTTAACAGGCTGGATAAAAAAGTCAAATGCCTGTAAAAGTGGCATTTTTTACATTCTGTGTCCCTGAGATCACAGTATCAATAAAGACCATGTTTCACCAAAGAAAAATGCTGTATTCATATTTGTAAAGTGATTATTCTTACCGTGTCCCCATATTGTCCTTCTGTCCCTGCTGCTGCTGCCGTATACTATTTCTGATTCTCGATATCGGGCAGCAGCGTGATTGATGTATAATCTTCTTATCCATTACAAAACTACATGTCATATGTCTCCTTGTACCTTATGCCGTAAAGCGGGCTTTCCTATCCCCCATATGACTTTTCCGAGGGATATGGGAGCAGCGGCTGTGTCCATTCAGCTGCTGTGTCCCAATAGACATCAATGGGACTGCCTACATGGAAATCCACGTAATAGCTGTGCATCCTTGTGTGGGCAAACATGGACCTCTCATGGACGTACGCTTAAGTATACACATGTGAACAAAGCCATAATGTTACAATACAGTGTAAATGTAGACTTGTAGTCTCTGATTTCAGTGCTTTTGAATGGGTATAACAAGCAGACCACTCAGCGATTACGACACTATATGGTAGAAACTTTAGTCAACTACAAACAGCACACATCACGTTCCTCTCTGAGAATGACCCCCTCCAATGCATTTCACCGCAGTGGGCTTAATGTGTTACTAAACCCAGGACCCTGCATCCACTATATCTGGTCTGCCACAGTACACAGAACATGGAAATGCAATTATTTTAGTAAATAAAAACTGCTAAATACCTTATCTCATCAGAAGTTAGAGCAGTCTTGTGACTTCTGTGAGTGTTCAGCCAGGTACTAGATAAAGTTTGTAGGAGTTTTCTTTCTGCTCTAGAAGGATGCAGAACCTCTGTCTGGACAGTGCTGATTGGCCCTGTGCTGATCACATGCACTCTTCCAAGAAAAAAAACCTCTCTAGCAATACACACCAAACTGATCATGTGCAAAATGCCTACGGTTCAGTCTGTCTTATCAGGCGATAAAAGGTGGCCACTTGAAAAAGAGGAGGAACAGAGAAGAAAGGATCAAACTGACTTTTTACACAATGTGTAGGATTAACCCCTTAGGTTCCACAGTGAGTATAACAAGCATTCTTTACTGCATATACAGGCTGATCTTACTGTTGTGGGTTTAGTAGTACATTTGAATAGACTCCCGTGCCCGTGCCTGTGACACGCAGGGAAGAAGTCCCTGCACTTCTTTGGAAAACGCAGCCCTCAGGGGAACCTCGGTTCCCAGAACGGTTGCGTTTTTCAGTGTGGGCGGTGTGCCATTAGAACTAATGGCACCCGCCCACAGGTCCGCATTCCTCTGTGCGGGTGGTGCGGCTGCACAGATTTTCACGTGGATCCACAGCGGCACCACCCGCACAGATGTGAACCTAGCGGTAAAGGAACAGGAGAGAAATAAAGATAATTTAAAATAATTCTGCAGCATATACATTTTTTTTTTTTTAACTTTAGTTACACATTAAAATCATATCTTGGGGCTTAGGAAGCCATAGGCAATGAATGGATTTATTCTACATACATACATACCATTTATTAATCACATTTTAGGCATCCATACTAAAGAAAATGTGTCTATTCCAGACAAAATGGAGGAATCATGATTACTGTGGTGCTGTGCATTTTTAGAATTTCCCAAATTACAACTACTACAGTTATAAACTCTAAAAATGTTTTTTTTTACTTAGAAAATGATGTCAAGCTCGAGCACAGTCTAGAAAATATTTAGCTTTCATCATACTTCCTCATTCACATTTTTCTAAACACATCAGATTCCACAGCATATTCCACCTCATCTGCTAGTTTGGCACGCAAATGTAGGCCATTTTTTTTATGCTGGCACATCACGTGATGCATTTCAAGGGTCAGTTCACCCTTAGGTGTCCTTCACAGGTTCAGCTCTTCCTCTAACAGCGAGGAGTTCAAGATTGGTTCTTTTTTTAATTGTAATACCATACGTGTTATTTCTTGCAAGATATATCACATCTAGTATGTAGGGAGAACAATTAAACGCCTTGGGATTGGTTTTATGATCACTTACAAAGCATTGAGAAAAAACATTCAACAAATGTAGCCCATCATTTTAATGCTTGTCATTCAGGCAACAAAGTCATCAGCGGTATGGATTCAGGTAATTGAAAAAGTAGTGCCCCTTGTAGGGGTGGTGATGCTTTCTGTCTTCTATGCAGGAATAAGGGACTTTTGGATCTTCCATCTCCAAACCCGCATACTGGATGGACTTAATTTTGAATGGGATATTACCCATTTTTAGAAATAATGGGCAGGCCTGACCTCCCTCCTGCATAGATGATACTGTGATTTATTTTTGGCTGGTATTAGATGCTTCTATGGTATTTATTTATTGCAGTTACTTATATAGTGTCATCAATTTATGCAGTGCTTTACATATATATTGTACATTCACATCAGTCCCTAACCCTCAAGGGGTGTACAATCTAAGGTTGTTAACTCACATTCATACATACACATGTTAGGGCCAATTTAGACAGGATCCAATTAACCTACCAGTGTGTCTTTGGAAAGTGGGAGGAAACTGGAGTACCTGGAGGAAACCTAGGCAGGCACAGGGAGAACATGCAAACTCCAGGCAGGTGGTGCCATGGTTGGGATTGCAATCTGCAGGTTGCAAACATAGCACGTTTCCTGCAGGGGATTGCATGGTACAGAAGTACCATGTGATTCCTGTGCTCTGTGTTTTTTAAAGTAGTGAATTCACTACTTTTTCTGTGATTCAGCCCATTCATGAATGGGCTCCAATTGTACTGCACTGAACCACATGTGAATTATACAGGAACTCAGAGTGCATTCTTCTGTAATTCCTGGTGTGAACTGGCCCTAAAAGTAAGTCAGTCTTATATTTTCTCACTTTTGGCGTTACTAGTTGTGGTGCCATGGTTTGAATTTGAACCAACAACCCTAGTACTGCCAGGTGGAAGTCCTAACCTTTTAGCCACTATTCTGACCAATACATAGGGGTTGATTTACAAAAAAAGGAGAGTGCAAAATCTGGTGGAGCTATGCATGGTAGCCAATCAGCATCTAACTTTAGCATTGACAAAAAAAACCTGGAAGCTGATTGGTTTCTATGCACAGTTGCACCAGAATTTACACTGTGCAGTGTTAGTAAATCAACCCCATATAGTTTGATCTGTGAATGGTGACTATATTTTTTTTGTTTTTCAGATTATTTGTATACCATCATTATAAATGTTTCTCTTTTTTTTATTCTGTACATTATTATTTCTTGGTGGTTATTTGGGTTATTTTGTGTTCATTATTCTACATGTTTGCCAAGAAAGGGTTAAGAGCGCTGATTGATACATCTGTCAGGTGTTACATCTGTGTACTTAAGAAGCAGCACTCTTGCCAGCCCTTAGTTATAAATAAGCACTTGGTTGTGTGAAACACATTAACAACATATCCTTGTGCTGTCTGTGAGACTCCGGTGGAATAAATCCTGCTACTTTGCTTGTGTCGCGTGGTGGTGTATAGCAATTGTTTTCTTTTTTTTCAGCTGTGTTTTTACCACCATTTCCCCCTATAGCCCACCTTCAAAGGAACATGGTGGCCGCTCGGGTGTGCACAAATTGCCGTGGCATGCCAGTTGTAACTTGGCAAACAGCACTGCTTGGCAACCTTGCCTAGTAAAGTCAATGGGACTGTTTCACACTTTGCTAGTTCAATGTGTAATCCCAGTTAAGTTGAAAGAAAAAAAAAACAAAAAACATGCATTTAGGAGGTGGCTCTTTTGCCTCCTGAACACCTGCAAACCGTTTCTGAAAATTGCTCCATGGAGAAAAAGACTGCCATCAGTGTGAACCTAGCCTAAGGCTGGCCATACACTATACAATTTTCTTACAATTCTCACACACACACCCACCCCCACCCCCCTCGGCGGCTACAGTTGTCGATCACCGGGTCCCGGCCGGAGATTCCCTGCCGGCACCCGCCGATTGCCATGTAACACTGTTAGGGGAGAGACCTATGTGTAAACAACACAGGTCTCTCTCCTACCAGCAGTAACATGCTGCTGTGTATTTCTCTGCACAGCCGAAAACAGCGCTGTATCGCAAAAAATGGCCTGGTCAGGAAGGGGGGAAAAAAATCCTCTGGAGGGCAAGTCTTTTGCATAAAAAATAATAAATGCTCATATTTTTGAGGAAAAATATTACCACTTTTTTCCCTGCAGGAGCCTGGAGAGAATTGCACCATGATCAGTGAGCTGCTACAGCCCATTGAAACTGCAAGTCCATCAACCGCAGTGGCAGATAGTAATTTGTAGCTTGCAAGACATCTGACACAGATAAGGAAATAACGGGCAGGCGGCGGTTCATATGACGTCCTCCCACTCTAACTGCACATGCACGCCACTGATCGGCACGGTGATCGGTGGTGCGCTGTATCCCTGGGACACAGTGGATCACCGATCAGAGTAAAGAGACAGTGACTTTGGCTCTGTCGTGTGATCAGCTGTGTTCAATTACAGCTGATCACATGTAACTAGGAAATGCTGGTCATCGGCAATCCTCTCCTCATGCTGACAGCTCGTGAAGAGAGGAGAGCCGGTAAGTGGCATTCTTCAGAGGGGACTGATGATTAGTGCCCTGATGGTCAATGTAGCCCCATCAGTGCCACCTGTCAGTGACCATCAATGCCACATACCGGTGTCTATCAGTGCACATCAAGGCCACATATCAGTGCCTACCAGTGCACATCAATGCCACATATCAGTGCCCATCAGAGCTGCCTTTCAGTGCCACCTATCAGTGCTAGTCAGTGGCGCCTATCAGTGCCAGTCAGTAGCGCCTAACCGGTCCAATCAGTGCTGCCTAACCGTTCCAATCAGTGCCCATCTGTGCCGCCTATCAGTGCCATATATGAGTGATGCCTGCCAATGCCTGTCAATGCACATCAGTGATGCCTGTCAATGCCCACAAGCGATGCCTGTCAATGTACCTGACAATGTACATCAGTGCCACCTATCAGTGCGTCCTCATCAGTGCCACCTATTAATGCCCATCACTGTAGCCTCATTAACACATATCAGTGAAGTAGAAAAATTACTTATTTACAACATTTTATAACAAAAACTAAGAAACTTAATTTTTTTCAAAATTTCAGTCTTTTTTAGTTTAACAAAAAATAAAAAACCCAGTGCTGACTAAATACCACCAAAAGAAAGCTCTATCTGTCTAAAAACAAATTACAAAAATTGTGTTTGTGTACAGTGTTGCATGACCACGCAATTGTCATTCAAAGTGTGACAGTGCTGAAAGCTGAACATTGGTCTGGGCAGGAAGGGGGTAAAAGTGCCCGGTAGGCAAGTGGTTAAAGGTTTACGTGCAATTACATTTTATTTTGCATACATGATGTTCCTTTTGAAAGAGTACATAAATCTGACAAGCGTTACCTAAGAGAAAAGCATCAGCACAGTAGCATTATGTTGAACAGTTCATAAAAGTACCAGTAGATGGCATCCTAGCCATAGCATTTTCTATACAATAGGGACATTTGATTAGATGACTTCTTTAGATAAATGAATGTAGAAAGTTAAGTGCATCCTGCGTTCCATAAGAAAGCATGGTTAGATCAAACTAATTGCATATGTACTTTGCCTAATGGTTTTGTTACCAGTTGAATTAGCACCAATAAGCTTGTTGTATGACTCACCATTGATGAGTCACAAAATATATTACTTATGAAAAGTCAAAGAAGGAGCCAAGGGGATTTTCTCAGTTTCCTTGGAAACAGCTCACCCATTGCAAATACACAAGAGACATACATGTACATCTGTATACATATTTGTGTATCTTTGTATGAGGCCCCAAGAGGAAGCTGTCCCACTGGATTACTGAAATGTGTAAAATATTGTTTACACTGGAAACTCAGGAGCATTATTATATGAAGTTGGAATTTGAGGTTTGGAGATTTTGCATCTGCTTCCTAATCAAATGTGTAGCTTTTATAGAGAAAGCTGCAATTCAACATCCAACATCTGACATGGCTCAGATTTGTGCAATGTGGTAGTGCACATATGCTGCTGCACATTTTTTTGTGTTTTTTTTACCCATATGGAAGAAAAATATATTTGAAATATATTCTTCCCAAATATATTGCCATATATTTGAAATGCTACAATTCAATATATTTTAAAATATATTTCAAGAAATAAATAAATATATATATATATATATATAATATGTGTGTGTGTATATATATATATGTGTATATATATATATATATATATATATATATATATATATATATATATAAAATATATGTGTGTGTGTATATATATATATAAAATATATGTGTGTGTGTGTGTGTGTGTGTGTATATGTGTGTGTATATATATATATATATATATATATATATATATATGTATTGCATGTTGAAATGTGTTTTTTATTACAAAATATATGAAAAATATTTTTAAAAATACATTTCAAATATACTGTATGTAAAAATACAAATCTACATTTTTGGAATGCATTTACAAATGTTAAAATTACTTTTTTATATGTTAAAAAATCTGAAGAATATATTTTTAAAAATATATTCTTCAGATTTTTTTTTACATATACAAAAGTCATTTTAACATATATTTTTACATATATTTGTAAATGCATTCCAAAAATGTAGACTTGTACTTTTAAAGACATACAGTATATTTGAAATGTATTTTTAAAAACATTTTTCATATATTTTGTAATAAAAATGCATTTCAACATGCAGTGTGTGTATGTATATGTGTGTGTGTATATATATATATATATATATATATATATATATATATATATATATATATATATATATATATATATATATTGTTTTTGTTTTTTTTTAAATATATTGCATATGGCCAAAATTTTAGCATTTCAAATATATGGCAATATGGTTAGGAGGAATATTTAAAAAATATATTTAAAATATATTTTTCGTCCATGTGGGTAGGGCAGCCCATTCATTTGAATGGACTGTCTATCGCATCTAAAATCGCACCAAAGAAATGCATCACTACTTTTTTTTTATCGTGCCAAACCAAAACTTTTTTTTTTGTTTGGCACTTTGCTACTATGCATTTTTTTGAGATTTCTTGTGCACTTCAACAAGGTGCATTGAAGTGCCATTTTGCCTGCAAAAGGGATGTGGGTATTTTGTGCACTGTGTAAGGGGGCATGTGACAGTCTCCTGTTTTGCAAGATTGGGGGAGGGGGGAGTAAATTAAGTCATTGCTACTAAAGTGATAGCTAGAATTTTCCAGGTCCTGTTCAGGTTCTATGCGAGCACTTCTGCACTGCACACTGGGCACAGGGGCTTGCTTGCTCTGCACTACCACCATTCACAAAACACCTTGTATTTATTTCTTTTACAATGGATTTTATTATAGAATAGATAACATCAGAGTAATAGTCAGAAACAAGAGCACTAACCAACAAAAAATAAAACTTACAAATTTTCTGATGAATAGTACAATAAATGCACTGAAGTATAGACAAGGAAATAAACTCAGTACACAAGCGCAGCATATGAAGAGATAAAATAAAGCATCACAATTTGCAAAAATGGCGGGAAATTAGTGACCAAGGAATTAGTACACAACGATCAAAGATCAGCACACGATCTGCCTACAAAAGGCAGGAAAGGTGGAACACAGAGCCTCACCGGATGCACACCGGCATTCCACATCCAGGACTCTTGAGGAAGTCCAACAGATGGATACAATATTTCTGGTACAGTTATTTTATAGGTACAATATCACCTTGTATTTTTTTCATTGAGTACAAGGAGTTCTCTGATTGGATGAGGCTTTAATTGTTGTCAGCTCCCCCTTTCTTCACCTCAAGCAATCAGAGAATGCTTTTTCCTTGAAAAAATTATAAGGCATTCTATGATTGGCTTCAGTCCTAAAGAGCAACCTATTGTGGTCAATGTGCAGTGGGGCAGTCCCTCGCACAGAACTTGAGCAGCACTTAGAAGATGGGGAAGTAGCACAGACTCTTAAAATGATTGTCAGCTTTCCAGCAGCCCATCAGGTATAAGCAATGAATACTTAGTGGAAGTGGAACTGCAATCAAAAGGGAAAGTTCCGCTTTAAAATCATACTAAACCCAGGACCCGGCATTCACTATATCTGGTCTTCCACAGTGCACAGAACATGGAAATGCAATTACTTTAGTAAATATAAACTGCTAAAAAACCTTTTCTCATCAGCAGTTAGAGCAGTCTTGTGACTTCTATCAGTGTTTAGGTTAAAGCTTGTAGGAGGAGTTTCCGTTCTGCTCTAGGAAGATGCAGAACCCCTGACCTTTGTCTGGACAGTGCTGATTGGTCCTGTGCTGATCACATGCACTCTCCAAAAAAAAAAAAACTCTCTAGCAATACACAGCAAACTGAGCATGTGTAGAGTGTCTCCATACGTTATGTCTTATCAGGAGATAAGAGGGGGACACTGGAAGAAGGGGAGGATCAGAGAAGTCAGGATCAAACAGCATTTTTACACACTGCAAAGGATTAACCCCTTAGGTTCCACAGTGAGTATGTCAAGTATGCTTTACTACATATACAGACTGATTTTACTGTTGTGGGTTTAGTAACACTTTAAGTCCTCCTCTCCTGCTACATTTGACATGTCTTTTTTTTTCAAGGGGGGAGCTTAGGTGATCTGAGCAGAAGTTTCCCTCTCCCACTTCCTCACTGCTGTCTTTTTGGACATTTCACAGATCCGGGACAGCTCATGCATGTGCAGTGGGCAGCCAACTGTGAAGCCGAAAGCAGCATAGACAGCTGCCCACAGTTAGGATGCTGGCGCATGGAACCTGAAGGCTAGTGAAGAACTAGCCAGGTGAAGACAGTGCTAGATCCTTGGACAAGTAAGTGTTCTTTTATTAAAAGTCAACAGCTACAGAATTTGTAGCTGCTGACTTTAAATTTTTTTTTCCAGCGTGAACTGCCTCTTTAAGCTGGCCATACATGGACTGAAATTTGGCCAGTTAAGCAGAAACCGGCCAAATTTCAATCTATGTATAAGCAGGCTGGTTGTATACAGGTGGAGCTATTGATCAGCTTGTATACAATCAGCCTGTCTGTTTTTTCCCAAACGATCAGTGCTGTTGGCTATAGCCTGCAACAGTGATCATTGTATTCTGATGGCAGAGATAGCTGTCAGAATACAATAACACAGCGGGAAGGATTCTCCCATCTACCTCGAATGCGTGTTGTTGTTCAACCTGCTGGTTGAAAAAAAAAAGATCAATGTGTGGGCTGCAACCTCTTATGGTCAGTGTAGGGCAGCTGCTCACATAGAACCTGAGCAGGACCAAGGAGAGTAGGACTATCATTGAAGTAGCGCAGACTCTTACAGAGAATATCCCAGCAGCCCATTAGATATGAGTAACAAATACAAAGCAAAGCTGGACCAATGTAACTATGCAAAACAAAAAATTTCTGGAGTTCAGCTTTACGTTTTTGGTAGATGCTGGGAAGTTAAAGCACCTAATGGCTTCTTACTCCCTCTACTACTCTCCTTTAATGTCAACAGGAGACAATAGTCTTCATCAAGTCTTAACACAGGTCCCCTAGTGCATTCTATCACAATTTTGTTAACGACTGCTCAAGTCCTGAAGAAGCCCTGAAACGCGTAGTCTGTATTTGATACCTTTTAACTATTAAATGTTCCAAAAAGTCTTTCAAGTTAGATGAACTGTTCTTGCTATCAGAGATAGGGAGCCAGAGTGTCAGCAAGAATGGCACAGGTCTGCCTGAGAGACAGTCTTAGTCTTTATGTATCTTACACACCACAATTGGTGGAGAGTGGAGTTTACAGTGGAGTCATAGGATTGTACCATAGGAAGAAGTACCGCCATACATCACGGTCATGTTGTGGGATTGATTCCTATACACGCTGTTGGCTTTTCATTAAATTGAAGGCCCAACAGTTTTGGTAAGGGTTTTTACCTGTGGTTACCAGAGATATCCTGGAGTGTCACTTTCTCTTCAGTCCTGTTGGAAAAGCGGGTCTCTCTTCTTCTTTGATGGTTGGAAACACATCCATTATCACAGATATTTATTAGTGTGGACATTTATTTGATCACGGTGGAGTGTCACTATTTTTGGTGTTTACCTTTTAGCATATTCATGTTTACCCAAATACCAGCATATAACTGAACAGACACTGATTTATATGAGAGGCTGTACGCAGAATCTGTGGTTTCCATGTGGGGAAAATATGCCTGAATTTTACGTTGTATGGCCCCAGGCACCTGTTTATTTGAGGCTTTAATTACTAAATGTGTACATTTGATGTGGTCTTTATGAGGCTTTCACTCTCTCCCTGTTTTGGCACTTAGACAAAAACTTTGCTTGTAACTATTACATATCCTTATATACGCCAGAGCGAGAGCAATAATTAATTATTCTAGGGCCATTATTCAGAGTTAATTCTAAACTGATGAGCTGTAGGAGCTTTTCATGTGTCACCTACAGTAAAATATAGGGAACCAAAGTTTGTTGTCATTTTGCATGTACAAGTAAATTTAAAGCTGTGTTGGGCAGGGGCATATTTACCACAAGGCAAACAAGGCACTTGCCTAGGGCAGCATTTTTCAGGGGGGCAGTGTAACAAACTAGCTCATCAGAGCTGGAAGCGGAGTTCTTCTTTTTCTTGTTCTTTTCTGTTATTTGAGGTATTCCTCGATCACTCCTCACATCCCCCCCTTTCCAGTCCTGAGAGGCAAACGTTATCTCCTGACAGATGGTGTAGGTCAACCGGGGTAAGACATCCCTGGTGGTGCCAGTGGTCTGGGAAAACTGTCACCTTTCTCACCTACGTCTGATAAGGCAGCATTTCTCAGAGGGCTGGGAAGCATTGACCCAAAACGGCGTAAGCCCACACATTATCAAACTGACCAGAGTAATTGCACATTCCTCAGGTCAACCGTATGTTTCATGTCATGTATTATGAAGCTGTAGTTAATACAGAGTTTCCCACTGACCACTCCCAAAATGTGTAGTCAGAGCCCCCCCCTTTGAGAGGGACTTTTAAGAAGAGACAAGTGAGTTAGACTTTGACACACACAGAGATCTCCCAGCAACATCATAACAAAAGGAGATCAAGAAATTACCCTGCTCTACAACTTGGATCTGCAAACCCAGGCATATGGACAAGTAACTTAACCCTGTAATCTTCTTCCTAATTATCTCTTTGCTGTGTCTTTATATACATATATATATATTTTTGTGACATCTCTTTGTAAATATTGTATCGAACCTGTTTGACCCTTTTAGTAATGTTTCTTTCTGAAAGTGTTAAACTGTTTCTAAGCGCTTATTTGCAATTCATGAATCCCTGCCTTTGAAGAGACGCTACTGTTTGGTATATCTCTGTATAACAGGTCCACGGGCTGTGCTATATAGATCAATATTTCAATCATTATAGTGTATATTTGATAACGGGAGTTTCCCAGTCCCTGACAAAAGTGGTGGTGGCAGTAGAGGGTTAGTTGCGTAATTAACCCGACCCAGTAACAAGCGCATTTAGGCTGCAGGCACCGATTGTAGTCCATTAGCTGGGTACAGCTGAGTGTGGCCTTGTTACGCGCGTCACCCCGCGGTTTTAGATCGGCCGGTCCTTCGGTCACGAGTTTGGTGAGAAGGTCTGGGGTCTGACGCCGTGGGCGTGACGTATTACTGTTAGTCGCGGTCGTGCGATTGTCGCAGGTTGGTGGCAGCGATCGTGGATCCGTGACAGGCAGCACCTCCCCCCAGAAAAAGGGATGAAAGAAAGGACACACGCACCATAGCAACCAGGTGGGATCCGAGACAGGCTGCAGGCTGCTTGATGGTGTATATAGAGCCTGGCTCTCGTTCCTAGGGATGTCTGGAGCTGTGGCGATAGTGTCTATCGCCGGGGGGGTAGTGGAAGGCTCTCGCGGGTGGGGAGCAGGGGGGGTGTTGGTCAATGTCAGGATCTCTCTGCGGGAGGGGGGTGTTGGGTAGTAGAAGGCTCTCCTGGGTGGGGGGCAGGGGGGTTGTTTGTCAGTTTCAGGCTCTCTCTGCGGGAGGGGGAAGGGGGGTTGTGTTGTTCGGTGTCTTTGGGGGACAACGATGTTTGTGTTGCCTAGGGCAGCACAAAACCTAAATACACCACTGGTGTTGGGTATCTACTTACTTGGCTCAACCTTATCTTTAATATTTTACCAAAAAATAAGGTCATATATCTACCCTAAAATTAACTTTATTTTTTTTACTGAAAGTTTGCATTTGAAAAACAGTTGAAATAATAGAAATACCACTATTTATTCTCCAGGGTCTCTGCTTCCAAAAAAATATACAATGTTTGGAGGGTTTAGCTAATCTATGGGTGGGGTTGGGTGTTGGAGGGTTAGGTCAGGTTAGTCCCAGTGGACCGACTCCATCTTTGGTCCATCCCTGAGGGTTCCCTCTTGATAATCTCAGGGAGTAGAGTCCTCTGTCATGCAGGATTATCATGTCTCCGATGGCCTATTACTGTTTGTGGTGCATAATACATTTCTTTTCAGTTTAGCTTTTTAGGTGTTCAGACTTTTTTTCTTCTCCTTTTTGTTTTTTGCATATTGATTAGGTAGCACCCTTCCAGACACTTTTATACATTGTACATGGATTCCCCAGCGTTTCCCAATTCCCTTTTTCCCTGATTTTTGACATTAACTAATCTTTAGGCCTAAAATGATTTTTTTTTTAACATGCATGGAAAAAAATACAAAATGGCTTTGGCAATTAAAGAGTTACAGTAAACATGTTGCAAACGTTAGCAATTCAGTCTGAGTATAAGGTAAAACATGCATAATCAGGGACTACAATCAGTAAAAACTGCATTATTCCAGAGCCATAAGCAGCTCAAGTTGGATGAATGGATTTAACTGGAAGCTTTACGTTTTGATTTACACAGCATACCTAATTCTTTTAAGGTGTATTTAATCCAGACCTGATCTGACATCATGGGTTATTAGTGCCATTAGCTACTTTTTCCTCATCTGCTTTTTGAAGGAAAGGCACTGATTTGCTGGTCAGGCAGGGACAATTAATAAAAGCCTTGGCCTTGCACAAAGCAGTGATGAACAGTCAGAAGTAGGCAACAGGACAGCAGGCACTGGAACCTGAATGGAGCCTGAGCCAGGTGACAGGTATATATTTCAGAGGGGCAAAGGGGTCTTCTGACAACGGCAGACCCATGAAGTAGTACATCTTAATACGTCAAGGTATGACTTTAAATCAGCAACATTTATGTATTCCAGCAAGCAATGTTACTATGAAGTCCAAAAGTCAAATTTACAATAATTTCATGTGAAATTAATTCAATCTAGTGCATCCATATTCAGTAGGATTTTTTTTGTGCCTCTGTGTGACACTAAAGAACCATGTTCAATGTTCCTGTATTGTGCAGAACTACATAACATGAGAATTACAAAGAACATCAGAAGCCACATTTTCACAAGATGAATGATAGGTGTAAAAGTAAAGCTATTTTAAAAGTGCGTCTGATTAATGAGAATAACTTCAAATTTGCCTAAAGGAGAAGTACAGCCAAAGCTCTTTTGCCTGTACTTCGCTGGATCACAGTAGTGCATTTCTGTGACCCGTTTTCAGCTGACAACAGACTGAAGCCCACTGTTGCCTGACATAACTCAGCCGATACAGGCTGGGGAAAGATCCCGACTTTAAAGTCGGGATTCACCCCAGAATCTGGCGTGGCACCTGGCTCAGCCTATCAGCGAAGCGCTGAGAGCGTGAGCTAGCCGCTCCCTCCCCCTCCACAGCCCAGCACTCCAGTGGGAGTGCGGAGGGGCAGAGCAGTCACCGCTCTCTGCTCAGAGTGGCTGTGAGAACAGAGATTATGTGATTGCTGAGTTCTCACACTTAAATTTTACATAGTGATGAAGTCTACAATTCAAAATACCATCTAATCCTTCTAATTCATCTAATTCTCCTAAACATTTTATAGAATTACTAATTACACATGGAATTATAGTAGCCTCCCTAGCGGTCTGATTATGTCAGTATTTCTGTGCTCAAAGCGGTACATTTTTTTGCATGGAAATATGTATTTTTTTATTGTAGGCCTGTAATTTTTAGGAATAACTCACTGAAATCTGTCCGAACAAGAGTCTAGTATACATCCCGGGTATGTTAAAATTTGAAACACGAAATCATAAATTATAATTTAATAAAAAATCATAAATATAATAATAAATGTAATTCAATAATATAATCAAACCAAAAACACTGAAATTTGAAATAGAGCGCCAAGTTCGCTCATCACTGAGCAAAGTCGCAAAATCGTTTTCAGTGTCTGATAACAAATTTCCCCCACGAATCATTATCACTCAATTCTGCAAGTGGTTCTGATTTACTATCGCTGTTCTCTAGCTGGTCTAAAACCGCTTTTGACCTAAAGGGACGCTTTTTGGACGCCATGGACGTTTCTCAGTTTCCAGGCAGAAAGAACATTAAAAATGCAGGCAGGGCACAGGACAAAGCACTAGGGACAAAATGTATGTGAAATGGTTTGATACAGTAATGTTTTACTATGTGATTTTAGTGTATTTAGTGAATGTCACTTTTTCACATTTTTAAATTTCCCACCGTTCCGTCCCCCGTACGTCCTGACGTCACAGGGAACGGAACCCAGAAGACGGATGCCGGGGACACTGCAGGAGGGACATCGCGGGAGCGAAGGACAAGGTTAGTGAAGAAGAGATCCCTGAGCAGCGCTGCTGGATATTCCCGAGTGTAGCTCGGGGTTACCGCTTGTGGTGCTGAAACTTTACCCTGAGATACACCCTGAGGACACTGAAACTTTACCCTGAGATACACCCTGAGGACACTTTTTACACAATGCAGAGGATTAACTCCTTAGGTTCCACAGTGAGTATAACAAACATTCTTTACTGCATATACAGACTGATTTTTACTGTTGTGGGTTTAGTAACTCATTAACCTCCCTGGAGGTATTCCCGAGTGTATCTCATGGTAAAGTTTCAGCACCACAAGCGGTAACCCCGAGCTACACTCGGGAATACCTCCAGGGAGGGTAATGTGTTACTAAACCCACACTGAAAATGATTTTGCGACTTTGCTCAGTGATGTGCGAACTTGGCGCTATATTTCAAATTTCAGTGTTTTTGGTTTGATTATATTATTGAATTACATTTATTATTATATTTATGATTTTTTATTAAATTATAATTTATGATTTCGTGTTTCAAATTTTAACATACCCGGGATGTATACTAGACTCTTGTTCGGACAGATTTCAGTGAGTTATTCCTAAAAATTACAGGCCTACAATAAAAATTTTTTACTGTTGTGGGTTTAGTAACACTTTACATTCCCTGGAGGTATTCCCGAGTGTAGCTCGGGGTTTCCGCTTGTGGTGCTGAAACTTTACCCTGAGATACACTCGGGAATACCTCCAGGTATCGCAATCCCAACCATGGCACCACCTGCCTGGAGTTTGCATGTTCCCCCTGTGCCTGCGTGGGTTTCCTCCAGGTACTCCAGTTTTCTCCCACACTCCAAACATATGCTGGTAGGTTAATTGGATCCTGTCTAAATTGGCCCTAGTATGTGTATCCATGAATCTAAGTTAGGGACCTTAGATTGTATGCTCCTTGAGGGTCAGGGACTGATGTGAATGTACAATATATATATATATATATATATATATATATATATATATAATGTATGTAAAGCACTGCCTAAATTTACGGCACTATATAAGTGCATGTAATAAATAAATAAAAATAAATTGCAGTGTGTTTAAACCACAGTGTGGAAAACACATGTAGAACGCAGGTTTGCCATGTTCTGGTGGGAACTGGCTCTGAAAAATGAACTGCAGAAATTATCTATTTTTTAAACTTGCCAGCTTGGTTACATGTAATTATCCATGTTTCACAACCAAAGGACTGCTGAGGATGCTGAAATTCATTGTAGTAGTTTGTGCTACATACAATCAGTGCTGGGCTGTTTCAGGCACTGCTGAAGTGAACCACCTCATCATTCATAAAATGCCTTGTATTCACTGAAAAAAATAAAATACACTTGCTGAATGGGTACTGGAGCGAGTGAGTGGCTGTGTTCAGTGTACAGACAGCAAGTCACTCCAACAGCACCCAGACAGGGTAGCACTTCCGGAAGTTAGCCCATGCTACTACAGTAAATTTCTGCATCCCCGGTCAGTCCTCCAGATGTGACACATAGATAAGTACACACAATAGAAAATTCCTGGAATTCAGCTTATAGGCCTGGTTCACACCTATGTGTATGGTTGTGGGCGCTGGAATTGCAGCGTTTCCCGCACCAGCAACCACCCATAACAAAATTGCGCTGATCTGTAGACACGCACGGGGCTGCTATTCAGTCTTAATGGCACCCCCATGCATCTCAACTTGCAACCAGTGTTGCTTTTGCACCATGCGTTTTCCCTGCAGCCGTGCTTTGAAAAAGGAGCTTGCACCTTTTTTTTCTGTGGGAAATGCAGCAGCCCATTAAAAAAATGCAGCAGCCCATTAAAAAAATGCAGCAGCCCATTAAAAAAAATGTGCAAAACGTGGGCTGCAAACCTGCACAGGTGGGAACCAGGCCTCTGTAATACTTGCTTTATCTATTTATGTATTTATTTCTTTGTAGATGTATCTTAGTACCCTTTTTTTGCTCACACAAGCTTTCTACATGTCCACAAAGTAATACTATTCTTTCTGTTCATTTATGAAGTGTTCGAAATAACGGTCACAGACTCCGTAGACACAGCTGGTAGTATTTATACCATGTATTAAACTGCACTGAGTCATCTGCTTATACATACAAGGCGCTCTACAACTGTAACTGACCACAATGGATACATTATATTCTCCACATGCCCTATCCTAGCAAAACAACAACACATTAATTCCAAAAACAACAAAAACCCACTTGAATTTTTAATATGTCTAGCCAGTCATTTACACAGTATTGAACAATGCACATTCATTTCAGCTGTATACAGACGTTTTTGCATTTTGAGAAGTTTCAGCCCTGGTTCACACCACTGTGACTTGCGAGTTCAAAGTTGCATGACAAGTCGCACCCCATTACCAGCAATAGCCCTGCTTTAATTGGTGCAGCTGAAGTAGCAGCGACTTTTAAAAAGTTTCCTGCACTATTTTTGAGTGACTTCATTGCAACTTGCTTTGACATCTGTTAATGAAGTCGCAGTGAGTGTCCACAAGCTGTAATGAAGTTCCCCACTGATAGATGAATTTAAACAAAAGAATGCCAGCCATTTGTGTCTGGTGTGGATTTTAAAGGGAACCCTACGCTAAACTAGAAACAAAAATGTGTGGGGTCCCCCTAAAATCCTTACCAGACCCGTTATCCGAGCATGCAGCCTGGAAGCCGGGAAGCGGGAGGGGAGAGTGAGCACATTCCCCAAACCAAACCAGGCAACATGCCCTCAACATGGGGGAGTGCTCCAGGGCAGGGAGCGCTTCCCCCCCAAAGCATCTTGTCCTTATGTTAATGGGAAGAAGGGCCTCTTCCCTACAACCCTAGCCAGTGGTTCTGGGGGTCTGCGGGCAGGGGGCTTATCGGAATCTAGAAATCCCCTTTAGCAAGGTGGCCACCTGATCCCAGCCCCCTCTCATGGGAATGAGTATGGGGTACATAGTACTCCTAATCAGTCACAAAAAAGAGTAGTGTAAATACAGGAGCCAGTTTTTGACAAGTTTTTTTTCTGTTCCTAAACACTGAGCTTAAAAACGCCTCTAGACTACAAAGTGTGAATGGATACATAGGATAATATGAATTGCTTTTAGAGGCATAAAAAAAATCTGCTAAACACCTCCTAGAAGCATTTTCTTTTACAACTAGTGTGCATGAAGCCAAAAATGTATAAAAGTTTCTAGTGGAAAATAACTTACATTTACAGTAATTTGTACAAACAAGCCAACATAAATCTTGTGTGTTGTGAAACCTCAGACAGGACAGAGCATAAAAAGCTGGACACAGATGTGGCAGTGTGATTGCACAGCTGTAAAATTCTCAACAGCAATGTGTCAAGAGACTTTCTAACAGAAACAATTGAGTACTGTCCGTGATACTTTTTTTATTTGCACTAACATACAATTATGAGGACAAGCTTTCGGAGTATGTCCCCTTCTTCAAGGTCTAAGCAGTACTCAGAAGGGAGATACCCCGAAAGCTTGTCCTCAAAATTGTATGTTAGTGCAAATAAAAAAAGTATCACGGACAGTACTCAATTGTTTCTGTAGCAAATGCACTAATACGGCTACAATCACCTCAAGCAAAATGGAAGAGACTTTCTAAAAAAGCCATTGGGTTTATACACTGCTCAAAAATATAAAGGAACACTTTGAAAACACATCAGATCTCAATAGGAAAAAATATCATGCTGGATATCTATACTGATATGGACTGGGTAATGTATTAGGAACGTAAGGATGCCCCATCATTTGATGGAAATTAAATTTATCAACCTACAGAGGACTGAATTCAAAGACACCCCAAAAATCAAAGTGAAAAAATGATGCAGCAGACTAGTCCATTTTGCTGAAATTTCATTGCAGCAACTCAAAATGGTACTTGGTAGTTTGTATGGCCCCCACGTGCTTGTATGCATGCCTGACAATGTCAGGACATGCTCTTAATGAGATGACGCATGGTGTCCTGGGGTATTTCCTCCCAGATTTGGACCAGGGCATCACTGAGCTCCTGGACAGTCTGAAGTGCAACCTGGTGGCGTCGGATGAACCGACACACAATATCCCAGAGGTGTTCTATTGGATTTAGGTCAGGCTAGTGTGGGGGCCATTCAATGGTATCAATTCCTTCATCTTCCAGGAACTGCCTGCATACTCTCGCCACATGAGGCCGGGCATTGTCGTGCACCAGGAGGAACCCAGTACCAACTGCACCAGCGCAGCATCTGACAATGGGTTCAAGAATTTCATCCCGATACCTAATGGCAGTCAGGGTGCCATTGTCTAGTCTGTAGATGTCTGTGCGTCCCTCCATGGATATGCCTCCCCTTGCCATCACTGACCCACCACAAAAAAGGTCATGCTGAATTATGTTACAGGCAGCATGACACTCTCCATGGTTTCTCCAGACCCTTTCACATCTGTCACATGTGCTCAGGGTGAACCTGCTCTCATCTGTGAAAAGCACAGGGCACCAGTGGCGGACCTGCAAATTCTGGTGTTCAATGGTAGATGCCAATCGAGCTCTATGGTGCCGGGCAGTGAGCACAGGGCCCACTAGAGGAACGTCGGGCCCTCAGGCCACCCTCATGAAGTCTGTTTCTGATTGTTTGGTGAGAGACATTCACACCAGTGGCCTGCTGGAGGTCATTTTGTAGGGCTCTGGCAGTGCTCATCCTGTTCCTCCTTGCACAAAGAAGCAGATACTGGTCCTGCTGGTAGGTCAAGAACCTTCTATGACCCTGTCCAGCTTTCTTAGAGTAACTACCGGTCTCCTGGAGACTGTGCTGGGAGATATGGCAAACCTTCTGGCAATGGCACATATTGATGTGCCACCCTGGAGGAGTTGGACTGCCTGTGCAAACTCTGTAGGGTCCAGGTATTTCCTCATGCTACCAGTAGTTACACTGACCCTAGTGAAAAACAGTCAGAAAAGATGAGTAGGGAAAAAATGTCAGTGGCCTTCACCTGTAAAACCATTCCTGTTTGGGATCGTCTCATTGTTGCCCATCTGATGCACCTGTTGTTAATTTCATTAACACCAAAGCAGCTGAAAGTGTTTAACAACCCCCTCTGCTACTTAACTGACCAGATCAATATCCAGGAGTTTAATTAATATTATACTCTGATTAAAAACTGTTCCTTTAATTTTTTTGAGCAGTGTATATACAGTCAAAAAGCATTTCATGCTACATAGATGATAGTAACTTTTTCTAATATAACAGATCACATTTAAAGTGTTACTAAACCCATGACCCTGCATTCACTTTATATGGTCTCCCACTGTACACAGAACATGGAAATGCAATTATTTTAGTTTATTAACCACTAGCCGCCCAGCCACTGTATAAAAAGCGGCATGGCTGGGCAAAAGCACATTTTAAAACATGCTGTTTCAAAACAGGTAGGGGGCGCGCGCAAGGCGCGCCGCCGCCCTACCTTCACCGCCGATCTCAGCCGCGGGTGTCAATCGCCGGGTCACAGCCGGTTATTATCAGCGTGTCTCGGCGATTAGCGGCAATCAGTGATAGAGAGCAGGGCTGCAGTAGCTCTGCTTTCTGTCAGTTCCCTGACAGTTCCTGACACGCTGACCAGGAGAAAAGAGTTTCTCTGTCCCGATCAGCGTGTCTCCCTGCAGTACACACCCCCGCCCCCTAGTAAAACACTCCCCTCACACAGTTAACCCTTTCAGTGCAAAAAAAAGTTAATCCCTTCCTCCCCAGTGCCATTAGTACAGTGTCAGTGCTTTTTTTTTGCACTGATCACTGTATTGGTGTCACTGGGGATGTCAGTGACCCTAAGTCAGTTCCCCCCAGTGTCAGAATGTCCGCCGCAGTCCTGCCATAAGTCGCTGATCGCCGCCATAAGTCGCTGATCGCCGCCATTATTAGTATAAAAAAAATTTAAATCCGAGTATCTTTCCCGCCATTTGTAAACGATATAACTTTCACGTAAACCAATTAATTTACACGTATTGGGTTTTGTTTTAGCAAAGACATGTCGCAGAATGCATTTTGGCTGAAATTTATGACGAAGTTTGATTTTCACATTTTTTTTTACTGGACATGTTTTATAGCAAAAAGTACAAAATATTGTTTTTTTTTCAAAATTGTCAGCCTTTTTTTTTATAGTGCAAAAAATAAAAAATGCACAGGCGATCAAATACAACCGAAAGAATGCTCTATTTGTGTGAAAAAAGGACATAAATTTTATTTATGTACCGTATTGCATGACCGCGCAATTGTCCGTTAAACTAGCGCAGCGCTGTATAGCAAAAAAATGTCGTAAATTGCAGTATCTATACCATAGTTTGTAGACGCTATAACGTTCACAAAAAGCAATCAATATACACTTATTGGGATTTTTTTTACCAAAAACATGGAGCAGAATACATTTTGGCCTAAATTTATAACCAACTTTGAGTTTACTATATATTTTTTATAGCTGAAAGTAAAAAATATAATTTTTCTTCAAAATTTTTGGTCTTTTTTTGTTTATTGCGTGAAAAATAAAAAGCGCACAGGTGATCAAATACCAC
Source organism: Staurois parvus (assembly GCF_062004578.1). Classification (NCBI taxonomy): domain Eukaryota; kingdom Metazoa; phylum Chordata; class Amphibia; order Anura; family Ranidae; genus Staurois; species Staurois parvus. Next base: position 3,314,211 of record NW_028317809.1, on the reverse strand, counting down.
CGAAAGAAAGCTCTATTTGTGTGAAAAAAAGGACGTAAATTTTGTTTGGGTGCAGCGTTGCATGACCGCGCAATTATCAGTTGAATTAGTGCAGCGCCGAGTAGCAAAAATAGGCCTGGTCATTAAGGGGGGTAAATCCTCAGGAGGGCAAGTGGTTAAAACTGCTGAATATCTTTTCTCATCAGCAGTTAGAGCAGTCTTGTGACTTCTATCGTTGTTCAACAGAGCAATGGTGAAAGCTTGTAGGAGGAGTTTTAATTCTCCCCTGATTGTCCTATGAGGCTGCATAACCCCTGACCCTCTGTCTGGACAGCTCTGATTGGCCCTGTGCTGATCACATGCACTTTCCCAAGAAAAAAAGGCTCTCTAGCCACACAGACCAAACTGAGTATGTGCAGCTTGCCCAAGAGGCTCTGTTCTATCAGCAGATGGATTGGGGACAGTAGAAGAAGGGGAGAATCAGAAAAGAGAGGTTCAAACATCCTTTTTACACAATGCGGAGAATTATCTCCTTAGGTTCCACAGTGAGTACAACAAGCTTTACTGCATATATGAAGTGATTTTACTGTTGTGGGTTTAGTAGCACTTTAAGGAAATCTGTAGGTTGCCAGTGGAAGAGTAGAAGCTGAATGGCTCATCTTTCACATCTCTCTTGCAGAAAGTCAATGCTCACCCAGCTGCTTAGAGAAATGCATGGCAGTTGGGTGGGCAGAGATAAGGTTTTAACTGTTACCTTTGTCTAATGGTGACCTGCAGTCATCGTATTTCTTATGCTGGTATTACATAAATAGAAAGAGAAGGGGCAGCAATAAAAACCTATATAAGAGTTTAATTCTTCCACTCTCTGTCCAAAAGTGTAAAAAAAAAGTATTGGTTGTAGTTTGACATTCTTGACATAGGATACAAAATATGACTCTGTAAAAGGAGATATACTCTAAATACTTACTTGACTGACAGGTGACAACTCCAATCTTCTTGGGTTATTGGTATTTATGTTTAAGCCACACATTTGAACAGCAGCTCGAGGCAGGAAGTAACATATTAGAGCTGCACTCTTTGGTTCCAGTGGTGTACTTTGGTGAGATTGCTGGAGGCGCCCAATCTTGAATGGTACTGGACTGATAAAGAGGACACCTGAAAATAGTGCCGCATGGGTGGCAGGTAACTACAGTACATTAAAGCGGTAGTAAACTTGATGTAAAAAAAAATCTTCTCCCTTAAAGTTAATGTCATTATGTGCTAGTATGTTAGTATGCATTGCATACTAGCACATTATAAAAGACTTTGAAACAAAGCTCTCCAATGGTGTGCTGCCACCTTTGACAGGGCTTCCATCTTCACCCGGTCTTCCTTGTGGGCTCCCAGGCTGTGGCCACTTGAATAGATGAGCCGTGATGATGTCACTCCTGCGCATGCACGCAGGAGTCGTGGCCACGGCATGAACCTCTGGAGGAACGACATGGGTATGCTGCAGAGACACTGAATATCTCCTAAATCATGGGTGTCAAACCGGCGGCCCTCCAGCTGTTATTATTATTATTATACAGTATTTATAAAGCGCCAATAGTTCGCTCAGCGCTGTACATTACAAAGGGGGGCAGAACATGTGACAGAACAATACCAATACAATGCAAAACATGAGGGGATCGAGGGCCCTGCTCTTTCGAGCTTACAATCTAGGAAATATAGCTGTTGCCAAACTACAAGTCCCATGAGGCACTGCAAGATTGACAGTTACAAACATGACTGCCAAACGCAAAGGCATGATGGGACTTATAGTTTCGCAACAGCTGGAGGGCTGCCAGTTTGACACCCCTGTCCTAAATGGTGCACATTTAGGAGATATTCCTTGTACCCACATTGTAAGCTTTATTATAAGCTTACCTGTAGGTACAAGCGTCCAATGGGAGTTCACTACCACTTTAAAAATGAATTCCAGGGCTCTGGGCTCTATCTCCTAGATTGTAAGCTCCAAGGACCAGGGCCCTCCTAACCCTCTTGTATTGAACTGTATTGTTGCTGTATTGTCTCCCGTTATATTGTAAAGCGCTGAGCAAACTGTTGGAGATATATAAAACCTGTATAATAATAATAATAACCCTAGGTTTACATCTGTGCGGGTGGTGCCGCTGCGGATCCGAACAAAAATCGGTGCAGCTGCACCACCCGCACAGAGAAATGCGAACCCGCGGGTGGGTGCCATTAGTTCTAATGGCACACCACCCGTACTGGAAAACGCAATCGTACTGGGAACTGAAGTTCCCGTGCGGGCTGCGTTTTCCAAAGAAATGCAGGGACTTCTTCCCTGCGTGGCACGGGAGTCCATTCAAATGAATGTGCTCTCGTGCCCGTACAAAACGTGGCCTGCACGGCCGCATATATGTGAATAAGGGCTTAAACTCCCAGGCTGCTTAGGGAGAATGCTCCAACCTGGAACCAGATTTCTGTTGAAGAGAGACTGGGGAGCAACCATGTAATGCTGCGGTGAGGTTAAGTCTGTGTGACTATGGACTTTGCGATGCTCTGTGTGTACACCGGGGGGTTTATTTACTAAAGCTGGAGAGTCCAAAATCAGATTCCCTTCTGCATAGAAACCAATCAGCTTCTAACCTCAGCTTGTTCAATGAAGCTTTGGCAATGAAACCTGGAAGCTGATTGGTTTCTATGCAGAAGGGATCTGATTTTGGACTCTCCAGGTTTAGTAAATAAACCCCCCATGTGTCTGAGCAGCAACAGGCTGTATCCAGATGAGTAGTTAGGATCCTGTGCAGTTAGATGCCCCACATGGCAAGGCTTTCTTTTTTTGTCTTGTTTTATTTTTGCTGTTTTGAATATCAGCACGTTGTGATCACAGACCTTGTAAATAAAGCACCATTTGTTTCATCAAGATCCTGCTGTCGGGCTGTGCCTTTTTCACCATGCTGTAACTCATCCAAGAGGTCAAGCACAACCCGCTACTGAGCTAATTCTTCACAATAGTGGTCCAGCTTAGACTAATATAATTCTGGATATATCATACCTGTGGGATCCCTGTGGAAGCTGGAAATCATTGAAGTAGGCACTACTACTACATTGATCTCTACTAGCTTTTAACTCCTGTGCTGAGTGGCTGCCCTGCTGTTGCCTGCAAACAGGATGTTGCTTTTTCAGTATGGGCACCGTTCCAGGAACACTTTTCATTTTTTCAGCGAATATAAAGCATTTTTTAATTGCACGAGAGGAGGGAAGTGGTGATGTCACGATCCCCACCTCATCAAATCAACAAAATTCAGAAAATGCAAAATGATCTCTGAATGCTGCCCGTGTCAACTGATCGACCTCCTGTGTTCACTAAGCAGTAGGGCAGTCACTTGATATGGAACTTAGAGGCTAATGGTGCCATATCTGGAATTCAGATATGAAGTCTAGATTGTATACTAGAGTGTACCTTTTAAGTAAGTAACTCTGCCTTACTACCAATAATTATACATCATTTTACAGGAAATATTAGTGTTTCATGTTTCCTAAATCAGTTATTGTGTGCATTTCAAATCAGTTGTCATCAAAAGGAATTTTCTATTTATAGATTTATTTCTTATCATTAGCTGTTCAGGAACTGCAAATCTGAGTTGCATTTGCCAGCTCGGAAATACTTCAGATGGTTTTATGGTGTAAATGATTCAGTCTCCCTTTAGAATTGGAATCTAAAAAAAAACATTAAGCATGTTGAAATAAGCTACTGTTTATAGGCATCCACGTTAAGAGTAAGCCAAATATCTCAGCAGTATTCCTGCTTTCATCTTAATTGCTTTCCGTCTATAAGTACAATGAGCAAAATAGGGACGCGCTGCCATGTCTTGCTAGATAATCATAGTCCTGTTTTCAATGAACACAAATCCAAAATATTAAAATGTGATACATTATATATTGCAAAGTGGACTTCTAGCTGCCCCTTGCACAACTCCAACTCCTGCAAAAGGCAGTCAATTGAAATTTCTACCTGACATTAATCTCACACTGAATATTGGTAATATATGTTGTCTACTTAACCTTCAAATCTTGTTCATTCACTGTAGCATCAGAGTACAGAGATAGGACTGGAAGGCTAAATAAAGATGTTACTTTATCTTTATAAATAAATATATATAGTGTGGCGCTCAAAATAAATATATAAATATCAATATGTGATCAATTAATATACAAAAATAACATATAATGATTAATAAAATAAACACTCCATAAAAATAATGACAATAATACCTCAAGTGATCACACTCTAAAAAATCGAAGTGTCTCAAATAAATATATAAGTGCATCCATAAATAAGTCAAGTGATCACACTCTAAAATGAATCAAGTGACTTAAATAAATCACATGCTTATAATTACCATATAGGTGATCAAAAAATTAATACCAACTTAATAAAAAGTGTAAAAGTGCCAAAAATTAGTGCAAAAGAATACATAAATGTCCGTTCCTTCAAAAAATCAAATATAATAATGTTCTTCAAGTGATAAATCAATTCATGCAATAAACGGTGATACTCAATGGGTGATTTGTGCCAAAATCTTCTCCAAACAGTGGCTAAAATGCCTCCTCACCTCCTCCCTGCGACCCCTAAGGGCCAACAGGCTTGTAGGATCAACCTGGATCCTAGAATCAAAGAGGGCCAACACCTTTTCCTTCCTTCTTTGTCTTTCCTGGTGGGCCTCCTACTTCCCTTATGCAGCCAAGGTGCCTTAAAGAACAATGGCTCACCAATCCAGTGAGCCAAAGAAGAAAACACCCTCTAAGTGTAGTATTAAAGACTCCTTTATTTCCAAAATGCAAAGTAGCAGAACTCACATATCTCAGCAGTCCTCCCTCCTCACCGATGTGTGGGTACACTGCATGTGAATTGGGACTTCCTGGTGTAGCAAGATGGCGTCGATTTTTTGAAGGAACGGACATTTATGTATTCTTTTGCACTAATTTTTGGCACTTTTACACTTTTTATTAAGTTGGTATTAATTTTTTGATCACCTATATGGTAATTATAAGCATGTGATTTATTTAAGTCACTTGATTCATTTTAGAGTGTGATCACTTGACTTATTTATGGATGCACTTATATATTTATTTGAGACACTTCGATTTTTTAGAGTGTGATCACTTGAGGTATTATTGTCATTATTTTTATGGAGTATTTATTTTATTAATCATTATATGTTATTTTTGTATATTAATTGATCACATATTGATATTTATATATTTATTTTGAGCGCCACACTATATATATTTATTTATGTTTGTACACTACACTAGGTATTAGTAGGAGAGTGTTGGCAGCTGTACTAGTTGTTCACCATTTTTAGCGCAAGAGGATTTTTTACACTACTTTATCTTTATAGATATTATCTTCATCTATCATCAAGATGACTGCATGTGAGTTCATGATCGGCCCTGCATAAATGATTTTTAAGTTTTATTTAAAACTTTTAGTTGCAGGCATGCTCATCAACATTTCCATATAGGCTCATCTTGAAAGAAAAAAACACAAAAATGCCTTCCATCTTAAATTGGACCTGCACTTAAAAATGGCAGTACGGTTAACCCAGACCAAGAATGCTGTAAGTGATGTCTGATTCAACTTAGCACTGACGTAAGCACTGAAGCCATTGAATCGACATGCCAGCCAGGCAGTGGGAGTCTTCAGAAGGAGCGGTCAGCATTAAAGTCTAACTTTAGCCAACACTTCTTACTATTGAAATTTCACTCCTATACCATGTGGCCAGGTTGTGGGTCTCCATAACACGAGTTCGGTTCCAGTTGCTATGAGAAACTGGGGAGTGAGCCAGACCATCTACCACCTCGCTACTAGAGGACCCCTCACCATGCCAGGTACCACACTTCATGACTGGCTGCAATGTACCTTGCAGTACTTCTTGATTACCCATAGTAACTGCCTTACACTCATTACGTCTTGCCTTGCTGAGTAGAATTTTTGAAGTGGATTTGCTTCATACCCCACATGTGCTTAACTGACCGTTGTTCTTTCATATGCCAGAAACCATCATGCACCCCTTTAGAATTAATTCAGACCAGGCATTAACCCCTTCAATACCGTGCACTTTTAGCCCCTTCCTGCCCAGGCCAATTTTCAGCTTTTAGCACTCTCGCAATTTGAATGACAATTGCACAATTGTCATGCAACGCTGTGCCCAGACTAAATTTTTTATCATTTTGTTTACACAACTAGAGCTTTCTTTTTTGGTGGTATTTAATCACCATTGGGTTTTTTATTTTTTGCTAAATTAATGAAAAAAGACAGAAATTTTGAAACAAACGCGTTTTTTGTTTCTTCCTGTTTATACAATTTTCCAAATAAAATTTTTTTTTCATAAATTTAGACCAAGAAGTATTCTGCTACATTTCTTTGGTGAAAATACACCAAATCAGTATTTATTATTTAGTCTGTAGGAAAGTTATAGAGTTCACAAACTATGGGATATATCTGAAAATTGATCAGTCCTGAAGTACTGACAGCCAATCTAATGTCAGGAGGCCCAAAAATGTCCGAACAGTACAGCGATCCCCCAAATGACCCCTTTTTGCAAAGTAGACAAAAAATTGCCATGCCTCTTACGTATTTCGTAAGAGGCATGGCAATTCGTTTTTTTAAGTTGTAATTTTTTTAAAATATGAAGAAATTAAAAATAATTTTTTCCTAATACTGTCACTAGTACAGTACAGCGCAGGGGCGGACTGACCATTTGGAAACTCGGGCACTGCCTGAGGGCCCAGGGACAGTAGGGGGCCCCATGAGATGCCCCTGGTACCTTTTTCATAGGCTTTTTTGAGTTTGGGCAAGGACACAGGGGCCCCATGATCCCCTATTGCCCGGGGGCCCCATGAGTTGTCAGTCCGCCCCTGGTACAGCGTCATCATATAACTGGTGTGGCGGTGATCGGGGACACTAACTTGTGACAATACAAAAATATATATATATTTTTTATTCTTTTATTATTGCAGGTACTTATATAGCGCTGTCAATTTACGCAGCACTTTCATATATATATATTGTACGTTAACATCAGTCCCTAACCCTCAAGGAGCGTACAATCTAAAGTCCCTAACTCACATTCATACATACACACACTAGGGCCAATTTACACAGGATCCAATTAACCTACCAGCATGTGAGAGGAAACTGGAGTACCCAGAGGAAACCCATGCAGGCACAGGGAGAACATGCAAACTCCAGGCAGGTGGTGCCATAACTGGGATTCAAACCAACGACCCTAGTGCTGTCAGGCGGAAGTGCTAACCATTTAACCACTGTGCTGTTCTTAAATTTTTTATTACTTTTTTTTCAAGATTTTGTTTCATAACACACTGTGACTAGAGTAGTATAATGCTGCCAAAGTGACATTGTACTACTCTGGGGAAGTGATCAGTAAATTTTTTTTTTTACACATTATGATTGCTTATAGCAAAGAACGTATTTGCTATAAGCAAGCATTTAACTGAATGAAATCGATTAATTCAGTTTTGTTTTTTTTGTGATTAGCTGTGATTGGCCCCAGCTAATTACGACACAGATGGGCTGTGATTGACTCATTCTGTACATGTGATCACTTTGACCAATCACAGCTATTGACACAATTGTATACAATGGATGGCATGAAAGAAAGCCATCCATTGTTTACAATTATCATGTGACCTGCTGTGATTGGTTACAGCAGTCACATGGTACTGGCAACAGGTCGGTGCACAGATCTGTCAATCGCTGTGTCTGAGGTACACAGCCAGTGACAGATCTCGCCACAGCGTGGCCCAGAAGGATGTTATAAGACGCTCACCCAGATCGACGAGAGTCCCGCTCAGCCATAATTTTGCTGTTGGCTGAGCAGGAACAAGTTAAACAGTTAATCGTTTTACTGAAGATCCAGTAACACAGTTCAACAGCATAGCACACATGAAACAGAATCCAGCCCCAGCTAACTAATGCAGGCTGCCCAGGCTCATGCATTTGCAGAGAGCAAAGTCCATTCAGCAAGAGTCGAGGATGGAAAGTTCCTAGTCCAGGGAGAACCCCAACAGAGTGGCCTAGGAGAGAACCACATTCTCTAGTAGGACTACTGGTTACAGCAGATCTTCCTCTGTAAATCCCATGTGGAAGAGAGCAAGCTTTGAGCCCTCCCATGACATTTACGTGGCTTACAGCAGGTGGCAGGAATCAGAAAGACCAGGAAAAGTGTAGACACAGTTAACTCGTGCCCATTCTGGGCAGCCTGTAACTGTCTGCATAACTATAGAATGCAATGAATACAACAGCATATATAAATTAAATGACACCCACAATCATCTGCTTACGCTGATGTCTGTCATTGGAAAGATTTCTAATAACAGGAGATCAAAGGGACATGAAGTGGTTGGAAAACTCTGAAGTGGGGACAGCAACAAAATACTTTTATTTGTTGGAACAAGGAAAGGTTAAAAGCATGTGAAATTATTATTTTTGTATGTAGCTTCCTGTTTCAATGGTCCTTATTCCTTTACTGTTTTGTCCTGCAGTCACAGAAATAGAAACTTCTGAGATATCTGACATGGGCTTGAATGTCAGATATCTCAGAAGTATCTAGAAAATATCTCCACAAAACTGTAAGAAAAATTTTTTTTCAATGTGCATTCACCACTTCCCACTGCTTTCCGCTTTCTCCTTCTCTGTGTTAAACTCTCTTGTGTGACCCCCTTCTCTCCTCCTCATTGTGCACTTTGCTCCTCTGAAAGCTTTTCTTCCTAGCTCTCCTATTCTTCTTTTGAGTGTCTCTGCTCATCAACTCCTTAGATCTTTCAGCTATATTCCTATTCTCCAATATGTTACTTTTCTCCACATCTATGTCACTGCTCTCCAGTTCAGTGCCCACTCTGCTCCTGCACTCCAATGTCACTGCCATTTGACTCTGCTGTGCTCAATCTCTTTTGTTTTGTCAAGTGTTTCTTCTCTGTACCCTTTGCTACTTCTGCCTAAAGTTCTCACTAGCTTTACTCCATCATGCATGAAAAAGCTAGATCTTGAAACCCAGATCTTTAGTTTGTAAGCTTGTGGTAGGCACATACACAATAATATTTTATTGCACATAAATGAAGTCTCTTCATTTTTTAGTATAAGAATAAAGTGGGCAGCACAATGTCTAAGTGGTTAGCACATCCACCTGGCAGCACTAGGGTCATGGTTCAAATCCCAACCATGGTGCAACCTGTCTGTTTGCATGTGCCTGCATAGGTTTCCTCCAAGTACTCCGCTTTCCTCACATACTCCAAAGACATGCTGGTAGGTTAATTGGCTCCTGTCTAAATTATCCCTAGTATGTGTATATACAGTATGAATGTGAGTAGGATCCTTAGATTATAAGCTCTTTGAAGGCAAGAACAGATGTGAATGTACAATATATATGTAAAGTGTTGAGTACATTGACGGTGTTATATAAATTAAGTACCTTTTTAATAAATATCTGTCTTTGTTTTTTCCAAAGGAATGAAGTCTTACTTTCTGACCATAAAAATGTAGTGTCTTAGTTTTAGGCCTTAACTGCTGTTAAGTGACTAGTTGTATCCATGATTAATATCCTCCTCATTAATATAGTTTATCTTTTTTTTTATGCATACAGTATGAATGAAGTATCTTAGTTTTTGACCATAAGACTGAAGTGTCTTAGTATGTTACCATAAGAATGATGGGTCATGGTTAGTGACAATATGAATTAAGTGTCTTAGTTTTTAACCATGAGAATGAAGCATCTTTGTTTTGTAGGCCTTATTTGCTATTTAGTGACTGGCTACATCCACGGCCATTTAATTTCCTCCACATTATGACAATACTTTACCTTGTTTTCATGCACATGAATGTTTTAGTTTTTGACCATAAGAACAGAGTTTCTTAGTTTGTGACCATAAAAATAAAGTGTTTGAGTTTGTAACTAAGGAAAACTGTCCTAGTCTTTGATCATAAAAATGAAATGTCTTAGTTTTTGACCATAAGAATGAAGTGTCTAATTTTTCACTTACTGTAAATGCCATTTAGAGACTAGTTACATCCACAAAAATGTATTTTCCTATTTATGAAGAAAATATTGTATTTATCTGGTTTCTCATTTGAGTACCTTTTTTGCTTATGTGTTTAATAAGGTTGCCTGGTGATCTTGGCCACGTTTAGCTTCTCTGTTCATAACTTTCCTGTAACGACTTCTGGTAAAAATGATTCATGAAATCCGTAACACGCTGTTATTATAGGAATAAACTTAATCCAGCAGCATGTTTCCTGGTAGCAAAGTATACACATACATAAACAATACAAAATTATCAAAGTAATTAAAAAAATTATCTAATTAGTATTTATTTACAGGTAACTGCATTTATCTGCTACCTCCACTCTTAACCAGACAAACGCATTGACTCCTGCTGTTCTTCTCTGGGTAACTGCATTTATCTGCTACCTCCACTCTTAACCAGACAAACGCATTGACTCCTGCTGTTCTTCTCTGGGTAACTGCATTTATCTGCTACCTCCACTCTTAACCAGACAAACGCATTGACTCCTGCTGTTCTTCTCTGGGTAACTGCATTTATCTGCTACCTCCACTCTTAACCAGACAAACGCATTGACTCCTGTTAAATTCTCAACAAATGTTGTAATTATATCTGTGTATCTGTTGACTTGTCCTCACCTCTAGGCGCACTCAGGTTTATGACTGTGGCCTGGTTCCTAAGAAACATCCCCCCTTATTCATGTGAGCCTTATCAGCTTCTAATTGGGGCGGAGTTGAATGCTCATTTGAGCATCTCCCTATAAATTTAGTTCAGCTCATGGGGGAGATCTCTGATGGGGGGCACAGTCTCTGATGGGGGTGCTGCTTATGATGGAGTGCGGCTTTGAATGAGTGCAGAGCAGTTAAACACAGCAGTTGAACTAAAGCAGGAGAACTTAAGCAGCAGGAAGACACAACAACAGCAAGAAACTCTACTGCATGCTGGACAGACTGCAAGGAAACACACTGGGAAATATCTTTTACATACCTGAGTCCCACTCCGTGTACCTTTTATATAATACACCCCTCTTCTCCTCTTCATACTACTATCCTCTGTTCCCAAATCTCATTTCTTTACCCCTCTGCTCCACCCCAAAAAATTGTACATCTACCCCTCATTGCTATCATCTCCCTACTATTGCTTTCATCACCTCCCCAAAATGCCTCTTCTACTCCTCCTTCTCATTTTCCTCTCCTCTGTTCCCAAAATCCATTCACTATATCCCTCTGCTCCTCCCAAACATTTGTATATTGTGCCCTCACTGCTTCCCTCACCCCTCTATGGCACCTACCACCTCCTCCTATTACTCCACTCTCCCACTGACCCAAACACCTCCACTAGTAGTTTCTCACGCTCCTGCACATCCCGCTCCCATGCCACCTTTCTCACCCTTCTCCTCCTCATAACCGCGGGGGACATCTCCCCGAATCCTGGCCCTCCACCACCTCCCTCACCCGCACAAAACCCTCCCGCCTCCACGTCCTGCCGCAACCCCCGCAACTTAGTATCTGTCCCCCTGCTCCCTAAAATCTCCCCCCCGTTTTCATGTGCACTCCTGAACGCCCGATCGGTGTGCAACAAGCTTACCGCCATCCACGACCTCTTTGTTTCCCGCTCCCTCAACCTCCTGGCGATTACAGAAACCTGGATCCAGCCCACTGACTCTACCTCCCCTGCTGCACTCTCCTACGGCGGTCTCACCTGGACCCACTCACCCAGGCCCAACGGTCGTAAAGGTGGTGGGGTTGGCCTGCTCCTGTCACCGCTGAGCACCTTCCGAGTCCTCCCAAACCCCCCCTCCCTATCCTTCTCCTCCTTCGAGGCCCACTGCGTCCGACTATTCTCCCCAACCCCCCTAAAGATTGCTGTGATATACCGGCCTCCTGGATCCATACCCCGCTTCCTGGAAGACTTCTCCTCCTGGCTACCCTTCTTCCTCTCCTCTGAGCTACCCACTATCATCCTTGGGGATTTCAACATCCCTGTCAACCTCGACAACCCGGACACAGCCCGTCTCCTCCACTTAACCTCCTCCTTTGCACTTGCACAGTGCATACAATCCACCACCCACTCCGACGGTAATATCCTTGATCTTGTCTTCTCCAACCGCTGCGCTCCCCACAACCTCACTAACACCCCCTTCCCTCTCTCTGACCACAACCTGATTACCTTCTCTATCTCCTCATCCTCCAATGCCTACCCCTCCAAATGTCACACTACTACCAGCCGTAACCTCCGCAACCTTAACCCTGCCTCCCTCCACTCCGCAGTTGATCAACTCCATGACCGCATCCTCCCCCTGTCCTGCCCCGACTTGGCTATGACCGCCTACAACAATGCGCTGTCAACAGCCCTTGACTCACTAGCGCCTTTAACCACACGCAACATCAGACCCCGACCGCTCCAGCCCTGGCAGACTGATCACACCAAAACCCTCAAACGACACAGTCGTGCCCTGGAGCGACTATGGCGCAAAACCAAATCCCAACAAGCCTTCACCCGATACAAATCTGCCTTCCACACCTACACCTCCTCCCTCCATACTGCCAAACAAGCCTACTTCCTGACCCTCATCAAGGCCCTCTCCTCCAATCCTCGCCGACTCTTCTCCACCTTCAACTCTCTACTCTCGCCACCCCCACCTCCACCCAGCACCTCACTCACTGCCCTTGAGATTGCCAATCACTTCAAAAACAAGATTGACACAATTCGCAAGGACATTGCCGCAACTCACACGCCTTCTCAACCCGTCCCCTCTCACACAGCTACCCCCTCATCCCCCCTCCCCCTCGACATAACCCACAGGGACTTCGTCGCTGCTCAAACTCCCTCCAACCCCCTTCCCCCTCACTCAGCTACCCCCTCTACACCCCTCTCCCACGGCCCCACCACTGCTCTGACCTCCTCTCCCACCCCACCCTACATTCCTCATACTGAAGCTCCCCCAACACTCCGCACCTTTGACCTTACTACCATCGAAGAAGTCTCCAAGATCCTCTCTGATGCCCGCCTCACCACCTGCCCCCTTGACCCTATCCCCTCACAACTCCTACAACCTCCCTCCCCCTCCATCCTACGCTCCCTCACTTACATCTTCAATCTCTCCCTCTCCTCCGGCACTTTCCCTTCCCCTCTGAAACATGCACACATCACCCCCATACTTAAAAAGCCCTCCCTGGACCCCAATGACCCGAACAACCTCAGACCCATCTCCCTGCTCCCATTTACATCTAAACTCCTCGAGCGCCTAGTCTACACCCGCCTATGCTCTCACCTCAACGACAACAACCTCCTCGATCCCCTACAGTCCGGCTTCCGTCCCCTACACTCCACCGAAACTGCCTTACTCAAACTCTCCAACGACCTGCTAACCGCCAAAGCTAATGGCCACTATTCAGTGCTCCTACTCCTTGACCTCTCTGCGGCCTTCGACACAGTCGACCACCCCCTCCTCCTCAAAAAACTACACTCCCTCGGCCTCAGAGATTCTGCTCTCTCCTGGCTCTCATCCTACCTGTCACAACGCTCTTTCAGCGTTACCTATAATGCCACCACCTCCCTCTCACTCCCCCTCTCTGTTGGGGTCCCTCAAGGCTCTGTCCTCGGGCCCCTTCTCTTCTCCATCTACACCTCCTCCCTTGGCCAACTCATACACTCTCACGGCTTCAACTACCACCTCTATGCCGACGACACACAAATCTATCTCTCAACCCCCCACCTCACCCCCTCGGTCTCCACCCGAATCACACACCTGTTGAGCGACATATCAGACTGGATGTCGCTCCACTTCCTTAAACTGAACCTCTCCAAAACCGAGTTTCTTGTCTTCCCTCCAGCCCGGACACCACCCCCCATTGACTTCTCCATCATGTCCAACAACGCCACCATCAATCCCGCCCCGCAGGCCAGAGTACTTGGTGTCATTTTGGACTCCAACCTATCCTTCCAGCCCCAAGTCCACTCTTTAACAAACTCGTGCAGACTCCACCTCCGCAACATCGCCAAAATCCGCACGTTCCTAACTCCAGAAACCACTAAACAGCTCATCCACTCCCTCATCATATCACGACTCGACTACTGCAACTCCCTCCTCACTGGCCTGCCTCGCCGCTGGCTATCCCCGCTTCAGTCCATCCTGAATACGGCTGCCAGACTCATTCACCTTTCCAACCGCTCCGTTTCCGCCACCCCCCTCTGCCAATCCCTCCACTGGCTTCCGATTGCGCAACGGATCAAATTCAAAATCCTAACGCTGACGTACAAAGCTGTCCACCATACTGCCCCGAACTACATCTCTGACCTAATATCCAAGTACCGCCCAACACGCACACTCCGCTCCTCACAAGACCTCCTTCTCTCTAGTTCCCTGGTCTCCTCCTCCCATGCCCGCCTCCAGGACTTCTCCAGGGTGTCACCCATCCTCTGGAACTCCCTGCCCCAACCCATCAGATTATCACCTACTCTCCTCTCCTTTAGGCGCACCCTGAAAACCCATCTCTTCAGGGAAGCCTACCCCGCCCCCTGCTAACTTGCCGACCTCCTCCACTCTTCCTACCACTCCATCCCCCACAGCTATCTCCTCCTGTGCCACCATCCCCTCCCTCCTAGATTGTAAGCTTGAAAGAGCAGGGCCCTCGATACCCTCATGTTTTGCATTGTATTGGTATTGTTCTGTCACATGTTCTGTCCCCCTTTATAATGTACAGCGCTGAGCGAACTATTGGCGCTTTATAAATACTGTATAATAATAATAATAATAATTTAAAAAAAACCCAAAACATTTTATTACTGAAATAAAAATTAAGGTTTGCCAACACACACACACTTCTATATGTTATGATATATAAAATAGAATTGTGGTCAGGTTATGGACTTGCATATTGCTAACAAATAGTGAATACACATTAAAGTGTTTTCCACTTTTGCAATTAAATTTAAGAAACCTCACTTCCCAAAATATGTTTGTGTGTCCCCATTCACACAGTGTACCTAAAAATGTTTAACCACTTGCCCTCCTAAGGATTTACCCCCCTTCCTGACCAGGCCTCTTTTTGCTACTCGGCGCTGCACTAATTCAACTGATAATTGCGCGGTCATGCAATGCTGTACCCAAACGAAATTTACGTCCTATTTTTCACACAAATAGAGCTTTCTTTCGGTGGTATTTGATCACCTGTGTGCTTTTTATTTTTCACGCTATAAACAAAAAAAGACCAAAAAGTTTGAAGAAAAACGTTATTTTTTACTTTCAGCTATAAAAAAATATATAGTAAACTCAAAGTTAGTTATAAATTTAGGCCAAAATGTATTCTGCTACGTTTTTGGTAAAAAAAAATCCCAATAAGTGTATATTGATTGCTTTGTGTGAAAGTTCTAGTGTCTACAAACTATGGTATAGATACTGCAATTTACGCCATTTTTTTTGCTATACAGCACTGCGCTAGTTTAACGGACAATTGCACGGTCATGCAATACAGTACATAAATGAAATTTATGTCCTTTTTTTCACACAAATAGAGCTTTCTTTTGGTGGTATTTGATCACCTGTGCACTTTTTATTTTTGGCGCTATAACCAGAAAAGTTTTGAAGAAAAAAAAAATTTTTGAAAAAAACATTTTCTCATTTCGGTCATAAACAATATCCAAAAAAAACTAAAATATCGTCATAAATTTAGGCTAAAATGTATTCTGCTACATGTTTTTGGTTAAAAAATCCCAATAAGTGTATATTGATTGCTTTGTGTGAATGTTATAGCGTTTATAAACTATGGTATAGATAATGGGATTTACACAGCTTTTACTTTCTGACTGCCCATCACATGTCTTGAGGTGCTAAAATACCAGGATAGTACAAACACCCTCAAATGACCCCTTTTTGGAAAGTAGACACCCTAAGCTATCTGCTGAGAGGCATATTGAGTCCATGGAAGATTTATTTATTTTTCCACAAGTTTCTGGAAAATGACAAAAACATTTCTTTTTTTTTTTTACACGAAGTTGTCATTTAAATTATTTATTTCTCGCACACGCCATGGGTATATGTGGAATTACTCCCCGAAATACATTCTGCTACTTCTACCGAGTATGAGAATACCACGTGTGTGAGACTTTTTGGGAGCCTAGCCTCATACAGGAGCCTGAAATCCAATGACCACTTTGAAAGCTTGAAGGTGTGTAGCTTCCTCATTACACTTCCTCACTACCTATCACAGTTTTGAAGGCCCTGACACGCCAGGATAGCACCAAACCCCCCCCCCCCCAAATGACCCCTTTCTGGAAAGTAGACACCCCAAGGAATTTAAAAAGAGGCATGGTGAGTATTTGGCAGATCTCATTTTTTCTCATAAGGTTTTGAAATATAAAAAAAAATAGAAAAAATATTTTGGTTTTTTTTTCTTCATTTTCCAAAAACTTGTGGCAACAAATGAGATCTGCAAAATACTTACCGTGCTTTTGATCAAATTCCTTGGGGTGTCTACTTTCCAAAAAAGGGGTCATTTGGGGGGGTTAGGTGCTATCCTGGCATTTCAGGGCCTCCGAAACTGTGATAGGTAGTCTGGAAGTGTAATGAGGAAATAAAGCCCTTTAAAAGCCTGAAGGTGCTTATTGAATTTTGGGGTCCTGTACTTGGCAAGACTGCCAAAATATCACATGTGGTACCCCCATACTTGGGAGAAGTAGCAGAATGTATTTTGGGGAGTAATTCCACATATACCCATGGCATGTGTGAGCAGTAAATCATTTAAGTAACAATTTTGTGTAAAAAAACAAAAAAAACAAAAAAAAATGTTTTTTTTTGTGATTTTCCAAAAACTTGTGGTAAAAAAATAAATTCTTCTATTGATTCAACATGCCTCTCAGCAAATAGTTTGGGGTGTCTACTTTCCAAAAAGGGGTGGTTTTGGGGGGTGAGGCATTCTATGCCCAGCATTAGAAGTTTATGCTACACATCACTCACTCTTCTAACCAACTGAAGATCAAGCCTTTTCTGACACTTTTTGTTCACATGAAAAAAATCTGTATTTTTTGCTAGGAAATTAATTTAAACCCCCAAACATTGTATATTTTTTTAAAGCAGATACCCTAGTGAATAAATTGGTGGGTACTACAATTTTTTATGGCACATAGTACTCGCGCAGCGATTTTTCAAATGCAAATTAAAAACAAAAAATACACTTTTTACTTTTTATGCACAAAAACACAATATATTGGCCAATTATTTGGTAAAATATAAAAGATAATGGTATGTCGAGTAAATAGATACCAAATATGAGATGCTTTAAAACTGTGAATGCCCCGTGCAATGGCGACAAACTGCAAACATTTTTAATATCCATAGGCAACAATTTAAAAGCGTTTAAAAGCTACCATTTTAGATTTACAGAGGAGGTCTAGTGTTAGAATTACTGCCCTTGATCTGACGTTCACGGCAATACCTCACATGCATGGTGCAACCGCTGTTTGCATACCGACACAGGGTCAAGGCTTGTGCACACAGGTGTGCGTGCATGGGAGGGGCGATTTTTTTTTTTTTTTTATTATTATTATTTACATTGTACCTTTTCATTTTTTTTATTTTTGATCACCTTTAATGCTATAACAGGGAATGCAAATATCCCCTATAACTTCAATGGGCATTGTTATATATTCTTTTTTGAGAAATATGGGGTCTATCAGACTCTAGATAT
Organism: Staurois parvus; assembly: GCF_062004578.1. Classification (NCBI taxonomy): domain Eukaryota; kingdom Metazoa; phylum Chordata; class Amphibia; order Anura; family Ranidae; genus Staurois; species Staurois parvus. The sequence continues at coordinate 3,296,473 of NW_028317809.1, read as the reverse complement.
CTACTCTGCCCTTACATTATCTAATCAAACCAAGATCGGTGTGATCAGATGCTTTCCCAATTTACAAATGGCGCTGTTTATATCCTGCGAAACTGAAGTGATGAAATGCTTGTAGCTTCCGAATTCTTAGACTATAGAGATGATTGGCACCACTCTGGTCTCCAATCAGCTCTATGGTCAGCTGGCAGAAACACTGGCTGCATTCTCAGGTTCCCCTGATGGCGCGGGACTGTCCAAGAAGGCCGTCGAAGGCAGCGGGGGAGGGGGGGATTTCATCTCCCGCTGCTTGTAAAAGCAATCCTACAGCTAATTAGCCACTAGTATTGCTTTTACATGAAAGCTGATTGCCGGCTGAAAAAAACACTACCAGGATGATGCCTGCAGCTGTAGGCATCATCCTGGTATAACCATTCAAAGTCCAGTGATGTATCAGTACATCGCTGGTCCTTGTTGGGTATATATACTATGTTCTTTTTTTTTTTGTATGCAGCCTGTGAACTGAATGAAAAAATGAGAAGAAATCTCTACCAGAAAAAGTGTGTGGTATGCCCACCATTAGAATATACCACCCTGCATCCACCCACTTCTAATGGTAGGCACACATTAGGTCACACTTTGTCTCATGCGCCAGTTCCAAGATTGAACAAATGTCTAAATAGTGGCACACTTGAATAAAAATTGTCCACGTATAAGTGGTACCCCATATGGAAAAAGGATGACACCAAGTCCCAAACTATCTTGCCACTGCTCTCCATGTAGTCTGGGCATCTGGGGGGCTCCACGTGACTATCTATTCCCTCGTAAATCCGAAACTTATAAGTATAGCCTGTTGTCCTCTCACAGGTCTTCTACATCTTGACCCCATATCTAGCATGTTTGCAGGGGAGAAAGTTGTTTGAATGCAAGGTGGCCAGAAAAATTAATGAGGGTCTCGTCAACGCAGATGTTTTGCTGGGGAGTATAGACATCTGCAAATTTTAGGTTAAGGTGATTTGCGAGGGGCTGAGTTTTGTGGAGTCGGTCAAATTCAGGGTCACCCCGAGGATGACAGAGTGTATTGTCGCTGAAATGCATAAAACACATTATACTCTCATATCTATGCCTGGCCATGGCAGCAGAGAACATGGTATATGATGAATCGGGTCTGCGGACCAATACAACCGCAATTCATTTCTTTTAGGAATGCCAATGTTGAGGGTTAGGCCCAAAAAAATGTAAATTCGAAAACCGTAATGAGTTTCCAAGGCGAATGGTCTGGCAAGGTTTGAATTTGGGTTGGCGGCGATAAATTGTTGTGCATATAAATTGCTTTGATCCACAATCAACGCTTACAGATATTCCGTGAAAAACAGCTCCAAAAATCAAGGAGGTATGTGAAAGACCAAGATGTACTAGACCACTGGTTCTCGCCAGTTCACCAAAAGGTAGAGCAGCACTAGTACTGGCACTCTGCTGCATGTGAGAGTCATCAAAATTTACCGGCAAGTGCTAACAGAGATCAGGCCTGATTCTGCGAACACTGCGATTTTGTGTGCAATGTATCAAGTGACAGTGACCTACTGACAGTGCACTTGCTGGGGGAGAAGGGGAGGAGGTAAGCGTAGGGGCTAAACGCAGGTGCCGGGGCTGATCCCGCTAACGCTGCATTTTTGGGGACGCTATACTAATGTGAACGCTGGTATAGTGCTGATCTGATCAAAGATATTGAAACGTTCAGACACTATACTAGCAATAGAGGTTTATTGTGCATGAGCGTGCTCCTGGCAATCAAGGGGTTAAATGTGATGACCGGTGTACTGATGGGCAATCTGATGCTATCTGGGAGGGGCGTGAAAACCACGGGAGCGCGAATCATGTATATATATATATATATATATAATATATATGTGATTTTGCGCACCCATGCTGCCCTGTAGTAGTATTTCTACTATAGGGTGGTCAGGAAGCGGTTTGTGTTATGTCGCTGCGTTACTGTAACTGAAAATTGTCATACAACACTGCACCCAAATTAAAATGGCATTTTTTTCCCACAAATTGAGCTTTCTTTCAGTGGTATTTGATCGCCTCTGCGTTTTTAATTTTTTGCGCTATAAAAAAAAAAGGCTGACAATTTTGAGGATAAAAACAATATTTTGGACTTTTTGCTATAAAACACGTCCAGTAAAAAAATTTAAAAATCAAATTTAGTCATAAATTTCTGCCAAAATGTATTCTGCGACATGTCTTTGCTAAAAAAAAATCCCAATAAATTAAATTAATTGGTTTACATGAAAGTTATAGCGTCTACAAATGGTGGGAAAGATACTGGGATTTTTTTTTTTTTATCCTAATAATGGTGGCCATCAGCGACTTATGGCGGTGATCAGTGATTTATGACAGTGATCAGCGACTTATGGTGGGACTGCGGGGGACATTTTGACACTGGGGGGAACTGACCTGGGGTCACTGACATCCCCAGTGACACCAATACAGTGATCAGTGCAAAAAAAAAAACAGACACTGTACTAATGGCACTGGGGAGGAAGGGGTTAACATTTTTTAGGTAATAAAAGGGTTAACTGTGTGAGGGGAGTGTTTTACTAGGGGGCGGGGGTGTGTACTTCAAGGGAACATGCTGATCCTGAGAGATAAGCTCTTCTCTCAGGTTCAGTGTGTGCTCTGAACTGACAGAGAGCAGACTTGCAGTGTAAACACTCCCTGTCAGTGATTGCTTGTAATCGCTGGGACCCGGCGGGTCCGGTGATGGACACCTGCTGCCGCAATCGGCGGGACGGGTAGGGCGGGCACGCGCCTCGCGCTTGCCCCCTACCTGTTTTGCAGAGCGACGTTAAAAGACGGCACTGTGCGCAGAGGTGCCGCCCTGCCGCAGTAAAAACATTGTGGCTGGGCGGCAACCAGTTAAAAAAAATGTCATACCTTTTTAGATTGTATTTAGGAGAAAGGGTCATGGCTGACTTCAAGCATTTGTGAACATGTCTGGAGTGAGTCTGTTCCAATAGACATTCCTAAGCAGCCCATACTTAAATCAGTTTTTTTTTTTTTTTTTTTACACTCTTGACTCGATTCCCACATCCACACATTCAGTATGGATGAAGGAATCTTCCCTGCTGAGCTATTGAATTTTGACAGCAAGGGAACGTCCCTGCGATCAAAATACACTGACCAGCTTTGCCAGCTATAGTCGGTAACGCTGATCGAGCAGGAAAATTCCAACAGGACGGTTGTACAGAAGTTGATCAGTAGATCAACTTCTGTACAACCACCTTGCCCATACATGGATCAAGATTCAGCTGGTTCCTGTTGAACCAACTGAGTTTCAATCCATGTATGGCTGGCTTTAAGGACAGAATGAACTCTCTCTCATTAGCATACAATGCAGAAGCCCAGTTTCTAAATCTTTAACTCTTTGTTAGAACAAACAGTGTTAAAATCTAGCTTACATCTGATAATGGAGATCTGCCAGCACAGTACAGACAAGGTTAATTATGGCAATTGTTAGGCAATTTCCACTAAGGACATAACTGATGTATGCAAAATTTTGATGTGTGTGAAGCTCACTGAAAGTTGTTCAAACTGGTTGAAAATTGCCATCTGTCACCATCACTAGTGTCAGGAACAAGTAGTATTTTTCCAAACTTGGAAAATACATTTTACCTTTTAAAATAGATGTGAGTGAGGCATCACATTCATAACTCATGAGCGTATAAAGCCAGTGTGAAAGGAGCTAAAATCTCTAATAATAGATTACACCTTTTTAATAGATTTAAAAATAATTTTGTAAATACCTGTGTGTTTTTTTGTTTTTTTTTTCGAATTGACCACCACTGAGCTTTATTCACTCTGCAAAACAATGGTAGTTGGTAGTTATTAAGTAGAGGTGACATGCTCAGTCAGAGGCCTCAAGTTCCAGCAACCTTTGACATCTTTTCCACTGAGGTTGGCTCAGTCCACATCTTTCCACTGAGGTAGGCTGAGAGTGCCACTGATTTATAGTATGACACATGCAGACTACTGGGTGCATGCACAACTGCTGCTGGTCCATATCCATGAGTTCCCAGTACAAGGTACCTGTGCTTCATTGCAAGGTAATGGTGAGCATTGTCATTCTTGGAAAAAAGCAGGGTTTTTTTTTACCTTCATTCCGCACCCTTTTTTATCATCTGCTTAAAAAATCTATATTGTGTGTTAGGTTTATGGAAAAAAATTGCATAAAGTTCAGTTTAAAGTGCATAAAAAAGCTAATTTTATAAGCAAAGTCTTTTTTTTTTTTTTACTTTGATAGAGCAGACCAGCCTTTCTCAACCTTTTTTTTAACAGGAGGAACCTTTGAAATAACTAACTTGTCTCAGGGAAGCTCTACAAATAATTACTATATCTACAGCTCTTAGTATTAGTGTGATGGTAAGTGGGAAGAATGCTCCTCACATTTGTAGTCATTGGAAAGAATCCCCTCCTACAGATAGCTAAAAAGATCATGGTTATTAGTGGTTACATATCTGCAAATCAGAAATTTATCATTGCTGTTTAAACCCCTAGCAGCTTCTGAAGGAACCCGGTTTGAGAACGGCTAGAGTACACAATTATAAAAATCCCTGTTTGGCTGCTGTCTTTGGGGGTTATTTACTAAAACTGGAGAGTGCAAAATTTGGTGCAGCTCTGCAAAGAAACCAATCAGCTTCCAGGTTATATTGGCAAAGCTTAACTGAAAAAGCTGGAGTTTCTGTCGTAGAAACGTTTAAGTCCTGTTGTTCTTAGGGAAAGAAGCCCATGAATGCAATTGCAGAGAAATATTTCACACCAACATCAAACGTCTGTGAATAGAATATTTCTGGTTTTATTACAAGTGAGGCTGGTGGTTTATACATTCTATAGAAATAGATCACCTATTAGTCAATAACAGATAAGGACAGTGAAGGTATCTAGTAGTTGACTGCTAAACAATATTCAGCCTTGATTAGTGTATTTCTTAAACAAATGACTTTTGTTTAATCAAAGTAGTGTTTGATTAAAACTATTTCATAGTATTAGATATGTGTTTATGTACTATAAACTATTGGTAGATATTAGCAATTGTTGCTATTTTATGTTAGAGAAAATATTAGATCAAACATTGCTAGAAGTCCTGTCTTGCTTCCAAGAGTACATATCTTCAATGGTTAGACACTTTTCAGAACAATAGATTGCCCTTGTCCTTTGTCTAAATGTTTATACCAAGGAGCAAGGTGGATACTTAATTTCAGAAATATTAATTCCTATTAAAATGTCAAAATTATATTTCTATTACATTAGAAGCTCATTGGTTACCATATACATCTGCACCAAATTCTGAGTGCTCCAGTTTTAGTAAATCCCCCAATTGGAAAGAAGTTAATTTGTCTTAGGAAATCAGTTGGCACCAGGTGTCCCAATTGGAAGACACATTTTGGATTTCCCATAATTATCAGCACAAAGGACAAAAGGCGATGGTCAATCTCGACAGAGACATTAACAGCAATAAACCTGACAGTGGTAGCTCGTCCCCACTCTATTAAAAAGAAAAAAAAAACAAGAGTTGTCTAGATATGCAATTTAAATGCAGAAGCCTATTGTGACTAGTTCTCAACAGAGCACTGTACACTATAGTTAAATCTTAAGAAATCATCTGTTAATAGTTGAAGAATATTATAGCATGGTGTAGGGAATATGTAGATGCCTCAGTCTGTTTATAACATCTATGAACTACCATTCATATCAGAGCATTCGCTAGCTAGTCGCAGGATGGTGTCCTTAATGCAGTAGTTACTAGTTTATGTAAAAAGGGTCTTGGAAGATTTCCCAATGGGAGTGTATACATTGGCACTCTATGGGCTCTCTCCACAGCAAACTGTGTTGAAAGATGTTCGGTGCCAAATATAGTGCGTAACCACGTCTCTATGAATTCAGTGAGACTTGTACCCTTCTGCACGCTCGGGGATGCCAATAACTCTGAGACCGTTAGTTCAAAGTCTATTTTCTAAAATCTTCCACTCTGTGATATATTTCTGTCTTAAAATGTACCATGACTACATCGTGTTTCATCGGTATAACATTATCCTCTAAATCTACCACCCTGCCCTCCAGGACAGAAGTTTTGCTGCCACAGCAGCGTGCCTTTTTGTCTTGTACTTTGTATGTTCTTTGTTCCCCCCTCACATTATTGTCTCTGGTTAGACTCTACTGCTCAGTCTATTTTTACTTTCAAAGCAGAGGCAGGGCTTAGGAAAATCATTGGCTTATTACACTTCAAAAGAGTTGAAAAAGTATCCTCTGTATTCCGCTTATCTGAAGTAAAACTACATTGGGTTCAACTTCTGTGTCTTACTTATAAATTAAAGCCGAAGTTTAGTAAAAAAAAAATCAGTACAAAGGACATTACTTATTATTAATGCAATGTGTACTGCTGGATCCTGTTGTGGTTGAAATCTTCCTCCTCCGATCCCCCCCTACCCCAGCCCCTGTAATCTTCCAATGTGGTGCGGTTAATAGAGCTGTGACGACTATGTATGCCCTTTCCAATCCACTTCTCCACTTCTAGAAGCTGCACTATAGCTTCTATGAATGAAAAATGTATCTATGAATGGAGAACTAGTGGAATGAAAGGTCTTCCTCCTCCATTCATAGGAACTATAGTACAGCTTCTATGAATGGAGGAGGTGAGCAGAATGTATGGGCATAGCCTTCACTCTTGATGAGTACATATGACAGGTCCCTTAACTCTATTAATATTAGCCCTGTCGCACCAGAAGATAGCGGGGGGGGGGGGAAGGATCGGAGGAGGAAGATTTCAACTAAAGCAGGAGCCAGCAGCATAAGGGACACATCAAACTGATGGTAAGTAATGTCCCTTGTGCTGATTATTTTTTTTCTTGTACTACACTTGGACTTTAAGCTGCTTATAGATGATACCAAGTCAAGTGGCCATAATGTCTGCACAGACTGAATCTAAAGTGGTATGTCATTGTATTTGGTGGCACCAAAGCCACAGTTTAGAAAGTGTAAAAGTGGTGGCAGGATTTTGTCTAGGGTCAGCAGCAGAGCTCTAGATGGTGTGTCATGTATAGTCAACCATTCCCCCAGCCATGACCCCCTTAAAACACTGTATGCACCTGTACTTAGGAGTCTATTTATAAGGGCACATTTTAGAACTTCTAATGTTCTAGCGTGTTAATGTGTATTCTTTGCACACATTTAATGTGTTGCATTAGGCAGCCCATTTAAACAACACACCAGAATGGATTGAAAATATTTTTTTCCAAAGCAGCACACCACAACACACAGTAATGCTTTACCATGCACCGTGGTGCGCTGCAATGTGTTTTGTTGGGTTGCCATTCAAAATAATTGGCACTGCAGTGCACTGATCACGGTTGTGTTACCACTATACATCACTAAAGTGTGTTTTTCAGCCCAAAATTTTTTACACAACTTTCATCCAGGATTCATACATTTTCGCAGCTGAATCCAATTAGCAAAATGTATGAATCTTGGGTGAACAATTTATAAATAGGCAGTGTTGTGTTTAAATGAGTCTAGTATGTATTTCTTGCATCTCATACATTTATGTAAAAAAAAAAAAAAAAAGCAAAAATATTACATTGTCTGATTTCAGTATATAATGCCGTTCTTTTTTTTTCCTTTTTAAAAAGTAATTTTGTAGAGAAAATTACGTTGTAGTGTTGAAAGGAGCAGCTGTTATTGCTATGTTTTCCTGAATTTATCCCTACTAGGCCTGATTTAAAACCTATTTCTATAATTTTAATAAAAAACAGAGGCTCCGTGTTCATGTTAATATTTTTATAAGTCACGCATCACTATCAAAAATGCCCTTTGCAATCATTATCCTAATGTATTGTCCGTATGTAAAAGGGAATCAACATTTGGCCAAACATAGAATAAACCAATTGGAAGCTTAGTCATAAAAATGTAATATTATTGATAAATATATGTTTTGGTGAGCCACTTCTAAGCTTCTCGTGAGTTGCAGATGGTAAAAAGTATGATTGTAGCATCTTTATCCTGCTGTAAAGACCTGTTTGGGCTTCCCTATACCCCTAACACTAATGCTTACACTAACCCTTTCTGTAAAGCCGGCCAACACTGTAAGATTGCTCTCATGCATTCCTGAAGAAGAAAAATCTATTGATGCCCTGATCCACGCTAAACAGTGTATTCCGACTGTATTCCGACAGCCGTGGATCCGCAAGTGGCTGAATATGATTAGTTGCAGTAGTTATTTCTCTGCCTGGCTCCGTTGATTATGATGTATGTGATATTGGATTGGAGGGTGCCGTTGAGGCCTCCCACTGCTCAAATTTCAGGTGATTAATCAGGAACCTTTTCTGCATACTCACCTCTCCTTTGCTTGGATGATCCGTATCAAAAAACAACCCCTCTGCAAAAGACACCAACCCCTCTATGCCAGGTGTATATAGTCGATTTGATTTGTGGCTTATCTTTTATCATAGAACTCAGAACACTTTTTTTCCCAGTAATTCTGAATATGCTGTTTAATATAATAGAAGTAAATAGAAAATAAATATAGAAATCTGTATATGACAAACTGTGAAAATATGTCAAAGAACTTGAAAGAATATGAAAGTTACATCAAAATTTACTATATCAAAATGTGTACTCCCTGAAAATGCTCTATGACCTTCCATCAAGATAAATGAAATATCAATCTAGCTCTGTCTTGACAGATTACAGTGGAGCTATATAGGGTAAAGTGCACCTGTTTAGAATATAAAAATGCAATGTGACTGATTTACTAAAAGGAGTAGAGCATGTTCACTTTGCAGGAGAATTTCCACTCACCTTAATAAATGTGGTGAATATCCAATCATGTGCAAGGAAAATGAGGAAAAATAAATATATATTTTTGCCCACACATGATTATATGATAAAAGTTAGCACAACTTCACTTCATTCTCTAATTGCAGTGAAAATTCACTTTGCAACCTGACCATGCTTCACTCCCTTAGTTCCATCCAGGCTTTCATTGGGCTGGATTTACTAACCCTACATTCACTATTTTAGTGTTATGCAATATCTAACAATGCCTGTCTGCAGCTGATAATTTAAGTAATTTAATTAGTTACCATTTAGGAAGCTGCAATTCCTAAAGGAAGTAAAAGTAACAATCCAGAACAAAATGTAATTTGCATTATGAATTGTAATCCTAGCATTTTAATATAATTTTTCTTATGTTTTCCTGCTAGGATTGTCCGTTTCCTGAGGCTATAGTAAATCTGCTTGTCTTCTGTAGATTTCAGACCTGTTTTTTCAATGTTTCTTTGACCAGATATAGATTAAACATTATTTAGAGACGTTTACCAGACAAAGACCTAAACAGAGTTTCTGTTTTCTTGAAATCAAATCAGTTTAGTTGTATTAACAGGATATTTAATTAATGTGGCACATAATTACATTGCTCTAACAGGCCTAGGAGCTCTCCACTTCATAGTCCCAAGGTTTAATTTCTGATGGCCTCATCCCCACCACCCCTTGGAAATTAAAGCACTTGGAAAAAAAATATCATTAGGGTGCCTGCCTTTATAGCAATAGCAGCTGTATTATTATATTTATTATAGCTATATTATATTTATGTATATATTTGGCAAACAGGCACAGGGTCTAGTCCAGGAAGGGGTTTTATAATGCCCAGGTTGTAGGGACTTCTGGAGGTGAAGGTGAGTTTTCGGTCTAATGACTGATTCTGTAAAACCAGCATTCAATCAGTGTTTGCAACCAATGGCTGCAACACTGATTTGAGTATTCTGATGGGGGGGAGGGGGGAGAGGGAGAAGTCCCCAGTGTGAGAATACAATAGAAACGCAGGTGAGTTCTCTTCATTATCATCACTTGTGTTGATGTGGGGATCTATGAGGTCATTTTTCCTTCAACCCACTGGTTAAATAAAAAAAAAAAAACCTCAGACTCACAGTATATGCCCAGTTTTACTTGCCAGATCACCATATGAAAATAAGGTAAAGAAACCAAATGCAGTAATAACATCTAAGAATTGGTAAACTGCAATATAATAAATGTTTGCTTTTGGGTTTAACCCTGCTTTAAAGCAAACTCTATATGAGCGAACATGATTCAAAAGGCGTTTTAAAATGCATAGTTTAAAAGTAGAATTCACAGTGGAGAGGGCAATGAGTGATTCTGGAGTATAACTCTATGTAAAGAAAGTCTGCAATGGCAGCTGGGGTTTCTGATTTCTAAGCCGATGTGATTGAACATGCCCCTTTCCTTGAAGGACCCTCAAAAGGCCATACTGGGTCTGGAGAATTTACATAGTGTGACACTCAAACTGGACAGCCTGCTGGCTAAGAAAAATTGTATGGCTGGACCCTCAAAGGGTTAACATTGCAGAGTTAATTTATATAGAGCGGACTGCAACAGTGGTGCATTTTGAACTACAATTTAAATCCTGCTGGCCTATTGTGCCTGTGCACTTTGCTGCCTGCTGCTCCTTTTTGGCACAGAAGTTGATTCATTTCCATCAATTATATAGAGTGAGTCACAACAACATGCTATTCGGGGTAAAAAGGTAAAGTTCTATAAGTGTGGAATATGTCACTTTTTTCTTTTTATTTCTATTCACAGTTTTATTCCAGCACTCAGCTGAAAAGAGTATCACAGTGGGAGCTGATCAGCTGAGTCATTAGGAAGGAACAAAGATAAAACCTTAGAGCTATCTGATTACTATAAGGCAACACCTTAAATTAAAGCAAAAAAAAGATTTCCTTATTTGCATAAGGTGGAGGCGGTAAAAGTCTAAGATGTGTAGAACATACTGACCCATTTAGTTCACAGTAGAAACATTACGCAAAGTAGAAATCCACTTTCAAATGGGCACTAACTAGCATAAATCTGTAATTTTTCACATTGACGTAGCTAAGAAGCTAAATTACATAGAATGGGATTGTTTTACCCTTCAAAGTATGTGTGAAACTATGAAAGCAGTTTTTTGATCCAAGCACAGTCAGCAGCTCAACTTCCACATAAAGGAACCTCAAAAACACATCCCTAGCCTGCTAATTATACTATGAAGGAGTATTATTACACAGGACTTCTATAGCGCCAACAGTTGGCACAGCATTTTACAATAGACTGTACAGCTACAATACGATCAAAACAAGAGGATTAACAGCTTACAATACAATATGGTGGGGCAACTGGTACAAAAGGGTATAACTGTGGGGGATGAGCTAATGAAAGTGATAAATGTCTATTTGGAAGCTTGATAGGCTTTCCTGAAAAGAGGAGTTTTTAGGAATAATGTAAAGGCAGACAGAGTAGGGCATAGCCAGGCTTAATGAGGTAGAGAGTTCCAGAGGATTGGAGAGGCTCTGGCAAAGTCCTGGAGACGAGCAATGGGAGGAGGAGACAAGGGAGTTTGAAAGCAGGAGATCATGAGAAGAGTGGAGAGGACGATTTGGGTGATACTTGGAGACAAGATTGGTGATGTAGCTCAGGGCAGAGTTGTGGATGGCTTTGTATGTTGTTGTTGCTGTTAGTATTTTGAATTTAATTCACTAGGCAATTGGAATCAGTGGAGGGATTGGCAGAGAGGGATGGCAGACACTGAATGTTTGGTAAGGTAGGTGATCCTGGCAGCAGGATTCATGATAGACTAAACAGGGGTTAGCCTACGGAAAGGCAGGCCTATGAGAAAGGAGTTGCACTAGTCAAGGTGAGAGATAACAAGGGAGTGAATGAGTAGCTTATTGGTTTCATTGGTTAGAAAGGGGCAAATTTTAGAGGTGTTACAGAGGTGAAGTCTACGAGCTTTTGACAGCGATTGGATTTGAGACTAAAAGGATAGGTCAGAATCTAGGATTAGACCTAGTATCCTGGCTTGAGGGGAGGGACTGATAGTTGTATTACTGATCTTTATAGAAAAGTCATGTATGAGTGCTCAAGGGGGAGAATATTATCATCTCAGTTTTAGAGAGATTTAGTTTAAGGAAGTATTGTGACATCCATGCTGGTATGTCAGTTAGTAATGCAAGAGGAGATTAAAGGAGTGAGGTGAGTACCAGTATATGGGCAATGCAGAACTAAAGCCAAAACCCTTTTTTTTTTTTTTAACTTTGGTTAGTGTAATTTTGGGTTATAACCCCTGTATTTTTACCATTTGGGGAAAATTTCTCTTTGCTTCCTGTCCCATAGTCACAATAGGAATTGAGAGAAAATCCATCCAAAGTCAGGGAATCTCTGGTTGTCTCCAGGGTCATGTGAACTAATGTTTTCATTGGAAGATTTCCCTTCCTTTCCCTGACAGCTGAAAATTTTGAATTTTCTTGTACTGTCACTTTCGCTAATAACGGTCACCAAAACAAGAAGAGAGGATATAAAAATCCAGCTATATACAGTGCAGATGGACAAATCTATGCTGGTTTGCATAGTGTAGCAGCAAACCAGGGGCCGGAAGGAGCTCTTTGCTTGCCTTTTTCTGGACATTGGGTACTATTTCTCCCACTAATTTGAGGCATTATACATCCCACTGACACCAACGATGAGGCACCATTTTTTCCACTGACCCCAAGAGTGGGGCACTATGGCTCCCATGGATATAAACAATTGATCACCATTCCTCCCACTGATACAACAGTGGGGCAATATTCCTCCCATCGATGTAAAAAATTGAGCACAATTCCTCCCACTGACACAACTTTTGGGGCACTTTTCCTCTATGACCACAGGTGCACATTTTTTACTTCCACTGGCCACCAAGCCTGAAACCTCATCAAATTCCACTGACGCTGGGACATTTTTCTACTACCACTGGCCATAGTCACCCTAAAGGACAGTAACCTGGCCCTTTTGTTTAGGAAATTTGGAAACTCCTGACAAAGTATATGGCAAGTTAAGTAAAAAAATCTGTCCATTTCAAGATCAGTGTCAGACTGAGGGGATTCACTGAGAATTAAATATTGTATATTTAAAGTGTTACTAAAGTCTGTTTTTTTTTTTTATTATTAAAATAACAAACATGTTATACTCACCTGCTCTGTGCAATGGTATTGCATAGAGTGGCCCCTTCCGGTGATACTGCTTCCTCCTTTTCTTTGTGTGTCCCCATAGCAACCAACTGTGCTCCAGAGCTGTGTCTATGGAGCCGCACTCCATTGTAACACACAGCGGGACTTGGCCCCACTCCCTCCATACTGAATTTGATTGACAGCAGCAGGAGCCAATGGTCTCTGCGGCTGCTTGAGTGCTGTGCAGGGGCGGACTGACATCTCATGGGGCCCCCAGGCAATAGGGGATCATGGGGCCCCTGTGTCCTTGCCCAAACTCAAAAAAGTCTATGAAAAAGGTACCAGGGGCATCTTATGGGGCCCCCTACTGACCCCGGGCCCTCGGGCAGTGCCCGAGTTTCCAAACAGTCAGTCTGCCCCTGGTGCTGTGTGAAGAGGAATAGAAGGGAGAAGAGATGCAGCTGTGCACAGCACTGGATCTATTCTTCCCTCTCTTCCCCTTCATACAGGGAGGACATGTAAATAGAAAAACTTTTTTTTATCTTAATGCAAGGAATGCATTAAGGTAAAAAAAAAAAACAACATTTTTAGCTTTAGTATCACTTTAATGCACAAGTTAATTTTTTTTTGCTTTCTATCCAATCTCTCTAAATAAAAATGCCGAATATATCCAATGCATAGTCTATTCTACTATGCAATATTTAGCACTTAATTTAGTATTATTTTTTATGTTGCTTTATCTTATTTTTTATTTCCCGGGTGATTTTGAGATTTATGCCAACTCTTTGTAACACTGCTATAGAGAGATAATTCTGTAACTGAAGGCGCAAGAATGTGAAGTCATGATGAACTATGAAAACGTGCTTTCATTCACAGAATCATCTCCCTCTGGTGCAGGCTTACAAATTATTTACATTCCTGAGCTAACGACATTGCATTGCCAGTCACATCATTTGGCTCCAGCAACAACAATAAGAACAATCTTTCCTTGACTGACACCCCTTATTTACAGTTTTAGGCAAATGGCTTCTGACAGCAGCAGTGTATACTTAGGTCCTGGTGGGGATAGGAGGTGTCGTAAATTATAATTCAAGCCCATTGATTCACATTGATACATTGTTTCCTTCTCAGGTTATATTACTGGCAAGCTTAGCGTTCCCTTTGTTGTTAAATATCCAGTGTCTATACCATGACATAAATAATGATTTTTTTTTAATTGAATGTGAATTGATTTTAACTAACTTTCATAGTATTATTTATTACAAAAATGCTGTGCTCAAATCAAAATTGAATGCAAATGCAGTCTTTTTGGTAATGATTTGGCTCTTTTAGTAAAAGGGTCATGTGGCAAAAGGATAAATCCTGGTGGCTTGACCCATTGATCACAATGACCTTGAGCATCTGTTGGCTCTGCAGAGGACAGCTAAAGCCACAAATTAAGGTTAGCAGGTTTTAAACATTAGGGCCTCATGCACACTGCACGTATTTACAGCTGCTCCCCAGCATGTTATCCTATGTGTCCATGCACACATAGGCTTTAATCAGCATTTTTTGGCAGGGGCGTTTTTTGGCTGGAAAAACCAAGAACTAGTGGGTTTCAATAGGAGATTTGTAGCTGTAAAAACACTAGTAATTATAGCAAAAATGTGGAAAAACACAGCAAACTGGCGTTTTGAGCATTTTGTTTGCCCACATTTTTATATTTTAGCTGCTAAACGTGTCAAAATGTGTATAAACACTAATGCAAAAATGCTAACGCAAAAACACTAAACTCACGTTTTTAACACTATTTTTTATACAGCTAACACTACCGACATTTTTCAAATGCCCAGTGTGCATGAGGCCTAATACGTTCTAAAACAATTAAAGTGAAATGTACTTGAGACACTGGTCTCAATTGTTGCTCCATCCCTACAATAACTCAAGATGAAACAGTCACAGGTTGTAGAAGATTTTAGGAAGGGTTCTTTTTGTGGTTTTGGACTTCATTAACCATTTGCCTACGGGGCACTTTTACCCCCTTCCTGTCCAGGCCAATTTTCAGCTTTCAGCGCTGTCGCAGTTTGAATGACAATTGCGCAGTCATGCAACACTGTACCCAAACAAAATGTTTATCTTTTTTTTGAGACATATAAAGCTTTATTTTGGTGGTATTTAATCACCACTGGGGTTTTTTTTTCTTAGTTTGTTATAAAATAAGTAATTTTTCTCCTTCACTGATGTGCGCTAATGAGGCTACAGTGATGGGCACTGATAGGTTGCACTGATGAGAAGGCACTGGTAGGTGGCACTGATGGGCATTGACAAGCATCACTGAAAGGCAGCACTCATATATGGCACTGATAGGCTGCACTGATGGGCATTGACAGGCATCACTGATGGGCACTGAAAATCAGCACTCATATACGGCATTGACAGGTGGCACTGATTGGCACTGGTAGGTGGCACTGAAAGGCAGCTCTGGTAGGCACTGATATGTGGCATTGATGGGCACTGACAGGTGGCACTGATGGGGCTGTAGATGTCCCCTCTGAGGAATGCTGCTTACCAACTCTCCGTTCCTAATGACCTGTCAGCTTGAGGAGAGGACTGCCAATAAATGGCATTTCATGGTTTAGATGCGATCAGCTGTGATTGGACACCGCTGATCACATGACAGAGCCTGTGTCATCAGATCTTTACTGTGATTGGTGATCTGCTGTGTCCCAGGGACACGGCGTACCACCGATCGCCGTGCACCCACCCCCCGGGTCATTTGATGCCCTCCTAGAATGAGAGAGCTGCCACCCACCCCTCATTTCCTTATATGGCAGGCAGGAGGCTGTTAAAAAGCAGCCCTGGCTGGAAGATAGGTTTAACACATTATGCTGCTATACCCATATAGGACAGTGAGCTGTTTTGTAAAGCTGAATTAACACTTAAGGGCTCCATGCACCCTAGCGTTTTTAAGCTAAAAAACACTGGTAATAGTAGTTTTTAGTAGTGTTTAGGAGTGTTTGGGTTTTATTAGCATTTTTACAATACATGTAGGGAATTTAAAAAAAAAAATAATGTTAAAAAAAGCTGATGGGAGCGTTTAGCATTTTTTTCTGCCAAAAAACGCTCCCAAAAACATTTTTTTTTGCAATATGCTTATTACAGAAACCAATTGCTCAAACACTGACTGCGCACAGCAAGGAACTTGTAATAGATGACTAGTAATGTCACATTCATATTGGAAAGGGCCTGTAATGCAGTTTCTTACTTCAGCCAGCAGATATCGTACGCATGCACCATCCTAGTAGATGTGTGAGCTAATCATAAAAGAACCTTTTGTTGACAGTGATTTTTCTTAACAAGTAAGGCCTTGTTCATATGGGTGTAATAAGCGTACATTAGTGTGAAGAACCATGTGTGCACAGGTGTTCCATGCATCCTGTTCAAGCTGTACCATTCATGTCTTTTGGGATGCAGGGGCTGCCCAAACACAGCCAGTAGTCCCAATTTGATAGCCATTCAGGTGAAGTTAGGGACACTCACCCATAGCTGCACACCTTTCAAATTAGGCCCAGCAGCTGTGTTTATGCATCCGCTGCATCCCAATAGATATGAATGGGACTGCCCGCACACGGATGCGCAGAGCACCTGTACATCCTGTGTGGGCAAATATGGCCCTTCACACAGCTGTATGCTTAAGATTGCCTGTGAGATTGAGGCCTTAGGGTCATTTAAAGGGTTTTGCTTGTCTCCCTCTGGATCTGCGAGAAACAGGCCGGTCTTTCTTTAATTGGAAAGCGAGACAGGTAAAGCCCAAACCTTTTTTTTTTTTTTTTTTTTTTTTTAAGTTTGTGGGGAAGGGTTGGCAACTGTCATGGAAAATTCACCTTCTCAATTTGTCCAAACACTACTACCAAAACTGAAAATGAATGAATATCCACATTTTTGTTGTTACTTTATATAGGGGACGCCTTCCATGGGGACATTTGTTGCCTTCAAGCTGAAGTTGGCTCATGACTTCTCAATTGCACTATAGTAGTCTTCCCCCTCCTTACCCCAAAATTGTCAACCACTTTTTTAAAAACTTTTTTGCCGTATATTGTTGGTCTAGTCCATCCTATCCCATCATTCTCACCCAGGCGAGAATTACATCAGCCCTGCCCCAGCAGCTTCCTAGGATATCTACTTTCTGTGGCTGGAGAAGGGCATCACATCATCAGCTTCCTGAACAAAGAAGAGACAGCTGACTCCTAATGACGCCAGGAAAGAAGATGGTGGTGCAGACCCAGCATGCTGTGGTTGAGTGGAGGAATACAAATATGTCAGGCAGGTAAATATGTAAATTCAGGCTATCCCAGCAAACCAGGTAAGAATGGGAGGAAGGAGGGGGAAGGAGTGACATTCTTTATTAAAAACTAAGAGTTTATACTGAAATAGAAATTAACAAAAAAAAGGGGGGATTTTGTAGGTGCCAAAAATAATATTTCACAGAACAATTTTCATAAAAAAACAACAACAAATTTTTTATGTAACAAAACAATAAAAGCAACACCTTTTCCATGGTATTTAAAATCTTCATATTGGATCAGTGCAGCTTGGACATTATTGCAGTAGCTTCCGCTCAACATGTTTCACCAAAATATGGCTTCTTCAGGAGTCTTACGAATGCTGCATATGTCGTCACAGGATGCTCAGAAGAATTGCATAACTTGAACAGCTTGGAAGGCTAGTGCATCAACTTGAGGGGCTTGTTCATCAATGCCAAAGACTAAACCAAGGTGGTATCTATGGCCATAGTAGTGACAAGTGAACTATAACACAGGTCTGCAAAAAAATTTTTTCAAGAGCTGTTTTGGTTATTCCACGTAATCTTTTGTTTTTTGGTGCGCTGAATCCGAAAATGACCTCCATTTTGTCAAAGGACATCACGTTTCCTGACAATTTAGGTAACTATGTTAAAAAAGGCAATACCTCAAAATAAATGGAAATAGACTTATAAAATTAAAGTTTTAGTACAATTTTTTCATGAAAATCCTTTTTTGAACTGAAATAAGCTCACCTACACACACTAAACTCGATTCTTCTTCCCTGTGAGGCTCCTCTTGGTGCATTTACGCTTGTGAGTAGCATCTGGAATGTCTCTCTGAAGCATCCAACAGTAGTGTGCCATCATTGTAATGCTCCATTTTCCCTGGTATCTCCTTTCCATCTCTTTAATGTCTTGGTGGAATCGTTCATCTTGTTCCTCACTCACAGCTCCCAAATTTTCAGGAAAGTAGTAAAGGTGGGACTAGAGGAAATGCACTTTCAAACTCATCAGGCATCCTAAAGCTTGAAATGCTTTCAGCATTCGTCTGACGATCTTTTTGTAGCGAGGATCTTTGTTATTGCCTAAAAATTTCTGTACGACTTCTTTAAATGCAATCCACCCTTCTTTTTGAGGATCCGTCATGGTATTGACAAACTCTTGATCAAATATAAGCCTTCTAATGTCTGGTCCGACGAACACACCTTCCTTCAATTTCGCCTCCAACAGGCCTGGAAACTTGGTGACCAAGTATTTGAAGCATTCTCCATCTCTTGGAAGTGATTTTACGAATTGCTTCATCAATCCCAATTTTATGTGGAGAGGTGGTAGAAGAACTTTATGGGAAGGTACCAAAGTTTCTCGGAGGACATTTTTTTCACCGACTGTTAGCACCCTCGGCTGCCAACTCTTCTTGGTCCAGTGATTTTTCAAACTCGACTGTCCTATAGACACAGAAAACAAGAGTATTTGGTATCCCACCCACTGGATTCTTCAGGAAAGATTAACCCCTTCTACCATTACAAGCACGGACTCAAGGCTGAGGCTTACACATACAGCATGCTGCTGAGTATTCCAGTAGTCAGACATGTCACTCAGAGCAGCACTTGCATTCACCCCCATTGCAGGGGGGGAGGGGCAGAGATTGTTTACCTGCAAATAACAACAAAGGGCCAGAAGAGAACTAGGGAAATGAGGAAATAGAATTTTTTTTTCCCTAAAACTTGCTTAGCTTATGTTTATATTGCTGACCATCAGATTTACAGTGCTATTTTTTTTTACATAACCCCTTTAAGGTTTTTTTGGCATTTTATATCTTAAATGCACTTATGTGAATTAATTAATAGTAATTTGGACTTTAAATTTGGTTAAAAACTCATAATCTAAAAAAAAAACAAAAATTTAAAAAATTTGATAACTTTGAAGACAATTTTGCATTTTGTGGCAAATCATGACGTCTAGGAGTTTTTTCAATATTTTGTTTTCAGTACACCAAAATACATGGAAATTAGATGAAAATAATCAAACAGCTTTTTAGTTGCAGACCTGTGTAATTGTTCCTTCAAAAACAGGAACAGCAATAAACTCCCACACTCCTGGGATAATGACTCAGTCAACCCAAACAATTAAAATAAACTCCCCTTTAAGGATGTCTCTTCACCACCCCCAATAGAATGATGGAGAGAATAAGTAAACCATTACTTGGTTATAACACAAGTCCAAGAGTACACAAAATAGGCCATCCACACATCCATATCAATGAGGTGCAAGCCCCGGAGAGAGTTTACCTACTTTTAAAGAGGTTTCCTCTTCCTTCCTGTTGTTTCTTTAGGATAAGAAAAGGTACATTTCCTAAATGATACAAACATATAAGAAATAAGGGGGTTATAACCCACTTTAAACAGTAGTTTTGGTTCGACATATTCTTTTAACTAGTGCCTCAGAGAAATGGAGACATCTTTTTGTTCCTTGAGAGATTTATCATCCTGTCCCTCAAAGTACAGAGTTTAGTGTTCCCTGTCCTTGGGGAACAGTGACAACTGCAGTGTTCCCGCTGGGGATAACAAACTCCCTGTTGGAGAAATGAGAGAAAAACATCATCTGACTCATAGAGCAGAATATAGGAGGTGGAAAAACTACATCTGAAACTGTTGTGAGTGTTGGTATATTTACTCAAAAGAAGACAAATATGTTTCAGAAAGACGTTTAATTCTTTGCAATAAAAACAGCACCGATCTAAAAAAAAATATAGCGATGACCTAGAGGGGACAACTGAGTGAAAAGAGGAATGGAGTCCAAAGACTGCACCGTTCTGAGAAGAGGAAATAGGGATCAGCTGAACATTCCTGAGTTCGATTCGTGGCAGGTTTGATGAACATAACAGAAGTTTGGGCACTGAATCTGAACCCCAATTGAAGTCAAAGGGAGTCAGATGTTAGTTAGTACTTGCCATTTTTTAGGCTAATAGGCAAGGGATTGTCAAACCAATGACATGGGCGCGGGGAGGTGGGGGGGGGGCAGACTTGGTCTGAGGAATGTGCACCATTTTTTTTTCTATTAAATCCTTTTGGCTTAAAGTAAAACATTATAATGCAAAATTCCCTAACACATGCCTGGGGAATGCCACTAAATTTCCTGTGAAATGGTGCATCTGTACTATGTGTACAACCTACTAAAGCAAAGCTGACATTTATAAAGAAAAAAATGCCATTTTAACCACTTTTAGACCAGGTAACGTGCATTTACTTCACCAGGTCGAAGTGGTTATACCAGGATGATGATTTTTTTTTTTTTTTTAACGCAATCCTAGTGGCTAATTAGTTGCTGGATTGCTTTTACAGGCAGTGGAAGGGGTTCCTCCCCTGCCACCCTCTGGTGCCTCTCTGGGCTCTCCCTTCCCACTCAGTGCCGTTTTTAATACTGATTGGGCTCTGGGCAAACATTTTCTTGCCCCCCTTCCCCCTGCAATTTTGCGCTCCACCTGCTCTGAGACATACAATAAATAGCAGCTAGACTCAAAATCAGTTTACTATAGCAGATCAGGCAGCAACTGCAACTGGTTACCAGAGGTTACAGAATACCATTACCGCTCACTGACTGGTTGCCAGAGGTTACTGCACATCGTTACTGCTCACTGACTGGTTGCTAGAGGTTACTGCACATCATTCTAATTAAAAGGTATGCGCTAATAACAAACTTATACAAAAGGTGTATATCATCATCCAAAAAACATTAGTGTTTTAAATAAATAATTATAGTGTCCAAACATAAATTAGTGTCCAAAATATATATATATATCTTCAGTGACTTGAACCAATTGTGAAAAATCCACCACCAAAGGAGATTAAATGAACTCACCAGAGCTAATGGCTGGTCAGATTATAAACCAGCAACAGCACTTGTGCTCTTGATGACGTCGGTGTGATGAAACCGGTTGGGCGTAGCCTACTCGATGTGGACGTTAGAGAGCCTTGCTGTACTGTGCTGTATGGGAGAGATCCGCGGTGAGCGTTAACTGTATCTCAACCCTTTTTTGCGATTGAAGCTGGTGTCTGTTGGACACCTTGTTTGTGAGTTTCCTTATACCTTTTTTATTAAAGAGATAAATGAAAAAAACGTATTGTACCATTATGTTCTCTTTTTTGTCCCTGAGTGTACTGCATGCTCTCATTGAGGTATGAGAAAGAGTGGAGAAGTTCATCATAAGAGCTTGGGCTGCAAAGTTGTTTGTCTGTGATTATTATCTGGAAGTATCTGAAACATCACCATATCTATTTGGACATCAGGTTCATTGCTCCCAGAGCACAAGTGCTGTTGCTGGTTTATAATCTGACCAGCCATTAGCTCTGGTGAGTTCATTTAATCTCCTTTGGTGGTGGATTTTTCACAATTGGTTCAAGTCACTGAAGATATATATATTTTTTGGACACTAATTTATGTTTGGACACTATAATTATTTATTTAAAACACTAATGTTTTTTGGATGATGATATACACCTTTTGTATAAGTTTGGTATTAGCGCATACCTTTTAATTAGGATTATTGTTGCCAAAATTTATTTTGGGTGGGATATGCTGCTGACATTTTTGGTGTTTTTTGTAAGTGGCACTTTTTTCTTTTTTAATTTGGTACTGCACATCATTACTGCTCACTGACTGGTTGCTAGATGTTACTGCTCACTGGTTGCTGGAGGTTACTGCACATCGTTACTGCTCACTGATTGGTTGCTTGAGGTTACTGCACATCATTACTAATTGATTGCTAGAGGTTACTGCGCATCCTTACCGCACACTGGTTGCTAGAGGTTACTGAACATCCTTACCGCTCACCGATTGGTCGCTAAACATTATTGCTGATTGATAGAGGTTACATCAGATTGCTACTATTCACTGATTGGTTGCTAGTGGTTACTACACATCATTACCACTGACTGGTTGCTAGCAGTTAACATGGCAATCTCTCTATGGAGGGGTCCCTTGACTGAACATGACAGTCTCCCTATGAAGGGGCCCCTAGACTGGAGGTGGCAATCGTTTTATGAAGGGGCGCCTGGTCTGGAGATGGCAATCTATTCATGAGGGGCCCCTGGACTGGAGGTAGCAGTTTCTATATGGAGCCCTACATAGAGAACTTGCTACTTCCAGTCCAGGGGCCCTTCCATATCCATAGGGAGACTGCCACCTCCAGTTCAAGGGCCCCTCGGCCCCTCCATAGAGAAACTACTATCACCAGTCCAGGGCCCCCTCCTTAGAAAGGTGGCTGCGTCCAGTCCAGGGACCCTGCCTATTGTAGGGTGACATTAAAATAGAAAGCCCCTGGGACACTAAATCAGTGCTCCTCCTGGCAGTATAGGGGTTCAGGTGCCTGTATGTGGTCTCACCTGAGTTGAGCCTGGTCTGGCTCTCCCTTCTTCCTTCACAGCGTGGTTTCCAGTCAGGTCTGTCAATGAGAGCACAGGGCGGTATGGGGCACATGGTGTGGGGTGATGGGATCCATCAGACAGTGTCACAGCGGGGCCTTGGAGAGGGGGGGAGGTGTGAAGGGGCAGATGGCTCGAATTTCTACATGCACTGGCACAGCAGCGGCAGCTTCCCCAGTGGAACTGAAGCCATGCAGGGAGAGGAAGAGGATAGCACCCTGGACAGCACAGGCTCGAAGGCTGCCCCTTTTGCCCTGCCTTATAGATGGCCTGAAGCTGGTGGTTTCCCTGGGTTACTATAGTGGTGATCGGGCTACAGATCTTTCCTGATAATCTCTGTGGTATTGGAAACCAGAAATGGTGAGTATTTTGGCACTTCCGGTTTCCCCAGCATGTAAACAAGTAATTTTTGACTTGTAAAAAGCATCTGATCAAAAAGATGTTTGGTTTGACTAGATGCTTTTAAGGG
Source organism: Staurois parvus (assembly GCF_062004578.1). Lineage (NCBI taxonomy): Eukaryota > Metazoa > Chordata > Amphibia > Anura > Ranidae > Staurois > Staurois parvus. The sequence goes on along the minus strand of NW_028317809.1, from coordinate 3,273,292 downwards.
CAGAGGAGAGATCTGGGGTCTAATAGACCAGATATTTCAGAGGATCTGTCACTGCTTATTGCCATCACAAGTGTATGTTTACATTCCTTGTGATAGCAATAAAAGTGATACTTTTTTTTAAAGTGACAGGGTAAAAAAAAAAAATCTAATAAAATAAATAATAAAATAAAAAAATGTTTTAAAGCCATGCCATTCAACCATGCTCGTGCACAAAGATGAACGTATGCGCGGGTCCCACATGCATATGTAAACGGTGATTGTACCTTATGTGAGGTATTGCCACAAACGTCAGAACAAGAGCAATGATTCTAGCACCAGATTTCCTGTGTAAATCCAAACTGGTGATCTGTAAAGGCTTTTAAATGCTTAAAAATCCCCATAGGTGACTCTTTAAAGTACTGCAGTTTGGAGCCAATCCACAAGCGTGCACAATTTTAAAATGTGACATGTTCAATCTATATATAGTCGGCATAACGTTATCTTTTATACTTTACCAAACAATTAGGTATCATATTGTGTTTTTGACAATTCAATATCATCCGTGTATTTTTTTCCAAACAGTGCTTGAAAAACTGCTGCGCAAATACTGCATGACATAAAAAATTGCAAAACCCACCATTTTATTCTCTAGGGCCTCTGCTTTAAAAAAATATATAATGTTTGGGGGATCCAGGTAACTTTCTACAAAAAAAAAAAAATACTGATTTTTACATGTAAACAAAGTATCAAAATAGGGCTGGTCTGCAATTGGGTAAATTGCTGGCAATTGTCAGCTTCGTCTTCTAACTTCTCATTTTAAGCAAGGCAGCCAGGGATTTTCTTCATCTATACCAGACCCTTATCCTAGATAAGGGTCTGGTATAGATGGTAATTAGGGACCCCATTCAAAATAATAAAAGGCACAGATTTCCCCAAATTTCATACCAGATACTTCTGGTCGGATGGCTGTCGGCATCATTAATCATGAATGACATGAAACTGCATCCCTGGAGGACATGATTGATGGCGAATTTACATTATGGGACATGTTTGGGGTTTTTTGTATTTTTACATTTCCCTTTTTTTGTGAATGAGTAGGGGTATTATGTATCCCTTACTCATTCATACAGTATCTGGATAGTCCCTTATTGTTAAAGGGGTCTTCCAGATTCCAACATGTTCCCTGCCTACAGACTTCCACAATCACTGGGCCATGGAAGTGGGAAAGAGGTTCTTGTCCTTATCAGCTTGCTTGGATAGGGGTCTGATATGGATTTTTGAGGAGGGCCTCATGTTTTTTTCTTTTTCATGGGGTTCCCCCAGATTTATAACAGATCCAGGTTTGGTATAGCATTTGGGGGCACCCATGCATTTTTTTTGCATTGGGTCTCCTTTAAAATGTATTCCAGACCTTTAGGTTCTGGTATGAAGTACCCCACATTGTTTTGTTTTTTTTAACTATTCTGGCTGCTATGTTTACATATCCAGAGATTCCTTGCTAATGAATGAGGACAGATGACAGTATTGGTTGATAAAGGAACTGATTATGAACTGGTTGCTTCCATAACTAATTAATTATTTTCATTTTCTGAGGCCATGAGTGAAGGGTTGTGATGGTTGCATGCTGAAAATATATTGAACTAAAGGAATGCAGGGACTGGCTAGAAGTGATGCCTCATTCCTGGGTAAAAGTGAAGATATGCTATCTTATAGAAATCTACAGCTTCATAGCCTTTTATCATCGGTGCAAAATTAAGGGGTTACTGCTGTGGACTGCTAGAGATTTTTGAGTGAGATTTGGTGCTGTTGCTATTGTCCTGCTCACTATTCCTCCTTGATTGAGAAGATGCAGTGCAAGACTCTCCCTGTTTAAGCATTATTATTCTGTGGACCTATGCTTCCTCCCTTTTATTCTGCTTTTTGATTATTCACCAACTAGTCATGAGATCATCAGTCATTGGGGGGTGGTTCTGACATGAGGAAGCAAAGCCCTGTTTTTGTGCCAAGAAAGACATCTACATGTAGGAGACACAGAGCATAAAATGCCATAGTAGGTCAATAATAGGGAAAAGATCGGCTGAAGTGAGCCGATGGGTCAGCCTCTCTCAACTTTATCAACACAGAATAACCCTTGAAGTAACTTTCTGGTCTCAGGTAACCCAGCTAAAAATTACTGTATATACAACTCATGATGTATTAGTGAGATGGTCAGTAGGAAGAATGCTCCTTATACTTGTGGTTATTGGGAAGACTGACCCCTCTTATAGACAGATAAAAAGATCAGTGGTGTCAGTGGGAACCTATTTGAGAAGCAGAAATTTCTCATTGCTCAAGGAACCTCTAACAACGTCTGGAGCAACCCTAGTTGAGAGTCTGCTATAGGTAATTGGGGTAACCATTCCTTTGCTCTCTGCTTGCCTTTTGTGAGCACTGTTTCCACAGCTCAGTCCTCTTTAAATAGCCGCTTTTTCTGTACAACCATTACGGTCACCTCTGTAAAAATGCTGAATTGTGTGTCTTGGGCTTTTACTTCAGGCTGTTGCATACATTGTCACTCCTTTTCAAGACTTCAGTCATGTGAGCACAATTGCATTTCTTCAGTTCAATAATGATAAGAATTGAATCTGAATATCAAATAAAGATACATAATTAAACTACTACTGTTGAGCAAATTATGGTTTAAACCTAAGTAATAATCCCCCTAAGATACTTTGGACAGCAACAAACAGAATGTATGAATGTTTTATGACACTGATCATCAATTACCATCCAGTAGCATATGTCAGAGGTTATTCTGTACCTTGCTTGTTTATCCAGTTTATGAACCCATATTTGAGATGGTTTAATTTAGCTATGTTGTCAAAGCCTTTTAATGTCAGTAAGTACTGTTGACCAATGTATGTGCTTTCTACACTGTATAAATACCTCTGGCCCAGAACATCCAGTAGGCATTCAATCATGAAGAAGGTCCATGCATGTGTTTGTGTTAATAGTGGCCAAGGGGGTCTTGACTAAAATTCCACCACGGTTTTGGAGCAGAATGTCTTCATAAAATTTTCTTACCAGTCAAGAATGGAAAGCTTGGAGAACAGGACAACAGACCACCAACATTAGGCTTTTATTATTATTATATAGGATTTGTATAGTGCCAACTGTTTACGCAGTGCTTTATAATATAAAGGGGAGAAGTACAATTACAATACAGTTTGATACCTAAGAAATTGATTTTAAATGTAATAGTCTCTTCTGTCCTAACCTTCAGGACACCAGTAAGGTTTGATGAGTGACTCAATCTCTTTTGACAGTGGACAAACATTTGATTTCTTCCCCGAATATTAGATTTTAAACAATGTGAAAGATTTAGCCTTATTTCAGGTGCTTGAGTGCATAAGTCATGATTGCTAATTGTTACATATGTGTGATATTTAATTAGGAACTTCTAAAAGGGTATACATAGGGCCAGGGGCAGACTGACCATTTGGAAACTCGGGCACTGCTCGAGTTTCCGGGGTCAGTAGGGGGCCCCATGAGATGCCCCTGGTACCTTTTTCATAGGCTTTTTTGAGTTTGGGCAAGGACACAGAGGTCCCATGATCCCCTATTGCCCGAGGGCCCTATGAGTTGTCAGTCCGCCCCTGCATAGGGTCCCAGGTAGGAAAAAATTCTGGGTGCCATGTCTCATAAGTACAGTGTGGGACAACCGGATGTGGTGCTCAGATTTTTCCAATATGTATCTTGTGTGGCAAGATTTTTGGAAGAGAAACTCACTGGGGAAACTGGTATGAAGTATCAGGTGAAGTAAACTACTATCTGGTCCCTAGGGCTGGTCAAAGTTTCAACTTAGGTGATACGCTCCTTAGGAGGGCATTTTGCGAACTTTTGAGAACTTGATTATCTTCAAGCAGCAAATTCCAGTGTTTTACTATCCTAACAATCTTGTTTGGGTACTTTAGACTTTGTAAGTATTGAATGTAACCAAGCGGTTACTCCCAGTGTCGATCTAGCAGAGGAATGACTACAAAATGGTTTGTGTGACACATACACAGCACCGTACAAAATAGGCCAAAATCATCCCTCATTGATGCCCTGTCCTGTTTATGAAGAGCCTGACATGACTGTGTGCATAAATGTAGATTACTGTTTAATGCTGTGACAGATCTGTCTACTTTGTCTCTTGCTAACTACTCCAACTTTCTGATTGCACAATAGAAAAGCTTTGATTTAACATAGTGCTAGTAATATCCCTGATATTTGGGAGACCTATGCTCATAGTCTGTGTGACAGACTCAACCAGAACAGGGGCTTTTGGAAGGGACTAGGGGATAGCCTTCTACCCACTATAGCACATAGAGAGAGCAGATCTTTCTCGAATGATGGACAACAACGTGATAACCGCTGGCGAGGCTTGGAATAATTTTCTGAGTAAAGACAATACAGCTTCCCTTCTGGAGTGGATGGAAAGGTGTAATATTAATCTTATACAGATTAATGGTAGGTGGAAATATGGGGCCCTCCTGCAGAATGGGTTGGATAAGGTCCTCCACTTTGGACAGAAATACTTAACACTCTCCTTCAAGAAATCTATCAAGATAAATGAATTCCACTTTTTCAGACTGTTGAAATATTGTATGAGTTTTGTTTTATGGACAGATTATACAAGTGAAAACAAACACCTGAAAGGCAGCATGTGTAATGTACTTTGTGTATTCAGGGTAGGCAGTACCGGGTTGCCTGGGGTGGGCTCCCTAGCTTGTCTGGATACTTGGCTGTTTATTAGCTTACTGTGAATTAGATCATTGTTAGCTGTACTATTTACCATTTGTACTGGATAATGTGATCAAGCTCTTACCTAATCAGTACAGGATGTTTATCCCAATGTGTAATATTTGTTTTTTATTGTTCGTGAGGGGACTGTTCCAATTTCTGAATGTATAAAAACCTGTATTTCTGTTGAATAAAGAGTACCAGTTTTTGCACCTAAGCTAGTGTCACCTAGTCTTGGGTGCGACGCCCAGCTATAATGCCTTTGTTTTGTGTCCCAGCAGCGAGGAAGCAGTTCCCTGACGGAATCACTCAATCGGGGTGACAGGCGGTCTGAAACAGTATGGTTGATAAAAAGGCTGTAATGGTCAAATTTTAGGAGATGGGGCAGTATTTTGGGTCCTAATGGGGTGGAGGGAATTCAAGGAGGGTCAAAACCTCATGAGGGTCAAAACTGACAAGTATGAGGAAGAAGGGCACTTTTTCAGCTGTTAGGGATTCTTCTGGGAAGACTTCTGTGTCCACCACAGTGCTGTGGTAGTTGAGAACTACAACCCGACAGCCGCAAAATCTGCTGGGGCTTGTAATTTTCTCATTCACAGAACACTGTGAATAAGTGACACATCCGGAGGCAGGCAGAGCCCTGCACGGCCATGTTTTTGAAAAATTGTGACAGCTAGCGGGGAGAAGATTCCCCTAGCTAGCTGTCACAATAGCAGATAAGAGGGTGTGGGGGATGGTCCGTTCGTAACATATTACATGAATATGGGTGTAACATGCAGCATGCTACAGTATGAAAGGTACATTTCTCCTTTAAAGCTGAATTTTAGCCACAAAAAATCTTCTCTAAGGCTTTAGCGACCTAATTCATGACAAAAAAATTAGTGTATAGCCAGCCTAAAGCTGGACATACATGGTTAGAAAATCAGCTGAAAAAGTGTTCCATATACTCGATCGTTTGACTTTTGAAATGTTAGTGGGCTAATTTCAATTATCGAAATGCAAAGTTTAATGGCAAAAAAATGTACCGTCATGTTGGATTTTTTTGTGCCAAAACAATCGATTTTCTAAACATTAGTAGTGAAAGCGATGCTCAAAAACAGAAAAGTTAAAAAAATTCTACAGTGCAAGCGTGTGTTAAAATGTCAACCCAGCTGTAAAAGCCATGAAAAATAAGATCTCTTTTAAATAGTTGGCCAGTGGGAGGGTTCACAAAAGGTAAAAAAATCCTTACATCATTTCCACCGATTGACAGAAAATGCACCATTTATGTAGTTAATGATTGATACTAAGTCGAACAATTGGGGGATACATTTTGATATAATGATGGCGTTATTGTATGCACGTTCAACTGATCTTTATAAGTCCGACCGCTTTTTTTTTACCGATTTTCTAACCGTGTATAGCCAGCATTACTTTGTGCTTCAATCAATGACAGTATTGTCACAGCTGACACTGCTAGGTGCAGAAGAGAGAAAATTGCTATGCGACCCCATGACATCTAGCTATACCCCTATTTTGAGCATAGCAGACATGTTTAAAGGCTAAGTTCACCTTTGCGAAAAAAATAAATGCACTTTTTTTTTTTCCAGGAAAAAAAAATGTGGATTTATTATTTTTTCATAGGGGCCTGCAGAGCATTGCATCCAAGATTAGTGGATCACAGGTGCAATGTCAGGCTCCTGCAGCCTTCTGTCTGTATCCCTGTATGTGCTGTCAGTTTGAAAGCTGCAGAGCTTGTGAAAGAAATACAAGGGTGCTCATCAGTTCCCTTGCAGTTCATTGAGAGCTACAAGCCACGGTGGCAGACAGGACTTGTAGTTTTCTCATTCACAATTCTCTATGAATGATGAAGCTGTGGGGGCAGAGGCTGATATGTGACAGCAGGTGTGTGGTTCCGGTAGCAAAAGCCATGTTACTAGTAGCATGTTACATACAGATATAACGTAACAGGCTCCTAAAGGTGCATCTATCGTTTAATCTGTTGAATGTTGAGAAAATTGCTAAGGTCAGTCAGTCATTCTTGTGTTTGAACTGAAAAATATTTAGTGATTATGTACAGGTAGAAGCTATAAATGACCTATGTAGGTACAAACATACTTATTTTCAAGTAGTGTCCATGTGGACCAGGCCTGTTACTAGTGTGTTTGAATCGGATCTGGTGGTGATGCAATAGGGTCTGGTTCTATCTACAGACTGAAAGGAAATTCATTTATTGTAACTGTGGAAAGAAAACTTGAACAAAATGCTTAATCTGAAAATATGATTGTAATTGTAAATGCTTAGTTTTTTTCCTGCTGCAGCATGTGTACACTTCTGGCCACTGCTTCAGCAGCTAAAGGGGGTAGGGATTGGGGGCTGTAAAACCGCAGCACAACCACAGGGTTTCACCACCCCCCAACTTTACATGTGAACGAGTGCGGCTGCTGGATATAACTAAGGGCTCATTCACAAGTGCATCAGGCACTGCTGCTCCTCTGCAAAGTGATTCAAATGTATTTAACAGGTGGTATGTTGCCTCCTCAGCACCTGATTTAAACCCATGATTGCCGTGCACTGCACACGATTGTGACACAGTACTACAGCAAATAAAGGTTAAATCAGGTGTGAGGAGGCGACACTGTGCCCGGTGATCTTTGACTTCTATCATGTTTTTTAGGTAGATCTCCACCTCTTTAAGGTTGCCTACTCCTGCTGTACAGTGTACATGGTGTAGGAAGCAGACATCGCACAGTAGAGATCCTGTACAGTGTACCGGGTATATAGGAAGCAGACATCGCACAGTAGAGATCTTGTACATTGTACCTCTATAGGAAGCAGACATCACAGTAAAGATCCTGTACTGGGTACCTGGTATGGGAAGCAGACATCACACAGTAGAGATCCTGTACAGTGTACTGGGTATATAGGAAGCAGACATCGCACAGTAGAGATTCTGTACAGTGTACTGGGTATATAGGAAGCAGACATCGCACAGTAGAGATCTTGTACATTGTACCTCTATAGGAAACAGACATCACTCAGTAAAGATCCTGTACAGGGTACCTGGTATGGGAAGCAGTCATCACACAGTAGAGCATCGCATACTAGCACATTATGAATAACGCACCTTGAAACGAAGCCCTTCAGTGGTGCGCTGTCACCGCTGCAAAGTTCTTCCTTCTAGGTTCCCAGGCTGTGGCCGCTTGAATGGCCGAGTCGAAATGACGTGACTAGTGTGTGGGAGTCAAGGCCGCGGCACAGAGCTATGAAGGACCAGAACAGGTATGCTGTTCCTTTAGAGCATATGCAATGGTAATATCACTGGCTGCTGCTCACTAGAACATCTCCGAAACAGTGCACACTTAGGAGATATTAATTTTACCTACAATAAAGCTTTATTATAAGTTTATCTGTAGGTAAAAATAAAAAAATTGAGTTTACTAGCACTGAGTAGTTACCCATTCAGTTTTCTTTGAACAATTTTCCTTCATCCACAACTTTTCTGTTTTTAGGTTCTGTTTTCTTTTGCAATGTGAAAGCCATGCTATAACTTAAAAAAAAACAATAGAAAAGGGCATTGGATTTCAACTATATGTGTGTATGTGCTGTATGGGGAGGTTGTTGGTGGGGGGCTTTGGGGGCACAACTGGGTGGGGGAGTCCCCGCATTCACTGCTGCTATTACAAAAACGGCAGTCCCGGCATCCAGCCATTTCTGGATTCTCAGTGCTCTCTGCAGCAGCTGCTATACATGCACAGCCTTCCATATGTGCCTGTGCCTAGCCTGCCATCACTGTGACTTCTAGGCTTGCACAACAGACCTCCAGCATACAGTCTTGGCATGTCTGAACTCTTGGGCCACTTCCTATACCAGGTACACAGGAAGCAGACATCACACAATAGAGATCCTGTACATGTACCTGTATAGGAAGCAGACATCACCCAGTAGAGATCCTGTTCAGTGTACCTAGTATATAGGAAGCAGACATTACCCTGTAGAGATCCTGTACAGTGTACCTGGTACAGAGGAAGCAGACATCAAGCAGTAGGCATCCTGTACAGTGTACCTGTGTAGGAAGCAGACATCAAGCAGTAGAGATCCAGTACAGTGTACCTGGTATATAAGAAGCAGATATAACACAGTAAAGCTCCTATACTGTGTACCTGTATAGGAAGCAGACATCAGAGTACAGTGTACCTGGTATACAGGAAGCAGACATCACCCAGTAGAGATCCTGTACAGTGTACCTGGTACAGGGGAAGCAGACATCACCCAGTAGAGATCCTGTACAGTGTACCTGGTACAGGGGAAGCAGACATCACCCAGTAGAGATCCTGTACAGTGTACCTGGTACAGGGGAAGCAGACATCACCCAGTAGAGATCCTGTACTGTTTACATGGTATAGAGGAAGCTGACATCACACAGTAGAAATCCTGTACAGTGTACCTGGTATAGGGGAAGCAGACATCACCCAAGAGAGATCCTGTACAGTGTACATGGTATAGAGGAAGCAGACATCAAGCAGTAGGCATTCTGTACATGTACCTGTGTAGGAAGCAGACATCAAGCAGTAGAGATCCTGTACAGTGTACCTGGTATATAAGAAGCAGATATAACACAGTAAAGCTCCTATACTGTGTACCTGTATAGGAAGCAGACATCACAGAGTACAGTGTACCTGGTGTAAAGGAAGCAGACATCACCCAGTAGAGATCCTGTACAGTGTACCTGGTACAGGGGAAGCAGACATCACCCGGGAGAGATCCTGTACAGTGTACCTGGTAAAGGGGAAGCAGACCTCACCCAGTAGAGATCCTGTACAGTGTACCTGGTATAGGGGAAGCAGGCATCACCTGGTAGAAATCCTGTACCATTTACATCAGGGGTGTCCAAACTTTTTTCAAAGAGGGCCAGATTGGATGAAGTGAACATGGTGGAGGGCCGAACATTTTTCCAAACATTCTTTGAACCATTACAATTAAATGCAAATAAATTATTTTATGCCAAGTTACCGTATTTTTCGCCGTATAAGACGCACCTGACCATAAGACGCACCTAGGTTTTAGAGGCAGAAAACAGGAAAAAACAAAATTCTGAACTAATGGACTGCAGACACAGTACAGGAGATGACCAGAGACTGCGGACAGCACAGGGATGACCAGAGACTGCGGACAGCACAGGGATGACCAGAGACTGCGGACAGCACGGGGATGACCAGAGACTGCGGACAGCACAGGGATGACCAGAGACTGCGGACAGTACAGATGACTTCTGACCTTTGGGGAGGTGGGGAGCGGGTACCTGAATTTGACAGGTACCCGCTCTTACTTCCGCAGTTGTTCTTTGATCTTACCTGTTCCTCGATCCAGCCGCGCGCTGTCTTCCCGGCTTCTGTAATGGCGCTCGGCATGACAGCCAGGTGCCCAGTGCGCATGAGCGAGAAGCACTTGCGCTTTGTGATTGGTCCGGCGGCTTCTGGGATCGGTCATGTGTCCCAGGTACCGCCTTACCATTCACAAAAAGCACCGCTTCTTGCGCATGCGCACTTGGCACCCGGCTGTCATGCCCAGCGCCCACACTACAGAAGCCGGGAAGACAGCGCGCCGCTGGATAGAGGAACAGGTAAGGTCCCGCTGCAGAGCTGAGCGGCCGGCCCGGTATTCTGACACAGCCGCGGTGGAAATACCGGACCGGCCGCTCCATAAGACACACTGACATAGAGGGCCGTATTAAACCGACCCTCCGGCCGTAAATGGCCCGCGGGCCGGACTTTGGACATGCCTGGTTTACATGGTATAGAGGAAACAGACCTCACCCGGTAGAGACACTGTACTGTGTACCTGATATAGGGGAAGCAGACATCACCCGGTAGAGATCCTGTACAGTGTACCTGGTAAAGGGGAAGCAGACATCACCCGGTAGAGATCATATGCATGTACCTGTGTAGGAACCAAACATCATTCAGTAGAGATCCTGTACAGTGTACCTGGTATAGAGGAAGCAAACATCACCCAGTAGAGATCCTGTACAGTGTACCTGATATTACAGGAAGCAGACATCAAGCAGTAGAGATCCTGTACAGCGTATCTGGTATAGAGGAAGCAGACATCACCCAGTAGGCATCATGTACAGCATACCTGGTATATAGGAAGTAGACATCACCCAGTAAAGCTCCTATACATTGTACATGGTTTATAGGATGTGGACATCATATAGTAGAGTGTACCTGGTATAGGAAGTGGACATCACCCAGTAGAGGGTACCTGGTGTATAGTAATCGGACATCACTCAGTAGCGTGTACCTTTTATATAGGAAGCGGACATCATACAGTAGCGTGTACCTTTTATATAGGAAGCGGACATCATACAGTAGCGTGTACCAGGTACATAGGAAGCGGACATCATACAGTAGCGTGTACCAGGTACATAGGAAGCGGACATCATACAGTAGCGTGTACCAGGTACATAGGAAGCGGACATCATACAGTAGCGTGTACCAGGTACATAGGAAGCGGACATCACCCAGTAGCGTGTACCTGGTGTATAGGAAGCGGACATCACCCAGTAGAGTGTACCTGGTGTATAGGAAGCGGACATCACCCAGTAGAGTGTACCTGGTGTATAGGAAGCGGACATCACCCAGTAGAGTGTACCTGGTGTATAGGAAGCGGACATCACCCAGTAGAGTGTACCTGGTGTATAGGAAGCGGACATCACCCAGTAGAGTGTACCTGGTGTATAGGAAGCGGACATCACCCAGTAGAGTGTACCTGGTGTATAGGAAGCGGACATCACCCAGTAGAGTGTACCTGGTGTATAGGAAGCGGACATCACCCAGTAGAGGGTACCTGGTGTATAGGAAGCGGACATCACCCAGTAGAGGGTACCTGGTGTATAGGAAGCGGACATCACCCAGTAGAGTGTACCTGGTGTATAGGAAGCGGACATCACCCAGTAGAGTGTACCTGGTGTATAGGAAGCGGACATCACCCAGTAGAGTGTACCTGGTGTATAGGAAGCGGACATCACCCAGTAGAGTGTACCTGGTGTATAGGAAGCGGACATCACCCAGTAGAGTGTACCTGGTGTATAGGAAGCGGACATCACCCAGTAGAGTGTACCTGGTGTATAGGAAGCGGACATCACCCAGTAGAGGGTACCTGGTGTATAGGAAGTGGACATTGTCACAATGAGGCACGCAGGGAGAGGTGCAGGTCATCCATTCTGCTCCAAACTTATAAATTTTGGGTATTTCTCTTAAATTCCGACGCGAACACCTGGAGGTTTCATGTATCCCCTCATTCCCCTCCCTCAGGAATGCAAGCAGCATTTTCCGCTGAGCCTGCCAACAATCCTTTTGCCAAATAAGGTATTGGTTTGGTCGTGATAGGAAAATTCCAGGGCGATTGTCTTGGTAAGGAGAGCTTTCTCCCTTCTTGAAGTTAGTTAGAGAGAGGGAACGGTCTGTGTTACAAGACCTGCAGACCAAAGCAACGTCTCCTGCCATGAGTCACCGGAATTAGCAGTGAAGACAACGCAAATCACCCTGGAGCTCATGAACCCTGAAGCTGCTTAACCCCAGGCATTTATTTGGCAAGCACTTGCTTACCTAAACTTCCTTCTGTTATCTGTTGCTGTGCTGTATTGCTCTGTATGTATGTGTGTATATATATATATATATATATATATATATATATATATATATATATCAGTTACATCTTCTCTGTTTGACCCTTTTAGTAATAAATCTGAATCTTCTGAAAGTGTTGAACTGTTTCTGTTTCCTCCGTTTCTTCCACTCTAGTTAACAACTGTCCCATTTCTTTCCGAATTATCCCCATCTCTTGCTTTATGGATTTTTCCAAGTTTTTAAACATCTCCGCCATTTCCTTTTTATTTGGTATTTGCAGTTCTTTTTCAGTTTCGCCCATCTCCATACTTTCCAGTGTTTGTTGGCTATTGTTAACTGATCCTAGGGAAGATCTTAAATTATTATCTAAGCTTATTTCCAGTTCACTCCTATCGCTTATTTCCTGGGATTTTACTGGAGTTAATTTCCCGTGACGTGTATTTTTTTATTGTTCCAGTTTGGGAGTTCTTGGACATACTTCCTTTACTATTTTTTCCTTTCATGTCACATATAGGATTTTTAAAGCTTTTTAAGACTCGGGGGTATATACTTAAACTGTCACTTCTTTCTTCCAGTCCTTCAGACCCTCTCTGGGAATTCCCTTCTTATTTCTTATGTTGGATATCTGATAGTCTGTAACACAGTCTGAAAAGCTATCACTTGGGGAGACCAACAGCTCTCACTCACCCTCCTCTATGGAGCAGCTTCCGAGTTGCAGTCCTGGGTTGCCCTTTCTCCAGCAGCCGTATCCTCCTCTTCCAGGGAATTCCCTTGGGTCTCTTTTTCCTCCTCTGCTTATACCCCGAGATATCCCTGGGGACAGCTTTGCAGTGACTGTCGGTGCTTCCCCTGCCTCCTAGGACGCCGGCCGGTTTCTTCCTCTCCCAGCTGTCCACCGCGGCAGCCCACGTGGTAACGCCGCTCCTCCTCGTTGCCCGGGAACCCCACGCTCTCTCTGGGATTACCGCAGGCAGACCTCAGGAGGATGGCAGGCTCGACTCTCCGTTCCCCGACAGACCACCGCACCACCGCCGGGATCTCCCCCTTCTCCAGGTTGGTCTCCAGCAGCCCTCCAACACAGCTAGTTAGACCCTCGGGACACTTTAGGGAGGGTAGGTGGGGGAGGCTATCGGAGAGTTCCTATTCACCGCTCTCCTGTGCCGCCATGTTCGGGCTCCACCCCCTCTCCACTCCTTCCAACTTTCCTTCCGTGTTGAACTGTTTCTATAACTCTTAATTGCAATTTACGAATCCCTGCCTTTAAAGAGACGCTACTGTTGGTTTAACTCTCTCTGTATAACCGGCCTGTGTCAATGACTGGGTTATGCGAACGATTATTTCAATCATTATAGTGTCATAACTGATAACGCGAGTTTCCTCTTTCTCTGTACAAAAAGGAGGTGGTGGCAGTGTGGAGGGTTAGTTGCGTAATTAACCCGACCCAGAACAATCGCTCAGTTTGCAGGTACATAGCTTGTAGTCCATTAGCTGGAAAATCTTTGTGCAGGGTGAAGCTGGGCGTGGTATTGTTACGCACGTCACATCGCGGTTTTAGATCGGCCAGTCCTTCGGTCACGAGTTTGGTGAGAAAGGCTGGGGTCTGACGCTGCGCCCGTGACAGACATCACCCAGTAGAGTGTACCTGGTGTATAGGAAGCGGACATCACCCAGTAGAGTGTACCTGGTGTATAGGAAGCGGACATCACCCAGTAGAGTGTACCTGGTGTATAGGAAGCGGACATCACCCAGTAGAGGGTACCTGGTGTATAGGAAGCGGACATCACCCAGTAGAGGGTACCTGGTGTATAGGAAGCGGACATCACCCAGTAAAGGGTACCTGGTGTATAGGAAGTGGACATCACCCAATAGAGTGTACCTGGTGTATAGGAAGTGAACATCAGACAGCAGAGTGTACCTGGTATATAGGAAGTGGACATCACCCAGTAGAGGGTACCTGGTGTATAGAAAGCAGACATCAGCATATACCTGGTATAGGAAGTATACCTCATACAGTAGCATGTACCCGGTATAAGAAGCAGACATCATACAGTACCATGTACCCGGTATAAGAATCAGACCTCATACAGTAGCGTGTACCCGATATAGGAAGCAGACCTCATACAGTAGCGTGTACCCGATATAGGAAACAGACCTCATACAGTAGCGTGTACTCGGTATAGGAAGCAGACATCATACAGTATACCCGGTATAGGAAGCAGAGCTGAGAGAATGCAGATTGCAGTAGAGTTGCATGGACCCGGTATAGGAAGCAGACATCATACAGTATACCCGGTATAGGAAGCAGAGCTGAGAGAGTGCAGTGGAGTAACATGTACCCAGTACAGGAAGCAGACATCATACAGTATACCCGGTATAGGAAGCAGAGGTGAGAGTGTGCAAAGTGTGGTGGAGTAGCATGTACCTGATATAGGAAGCAGACATCATACAGTAGCATGTACCTGGTATAAGAAGCAGAGTTGAGAGAGTGCAGAGTGTGGTACAGTAGCATGAACCCGGTAAAGGAAGCAGAGCTGAGAGAGTGCGATGGAATAACATGTACCTGGTATAGGAAGCAGACATCATACAATATTACAAATAAATATAAACTTGCGCCACAGAAAAATATATATAAACTTAAGAAATTTAAATGCTGCTGTTCTAAAAAACGCTCCAATAAAATTATAAACACTCCACAGCGCAAATAAATTATATATGAAAATAAAATACTATAAATAAAAGTCCAAAAAAAATATATAAGTCCACACACAAAAATTATATATATTTTTTAAAACTATATGAATTCTGCTCAATCCCCCAAAAAAACGTGCTCCAAAATTCTTCAAACAAAAGTGCTCACACCATCCGTGATTAATGGTCTATCCCCACTCACCAGATATACCCGGTAGAAGAAGCAGAGCTGAGAGAGTGCAGAGTACGATGAAGTAGTATGTACCTGATATAGGAAGCAGAGCTGAGAGAGTGCTGAGTGCGGTGGAGTAGCATGTACCCTGTATAGGAAGCAGAGATGAGAGAGTGCAGAGTACGGTGGAGTAGCATGTGCCCGGTAAAGGAAGCAGAGCTGAGAGAGTGCAGTGGAGTAACATGTACCTGGTATAGGAAGCGGATCTGAGAGAGTGCAGAGTACGGTGCAGTAGCATGTACCCGGTATAGGAAGTAGAGCTGAGAGAGTACAGAGTGCGGTAGAGTAGAATGTACCCAGTATAGGAAGCAGAGCTGAGAGAGTGCGGTGGAGTAAAGTGTACCCGGTATAGGAAGCAGAGCTGAGAGAGCGTGGTGGAGTAGAGTGTACCCGGTATAAGAAGCAGAGCTGAGAGAGTGCAGTGGAGTAGCATGTACCCGGTATAGTAGGCAGAGCTGAGAGAGTGCAGAGGAGTAGCGTGTACCCGGTATAGGAAACAAAGCTGAGAGAGTGCAGAATGCGGTGGAGTAGCATGTACCCGGTATAGGAAACAAAGCTGAGAGAGTACAGAGTGTGGTGGAGTAGCGTATACCCGGTATAGGAAGTAGAGCTGAGAGAGTGCAGAGTGCGGTAGAGTGTACCCGGTATAGGAAGCAGAGCTGAGAGACTGCAGAGTGCGGTGGAATAGAGTGTACCCAGCATAGGAAGCAGAGCTGAGAGAGCGTGGTGGAGTAGAGTGTACCCGGTATAGGAAGCAGAGCTGAGAGAGTGCGGTGGAGTAGCGTGTACCCGGTATATCAAGCAGAGCTGAGAGAGTGCAGAGGAGTACCGTGTACACGGTATAGGAAGCAGAGCTGAGAGAGTGCAGAGGAGTACAGTGTACCCGGTATAGAAAGCAGAGCTGAGAGAGTGCAGAGTGCGGTGGAGTAGCAGAACTAAGAGAGTGCAGAGTGTGGTGGAGTTGCGTATACCCGGTATAGGCAGCAGAGCTGAGAGAGTGCAGAGTGCGGTGGAGTAGCATGTACCCGATATAGAAAGCAGAGCTGAGAGAGTGCAGAGTGTGGTGGACTAATGTGTACCCGGTATAGGAAGCAGAACTGAGAGTACAGTGGAGTAACGTTTACCCGGTATAGGAAGCAGAGCCGCAAGTGCAGAGTGCGGTGGAGTTGCTTGTACTCAGTATAGGAAGAAGAGCTGAGAGTGCGGTGGAGCAGCGTGTACCCGGTATAGGAAGCAGAGCCGAGAGTGCAGAATGCGGTGGGGCAGCGTGTACCCAGTATAGGAAGCAGAGCTGAGAGTGCGGTGGAGCAGCGTGTACCTGGTATAGGAAGCAGAACTGAGAGTACGGTGGAGCAGTGTGTACCCGGTATAGGAAGCAGAGCTGAGAGTGCGGTGGAGTTGCGTATACCCGGTATAGGAAGCAGAGCCGAGAGTGCAGAGTAGGGTGGAGCAGCGTGTACCCGGTATAGGAAGCAGAGCCGAGAGTGCGGTGGAGCAGCGTGTACCCGGTATAGGAAGAAGAGCTGAGAGTGCAGTGGAGTTGCGTGTACCCGGTATAGGAAGCAGAGCCGGGAGTGCGGTGGAGTTGCGTGTACCCTGTATAGGAAGCAGAGCCGAGAGTGCAGAGTGCGGTGGGGCAGCGTGTACCCGGTATAGGAAGCAGAGCTGAGAGTGCAGAGTACGGTGGAGCAGCGTGTATCCGGTATAGGGTGCAGAGTGCGGTGGAGCAGAGTGTACCCGGTATAGGAAGCAGAGCCGAGAGTGCAGAGTGCGGTGGAGCAGCGTGTACCCTGTATAGGAAGCAGTCGAGAGTGCAGAGTACGGTGGAGCAGCGTGTACCCTGTATAGGAAGCAGAGCCGAGAGTGCAGAGTGCGGTGGAGCAGCGTGTACCCTGTATAGGAAGCAGAGCCCAGAGTGCGGTGGGGCAGCGTGTACCCGGTATAGGAAGCAGAGCCGAGAGTGCAGAGTGCGGTGGAGTAGCATGTACCCGGTATAGGAAACAAAGCTGAGAGAGTACAGAGTGTGGTGGAGTAGCGTATACCCGGTATAGGAAGTAGAGCTGAGAGAGTGCAGAGTGCGGTAGAGTGTACCGGGTATAGGAAGCAGAGCTGAGAGACTGCAGAGTGCGGTGGAATAGAGTGTACCCAGCATAGGAAGCAGAGCTGAGAGAGCGTGGTGGAGTAGAGTGTACCCGGTATAGGAAGCAGAGCTGAGAGAGTGCGGTGGAGTAGCGTGTACCCGGTATATCAAGCAGAGCTGAGAGAGTGCAGAGGAGTACCGTGTACACGGTATAGGAAGCAGAGCTGAGAGAGTGCAGAGGAGTACAGTGTACCCGGTATAGAAAGCAGAGCTGAGAGAGTGCAGAGTGCGGTGGAGTAGCAGAACTAAGAGAGTGCAGAGTGTGGTGGAGTTGCGTATACCCGGTATAGGCAGCAGAGCTGAGAGAGTGCAGAGTGCGGTGGAGTAGCATGTACCCGATATAGAAAGCAGAGCTGAGAGAGTGCAGAGTGTGGTGGACTAATGTGTACCCGGTATAGGAAGCAGAACTGAGAGTACAGTGGAGTAACGTTTACCCGGTATAGGAAGCAGAGCCGCAAGTGCAGAGTGCGGTGGAGTTGCTTGTACTCAGTATAGGAAGAAGAGCTGAGAGTGCGGTGGAGCAGCGTGTACCCGGTATAGGAAGCAGAGCCGAGAGTGCAGAATGCGGTGGGGCAGCGTGTACCCAGTATAGGAAGCAGAGCTGAGAGTGCGGTGGAGCAGCGTGTACCTGGTATAGGAAGCAGAACTGAGAGTACGGTGGAGCAGTGTGTACCCGGTATAGGAAGCAGAGCTGAGAGTGCGGTGGAGTTGCGTGTACCCGGTATAGGAAGCAGAGCCGAGAGTGCAGAGTAGGGTGGAGCAGCGTGTACCCGGTATAGGAAGCAGAGCCGAGAGTGCGGTGGAGCAGCGTGTACCCGGTATAGGAAGAAGAGCTGAGAGTGCAGTGGAGTTGCGTGTACCCGGTATAGGAAGCAGAGCCGGGAGTGCGGTGGAGTTGCGTGTACCCTGTATAGGAAGCAGAGCCGAGAGTGCAGAGTGCGGTGGGGCAGCGTGTACCCGGTATAGGAAGCAGAGCTGAGAGTGCAGAGTACGGTGGAGCAGCGTGTACCCGGTATAGGGTGCAGAGTGCGGTGGAGCAGAGTGTACCCGGTATAGGAAGCAGAGCCGAGAGTGCAGAGTGCGGTGGAGCAGCGTGTACCCTGTATAGGAAGCAGTCGAGAGTGCAGAGTACGGTGGAGCAGCGTGTACCCTGTATAGGAAGCAGAGCCGAGAGTGCAGAGTGCGGTGGAGCAGCGTGTACCCTGTATAGGAAGCAGAGCCCAGAGTGCGGTGGGGCAGCGTGTACCCGGTATAGGAAGCAGAGCCGAGAGTGCAGAGTGCGGTGGAGCAGAGTGTACCTGGTATAGGAAGCAGAGCCGAGAGTGCAGAGTGCGGTGGAGCAGCGTGTACCCGGTATAGGAAGCAGAGCCCAGAGTGCGGTGGAGCAGTGTGTACCCGGTTAGGAAGCAGTCGAGAGTGCAGAGTGCGGTGGAGCAGTGTGTACCCGGTATAGGAAGTAGAGCCGAGAGTGCAGAGTACGGTGGAGCAGCGTGTACCCGGTATAGGAAGCAGAGCCGAGAGTGCAGAGTGCGGTGGAGCTGCGTGTACCCGGTATAGGAAGCAGAGCCCAGAGTGCGGTGGAGCAGCGTGTACCCGGTATAGGAAGCAGAGCCGAGAGTGCAGAGTGCGGTGGAGCAGCGTGCACCCGGTATAGGAAGCAGAGCCCAGAGTGCGGTGGAGCAGCGTGTACCCGGTATAGGAAGCAGAGCCCAGAGTGCGGTGGAGTAGGAAGCAGATATGATGCAGTGTGATTGGAGAGGGTGCTGTCTGAGGGAGTAGAGGAGGAGGTGCCGTGTGGCCAGGCCATGCTGTGCTCAGTCAGTACACACCGGCGCTCAGGAAGCAGGATCTCTTGGAGGGGGAGTAGGCGGAGAGCCCCGCACAGCCGGCTGACAACAAAGACTGGTCACAGGAGGGAGAGGGGGGAGCAGCAGACCTGCCTGTGTACAGACGGCTCACAGGAGACAAGGGGAGGAGTGAGAGCAAGCGAAAGGAAAACACAAAGGAGAGAGGAGTTATTGGTGCAGGCGACATCTCAGACATGGAAAATGGAAGAAGGAGATGGTGGGGTAAGTGTGTGCCCAGCTGCCCACTGATCACGGCTCTGTACTGTCACTGAGTGTAAGTTTGCTGTGTGCTGTGATCAGGTCTGTGATCCATGCTGCTCCTGTACTGTATTGTCCATTCATTCATATGGTGATCAGCAGGAAAAGTTGCAGTCAGCTGTAGGAGTGTAAGCCATGAAGGAGATATGTTGGAGCTGGACAATTGCTAATCCTGGAGTGTAATGGGATCACCATGACCTGACTTTACTTTGATGAGCTTGGCAGTCTTTACCTTGATGTCATAGTGACAGTTGTATTGGAGACCCCTTCCCTCTGACCATCCCCCATGTGTCTCTTCCTGGGTGTCTTGACTTATTGTGGGGAAGTCACTGGAGCCTGTGTGATCTCATTGCACACTGCTCTGATCTGGGACTGCCAGTGTCTTCTGCCAGTTACTGTTTACTCTTCTGAAATATTCATCACTTGCTGATAACTTCTGCCTTGTTGTTCTTCTGTCTGATGCATTTTCTTATTGTTGTGTTGTAAACCTTATGGTTGCTCTCATTTTATATCTCTTTATTTATAGTTTATTAAAAAATCTGCTAATGGAATTGGGCATATATTCTGTGCACAAGTATTTTTCAGGATTAATTAGTGTAGGATTAGATCAGCCTTTCTCCACCAGGGTGCCTTGAAGTTTCTTCAGGGGTGCCTTAAGAAAATGTCTAAAAATTGCCCAAAACTTGTATACAAGCCAATGGGTAGAACAAGTCTGCCTTTTAGTTACACAAAGCCAGAGGTTTTCATTGTGTTCCATTTCAACCTTCTAGCTGATGGCGTCCTGACAACCAATGACATCATCAGTTGATAAGTTGGATGTCAGCTGCCTGCACAGCATCCTAGTTTGACCCTCCCCTGCCCCTCTCCATCAGTGCTGGGGTCACAGTAGCTCAGTGATAGAGAAAAATTGGTACTTGTCTGTTAATTCACCGGATTTATATATATATATATATATATATATATATATATATATATATATATATATATATATATATACACACACATACAGTGGGGATCGAAAGTTCGGGCACCCCAGCTAAAAATTTGTATTAATGTGCATAAAGAAGCCAAGGAAAGATGGAAAAATCTCCAAAAGGCATCAAATTACAGATTAGACATTCTTATAATATGTCAACAAAAGTTAGGTTTTATTTCCATCATTTACACTTTCAAAATAACAGAAAACAAAAAAATGGTGTCTGCAAAAGTTTGGGCACCCTGCAGAATTTATAGCATGCACTGCCATCTTATTTTGAAAGTGTAAATGATGGAAATAAAATCTAACTTTTGTTGACATATTATAAGAATGTCTAATCTGTAATTTGATGCCTTTTGGAGATTTTTCCATCTTTCCTTGGCTTCTTTATGCGCATTAATGCAAATTTTTAGCTGGGGTGCCCAAACTTTCGATCCCCACTGTGTGTGTGTTTGTATGTATGTGTATATATATATATATATATATATATATATATATATATATATATATATATATATATATATATAAATCCGGTGAATTAACAGACAAGTACCAATTTTTCTCTATCACTGAGCTACTGTGACCCCAGCACTGATGGAGAGGGGCAGGGGAGGGTCAAACTTTGGAAGTTGATGTTGAGTCCATCTTCAACCCGAAAAGGTACAACTAGCTCATCTTTATTAATACCAGCCTATACCAGTACCACCTTGCTGGCATTTGAGTTGAAGTGGAGCTCTGTGCCCCTTACCGATGCAGCCCATCCATGTAGTCCATCAAGAGTCACTCTCATCTCATCAGTCCATAAAATCTTTGAAAAATCTGTCTTTGGATATTTCATGGCCCAGTCTTGACGTTTCAATGTGTCTTGTTCAGTGGTGGTCGGGTTTCAGCCCTCCTTACCTTGGCCATGTCTCTCCAGGTAGGTTGCAGTTCTGGAATATTACAGCACTGGAGGATATTGTTCTTAGTAGTTTTACGTTTGATTCTTCTCAAGTCTTTGGCAGTTAATTTGCATCTTTTTTTTCTCAACACAAGAATAGAGTTCTTGTGACCCTGTTGACTATTTGCAACAAAACGCTTGATGGTGATGTGATGGCACCGCCATATCTTAGAAATTTCACGAGTGCTGCATCCTTCTGAAATACTTTTTTTTTTTTTTACAATTTTTGACTTTTCAGAGTTAGTTAAATCTATTTTTTTGGCCCATTTTGCCTGAGGAAAAGAAGCTTCCTAACAATTTTGCACACCTTGATATATGGTGTTAATCTCCTTGGGCTACACCTTCCCTCATTATACATATACAGTTGTGTTAAAAAAAAAGTGAATAAAGCTCAAAATCCTTCTAAATGCTTTTATTTCCATACACACAAATGCATTGGGGACACTACACATTCTATTCCATATCAAAACATGAAGAAAAATATATCAAATTTGTGTTGTTCCTCTAAAAAAATTGAAGAAAAGTGAATATTAGACTGTTCAAAAAAATAGCAGTGTTTGTATTCTTCTTTACAAACTCAAACATTCACTATATAAACTGAGAAATGTTTGAAGATTTTGCTTTCCTTTGAATCACTTAATGAATATTTAGTTGTATAAGCACTGTTTCTGAGAACTGCTGTACATCTGTGTTGCATGGAGTCAACCAACTTCTGGCACCTGTGAACAGGTATTCCACCCCAGGATGATTGGACTACATTCCACAGTTCCTCTCTATTTCTTGGTTTTGCCTCAGAAACTGCATTTTTGATGTCACCCCACAAGTTTTCTATTGGATTAAGATCCGGGATTGGGCTGGCCTATCCATAATGTCAATCTTGTTGGTCTGGAACCAAGATGTTGCCCGTTTACTGGTGTGTTTGGGGTCGTTGTCTTGTTGGAATACCCATTTCAAGGGCATTTCCTCTTCAGCATAAGGCAGCATGACCTCTTCAAGTATTCTGATGTATTCAAACTGATCCATGATCCCTGGTATGCGATAAATAGGCCCAACACCGTAGTATGAGAAACATCCCCATATCATGATGCTTACACAACCATGCTTCACTGTCTTCACAGTGTACTGTGACTTGAATTCAGTGTTTGGGGGTCGTCTGACAAACTGTCTCCGGCTACTAGACCCAAAAAGAACAATCTTACTCTCATCCGTCCACAAAATGTTGCGCCATTTCTCTTTAGGCCAGTCAATGTGCTCTTTGGCAAATTGTAACCTCTTCAGCACGTCTTTTTTTCAACAGTGGGACTTTGCGGGGGCTTCTTGCACATAGCTTGGCTTCACATAGGCATCTTCTAATTGTAACAGTACTCACAGGTAACTTTACACCTTCTTTCATCTTCCTGGAGCTGATTGTTGGCTGAGTCCTTGCCATTTTGGCTATTCTTCTATCCATTCGAATGGTAGTTTTTTGCTTTCTTCCACGTCTTTCAGGTTTTGGTTGCCATTTTAAAGCATTTGCAATCATTTTAGCTGAGCAGCCTTTCATTTTCCACACTTCTTTATATGTTTTCCGCTCACCAATCAACTTTTTAATCAAGGTACGCTGTTCTTCTGAACAATGTCTGGAACGACCCATTTTCCTCAGAATTTCAGAGAGAAATGCACTGTAACCAGCATGTACAACATTTGCTGCCTTCCTTCCTTAAATAAGGGCAATAATTGCCACCTGTTTTTCAAAGAATGAATGACCTCACTAATAGAACTCCACACTGCTATTATTTTGAACATGCCCCTTTCAATTAGTGATTCAATTACACAGAATCCGCAGCATGCATGTCATGACTGTTGGGTCTGTTGGATTTCTATTACTCTACTACACCTGTTAGTAAATTATTTGCCATGTAGAAATATCATTTCTACCAAAAACAGTGATTGATCAGGTTAGTGATGTCTGACTGCTATTATTTTGAACATAACTGTACATCACCTGATATGCTTAAATCCAAAAAGCATTCAAGTTTATACAGCTTGGAGTTGGACAATCTGCATAAAAATGATGATTTGGTCAAAATTCTCACTCGTTTAATAATTGTGCACACAGTGTAGTAATAAAATGGATTTATATAATTTTCCTTAACATTGGAAAAACTAATTTAATTCAAGAATGTATTCTTAACTCCTGCTATAGAAGTACCTTTTATTGCACTCAGCTGCCTCCAAATCTTCCTTTTTTTTCTGCTGTTGCTGTGACCTTTCTTCCTGTTAGAATGTGGCTACCGTTGAGCTCAGGTGTGTTCAGACACGAGTCTGAACCTGCTTGGGCTATCTTGCTTGGAAGTTGTCAAAAAAAGAAAAAAATTAACTGATTCCCGACCGCCCTATAGCAGAAATACTGTTACAGGGCGGCATGGGTGCGCAGAATCATTTATATTTCATGTAATTCGCGGCCGATGCTGTCGATCACCGGGTCCCGGCCGGAGATTACTCGCCGGCGCCCAGTGATTACTGAGGATCTCTGATGGGGAGAACTGTTTTGTTTACTAACAGTTCTCCTCCCTGTCAGCTTGGGCACAGCCATCCAAAGCAGTGTGCTCACAGTGAAGCACAAAGACACTGCCCCATAGTAAAACACACCCAGCACACAGTTAACCCTTTGATCACCCCTCATGTTGTAAACAAAACTGTTCTCCCTGTCAGCTCATGCAGACTGCTTTGCATGGCTGTGCGCAGCACAGCCATGTAAAGTTGTGTGATTACAGTGAAGCATCATAGTAAAACACACCCAGCATACAGTTAACCCTTTGATTGCCCCTGATGTTGACCCCTTCCTGCCCAGTGCCATTAGTACAGTGTCAGTGCTTTTTTTCAGCGCTGATCACTGTATTGGTGTCACTGAGGATGTCAGTGACACCAAGTCAGTTCACCCCAGTGTCAGAATGTCCACCTCAGTCCTGCAATCCTGCTATAAGTCACTGATTGCCGCCATTACTAGTAAAAATAAGAGAAAAACATTCCAGTGTATATATACTGTCATTTGTAAACACTATAACTTCCACGTAAACCAATTAATTTACATGTATTGGGATTTTTTTTAGCAAAGACATGTTGCAGAATACATTTTGGCCTAAATTTATGACGAAGTTTGATTTTTTTAAAAAATTTTTACTAGATATGTTTAATAGCAAAAAAGTAAAAAATATTGTTTCTTCTCAAAATTGTTGGTCTTTTTTTTTATAGCGCAAAAAATAAAAAACACACAGGTGATCAAATACCACCGAAAGAAAGCTCAATTGGTGGGAAAAAATGGCGTAGGTTTCATTTTGGGTGCAGCGTTGCATGACTGCGCAATCATCAGTTAAAGTAACACAGCGCTGTCACACAAAAAATGGCCTGGTCAGAAAGGGGGGTAAATCCTCTGGAGGGCAAGTGGTAATTATAATTAAACACCCGAACAAAAAAAAGAAAAATGATTATATTAAAAATAAATTATTTTATTACTGTTTTAGGGGGTTAAGGTTATGGGTTAATTACTATTAATTTATTAGTACAAGTATTTATGATTATTTTAATGCATTTGTGTATTTATTTTACATTTATTTATTTTATTATTTTTATTAATATTATCACCCTAACACAAAAAATAAAATAAATTAGAAAAAGAAAATACTAAATAAAATACTATAAATAAATAAAATACTAACCCCCAACCCAACCCCTAATCCTAACCCTAACCTAACCTTAACTCTAACCCCTTACCTTAACAAAAATCAAAATAATAATTTATTATTATTAATAATAATAATAATAATAATAATAATACTAAAAAAAACTAAAAGCTGATGAAAAAACTAAAAAAAGAGAAAAACATAGCAACAAATGATGTAATAGATGATATTTTTCTCTATTGGCCAATAAAAAAAATGCCAAAGCTCAAAAACGGCTAAAAACGCTGTATAAAAACATGCAAAAATCGCGGTAAAATATACAGGAAAAATCACGCTAAATGCTGAGAAATGCTACTCTCAGATGTGAATGGAGCCTAAATACGCCGTTGCACACAGACTCATCCCTTCACAAGGATACACTGTTACCTCATATCCTAAAATAGCACAGACTTTCACAAGAGGCTACATTGTATCAAATGTGCATTGATATTGTGATGGACTACTTCATATACTGTATGTATAGTGAAAAAGTATCTGCACTTGTATCTACTCAGGATGTGCATCAGGAGAAGCTGTTGGAAATTCAATAATTACATATTCCCCAATCATTTTCTCTATTCACGGACACCGTGAAGCCATGCTTTTAAACTTTTTAAAAACAATTAATTATGTTAATTAGAACAATAAAAAAAGAACTAAACATTTAAAAACCGATATATTTGATCCATATAGAATCATCTCCTATGCTTCAAACCAATACCAAGATGAAATAGAGGACCCTTAAATAATCTATTCCATTTTATTTATAAACGTAAGGAGAAAAAAAATGAGTGGGGGGGGGGGGGGGGGGTGAGAAAAAGCAAATCTCATAGTGGGAAATATCCCATTCAAAATTCAGGCCAACATGTACACTGTTATTCAAAGTAAAAAGTTAAAGTGATACTAAAGATTGAGATTTTTTTTCTGTAAATAACAAACACGTCATACTTACCTGCTCTGTGCAATGGTTTTGCACAAAACAGCCCTGATCATCCTCTTCTTGGGTCCCCTGCCGGTGCTTCTCCCCCTTTGCTAAGTGTCCCCAGAGCAAGCTGCTTGCTCTGGGGGCACTCGTGCATACTCACGCTGAGGCACCTCTGTGTGTCAGTTAATGAGGAGGGAGAGACCTGGTAGAGCCGCTGCTCTCATGCACTTCGCTGGATCTGGACCAGGTTCTTGGAAATAGAGGGGGGGCTGCACATAGGTTTTTTGATCTTCATGCATAGAATGCATGAAGGTAAAAAACCTTCAGCCTTAGAACCACTTCCTCCTAATCAATTTGTCTATACATACAATGATTTGTATTTTCAAGAAGTTGCTATTTTTTGCATGTGCAGCTATAAAATGTTTAGCCACATTCATTTCCTAGTTTTGTTTTTTGTTTTTTTTTTCACTGCAATGATCTCGTAGTCTGTCACACAACCTCCTTATTGTACAGCCTACATATTGTACTGTGCATTCCTCACAGGTGACCACATATATCACTTATCATGTATTGTAATTAAAGAGGATCTTCAGTTTGCCCCCCCCCCCCCCAAGAAAAAAAAAAATTAAAAGTCAGCAGCTACAATTATTTTAACATTTACCTGTCCAGGGACCCAGCACCATCCTTACCTGGGCTGGTTCTTCGCTGGTTTTTGGGTCCTCTGCTCTGGCATGTTTACTTTGGGAAGTTGGCTCTAACTCCTTGCAGCTTCACAGCTGGCTTCTCACTGCACATGCATGAGCCACACTGCACTGTGAATGGTCCTTCAGCCTTGTGGGACCTGTCACACGTCCCTGAAGGCTGCAGGCAAAGAGGAGCGGGGGTTGACCTTCTGATTGTAGTGCCTAGGCGATTTGAGCGGAAGCGGGATCAGGTACCTTTCAAAACTAGGTACCTGACCTTCACTGCCCCCCCCCCCCCCCCCAAAAAAAAAAGGTGTCCAAAAGTGGGAGAGGAAAAGGACCCCTTTTTGGTTACGTTCCATTTTTAATTTGGTTTCAAAGGCTCAAGTTTTTTTACTTTCATGTATTCTGTGTGCGACAGCCCCCCCCAATACTTTCCTGAGCCCCATCTCAATCCAATGATCTGCACGAGTGTCTTAGCTGTCCCGGGTCTCTCCTTCCTCATTGGTTGAGAGAGCATTTGAAGACATTGGCTCCCACTACTTTAAACCATAGCCAGTGAGCCAACAAGGGAGAGTGGGGGGCAGGCCAAGTCGTGTGTGTGTGTGTGTGTGTGTGTGTGTGTGTGTGTGTGTGTGTGTGTGTGTGTGTGTGTGTGTGTGTGTGTGTGTGTGTGTGTGTGTGTGTGTGTGTGTGTGTGTGTGCGCGCGCGCGCGCGCCCAGAGAGCAGCGGCTTGGGAGCAAGCCTGCTTGGATGCCCCTATAGCTAGCTGCTTGCTATGGGGGCACTTAGCAGGAGGGAGGGGTCAGGAATTCCTCAGGGGAGCCCAGAAGTGGAGGATTCCAAGTGGAAACAATTGCACAGAGCAGGTAAGCATAACATCTTTTTTTTTTTTTTAAACCCGAGCTTTTACAGTCACTTTAACCAACTATTTAATTTTATGTGCTCCCTATGGAAGTAGAGATTACATCATGGGAGTCTCCTAGATGGCTACAGCATGAGCATCTAGTACAGCAATGGGCAAACTACGGCCCGCGGGCCGTATACGGCCCGGCGGACCTTTTAATCCGGCCCGCGGAGCTAGGCTCCCGCAAGGCCAGTGGTCGGCAAGCCGCGGCTCTTTACAAATTTAGATGCGGCTCTCCTGTGTGCCGGGCGCCCGCTCCCCTCCCTCCTCTCCCCTCCTCTCCTCTCGGATGGCCGCCCCCCCTCTCGGATGGCCGCCCCCCTCCCTCCTCTCGGACGTCAGGACTCTGCAGCTGTCAGGATGTAGGCGGGGCAGCCAGGATGTAGGCGGGGCAGCGTGACGAACTCCTCTCACAGTCCTCCCTGAAGACCAGAACGGCGCGGGAATACGAGAGGAACGCGCGGACCAAAGGTAAGTGAATTGACACAGGGGGGGGACTTACTATATGGGGGACTTACTATATGGGGGATGAATTACTATAGGGGGGACTTACTATATGGGGAATGAATTACTATATGGGGGACTTACTATATGGGGAATTAATTACTATATGGAGGACTTACTATATGGGGAATGAATTACTATATGGGGGACTTACTATATGGGGAATGAATTACTATATGGAGGACTTACTATATGGGGAATGAATTACTATATGGAGGACTTACTATATGGGGGATGAATTACTATATGGGGGACTTACTATATGGGGAATTAATTACTATATGGAGGACTTACTATATGGGGAATGAATTACTATATGGGGGACTTACTATATGGGGAATGAATTACTATATGGAGGACTTACTATATGGGGAATGAATTACTATATGGGGGACTTACTATATGGGGAATGAATTACTATATGGAGGACTTACTATATGGGGAATGAATTACTATATGGAGGACTTACTATATGGGGGATGAATTACTATATGGGGGATGAATTAATATGGGGGATGAATTAATATGGGGGATGAATTACTATGTGGGGGATGAATTACTATGTGGGGGATGAATTACTATGGGGGATGAATTACTATATGGGGGATGAATTACTATGGGGGATGAATTACTATAGGGGGGATGAATTACTATGGGGGACGAATTACTATATGGGGGACGAATTACTATATGGGGGACGAATTACTATATGGGGGATGAATTACTATGGGGGATGAATTACTATATGGGGGATGAATTACTATATGGGGGATGAATTACTATATGGGGGATTAATTACTATGGGGGATTAATTACTATGCTTACTATGGGGGAATATTACTATACTTACTATGGATGACACATACACATCATTCATCTACTCTTGGTCCGGCCCCCGGGTCCAATATATGAACCCATTGCGGCCCTCAAGTCAAAAAGTTTGCCCACCCCTGATCTAGTATCAGCATATGATCTTCACCGTATTAGTAATCTCTGGTCAGAGTGAATGCGTGGGAGATCCTGTGAACCAGGTTGAACAGTCTGTATGTCGGAGAGTTTAATAAACCTGAACAAGGCTTTTAAACAGGGATTGTCTTCCATTTCTCTTTGAGGGTTTTGTGGATGGATTCTACGTAGTTGCCAGCGACTGCCGGAAGCCAGCACTCAGACGATTTGTGATGTGTGCCTGTAGCAGAACCAGGGGCGGACTGACAACTCATGGGGCCCCCGGGCAAGAGGGGATCATGGGGCCCGTGTGTCCTTGCCCAAACTCAAAAAAGCCTATGAAAAAGGTACCAGGGGCATCTCATGGGGCCCCCTACTGACCCCGGGCCCTCGGGCAGTGCCCGAGTTTCCAAATGGTCAGTCTGCCCCTGAGCAGAACATTATCTTTTTTAGTACACTATGTAATACAATAATCTACCTAAATTACCCAATTGATTTTGTATCCAGTTAGGAAGGCCCTGTCGTTGTAGGAATATTGGCTGATGTGAAGGAGATAGTACAGTCAGATTGCAACTGGTGAGCTTCATCAGTTTTTTTTTTTTACCCCTTGAATCCATGCCACCTTTTTATGCTCACATTGATTTTCCCTCTTCATGATACAACCCTGGTTTATTACAGTCACAACTTAATATAGTAGTCATCTTTCCAGATATTTCCCATGTGTTTTCCTCTGCTCACACCTAGCATCTGCACTACCTTTTCTTC
Organism: Staurois parvus; assembly: GCF_062004578.1. Taxonomy (NCBI): domain Eukaryota; kingdom Metazoa; phylum Chordata; class Amphibia; order Anura; family Ranidae; genus Staurois; species Staurois parvus. Next base: position 3,243,427 of record NW_028317809.1, on the reverse strand, counting down.
CATTATTGGAACACTTCACTGGATAAGTACCCAAATGTAATGGGAAATGGAATTGTTACTTGTCACAGCCCATGACAATTTATCCAATGCAGATTAGAAAAAAAATAGATTTATTCTAATGTTTTTTTGAGGAACATCTTTTTTTTTTCCCTTTTTTTTTTTTTTAATTCTTTTTGAATTGGCTCTGTAATCAAATGATACAGACCAGCATTGTTCTGTGTTTATTTAAAAATGCAAGCTCCTTTATGAACAATTGCAGGTGTCTGTAGGTATGTTACTTGCATTTATTTCTTATGACATAGCCGATCTCTTCTAATGAACCCAGCTATTTTTTCCCTGAGGAACCTTCTGTTTTTTTACTTTCTGTGGTCTGTTAAAGGCTAACACAACGTATCAAACCATGTTTTATATTATACCCCCTTTAAAGAACATGAGGAAAACATTATGTAACCCTCAGCTTCAAACTGCATCTCACACCCACACTTACCTGAATCATGGAGTTCTCACTTCTGTAATTTATTTCCCTTTAAATTCGGTTTGGCTGTGCTTGTACAGCCAAGGCATCCATTCATAGAGATCTGTGAATGGAGAGACTATATTCCCATATGCCACTGTGGCAAAGAGACTGGTAGGAGCTCAGAGAAGCATAAGTGAGTCCATTGTTTACTTCTTCCAGCCACAAAATGGTAGGGCTTTATCTCAGTACGAACATGGGGCTAGGAGAGGAGCTTGTGGGATCCTGTATATTGCACATGAGGCTCCAAGGAATAACATAAATAAATTAACTTTTTTAATTAATGTATTTTTGTAAAACATGAAATCTGTTTTTAATAAAGCTAAGGCATGTTACAAGAGTATAACCTATATTCTAAATAGGGGTGGGGAGTGGAAATCAATAAAACTTCGATATACTACCCACAATGATCTTTACTTTTATTTTTCTCTTGACTAAGGTACATAGATGATGTAGTTGCTTCTTAAACATTTGACCTTTCAGGAAGTCAACTACCTAGGGTAGAGTGTAGTCTTTCTCAACGAGGGGTCTGCGAAACCTCATGGTTCCTCCAGAGGTTGCTAGGGGTTCCTTTTAAGAAATGATAACATTCTACTCTAAAATCAGTAACCACTAACACCAATGATCTTCTTAGCCATTTATAAGGGGGCAACTCTTCTCACTGAACACCAATGTAAGGTGTGGGGTGTGTATTGAGGAGCACCTAGAAAACTTCATGCCTCTTTTTGAGACGTTTAGTGCTGGAAGTTCACAGTACTGTTTAGATTTGACAGTCTTTATTAAGCCCTAAGGTGGTTCTCATATCGCATCTTAACATGACTCCAATAATATCCACTGCTCAAGCCCTAAAGAAGGGGAAGACTTTTCCCCCTGAAATGCATTGACTGTATGTGATGCTCTTAGTCAATGAACATTTCATAAAGATCTCTTGAGTGATACGAACTGTTGTACTAGGCGCTCCTCAATACCCAACCCAGAGTTTATTATCTGCTCTTTTTTTTTTGTGATCAGAGACATAGCAATGTAGGCCGAGAGTAAGATCCACTTACATTATACCTTCATTGCGTATCAGCTCCTTTTAAAGGAAGACATAATGCACTGTATATCCATTGGAACCAAGCCTCGCTTTTATTATTACTATTATTGTTCTACAGGATTTAAATAGTGCCAACAACTTGTGCGATACTTTACAAAATAAATGGAGACAGTATGACTACAATAAGTTTCATACAGAAGGAATAGGAGGGCCATGCTCATGGTGCTATTTGCCCACTGCAATCACATACATATCCAGACACCAATGTACCCACTGACTACCAAAGTAAGTAGCATTCTTCCCACTGACCCCAAGTGCAATTTGGCCCTTCTCCCACTGACTACCAGTGCAAGGGTGTCCCTTTCCTAAAGATCACCAATGGTTCCTCTCCCAATGACCACCAATCTATGGAGAGCCTTCTCCACTGACTGCAAATCTAAAGGAGCTCTTCTCTACTAATCACCAATGTAAGGGAGCTTTTCAGTGACCACTAATGTAAGGGGGCACTGTTCCATAGACCTCCAATATAAGGATACACTACAATTTCATTACAATTATAATGATTTAATTTATATTATGATTAATGAAAATAATTTGTGTGTTTGTGTGTGTATGAGTATGTACAGTATATAAAGCAACTCTCAGGGGTAAACCAAAAATGGGATCTATTGCAGCTTACCAACCATTAGATGTGCTGGCTGCATTCATTTTCATTTTTTAGGCTGTCTTTACCTGGGGATCTGGCAAGTAACACACCTCCTGTATCAGTGAGACACAGCAGCATTGTCGGTCTGGGGGAAATGGGAGTGTTAAATGTATTAGCAGATTTAAATACACTAATAAACTGAAGCCAAAGCCCAGCTTTGGGATAAAGGTTTTACACAAATATATAAAAGCTGACCGTTTTAATCACCCCTGCCAGTGTTTAATGAAGTAAACTGACACACTCTGCTGGAGAGCTTAAACTTCTGAAAAACAGCAGACTTACTGGCTGAATCACCAGATGAAAACAGAAGAAAGAAAGCCTAGAAAAGGGAATGTATACAGCCAGGGGCGGACTGACAACTCATGGTGCCCCCAGGCAATAGGGGATCATGGGGCCCCCTGTGTCCTTGCCCAAACTCAAAAAAGCCTATGAAAAAGGTACCAGGGCATCTTATGGGGCCCCCTACTGACCCCGGGCCCTCGGGCAGTGCCCGAGTTTCCAAATGGTCAGTCCGCCCCTATATACAGCCATCACAGCTAATAATTGGTAAGCTGCAATATAATGTTTGCTTTTAATACTGCTTTAAGTATGCCACATTTTTTATTCTTTTATATTTTCTTATATCTTTGCTTACTGTTCACAATGTACCCTAAGCTGTAGATACAGCAATTATTATCAGGGATTCCCTAACATTTATTTTAAGTGTTAAAAGGTTGAAAAAAGCTTGGCTAGAGTTACTTAGGAGAGTTATAGCAGCTCAGTTTTGCAAGTAAAACCACAAGCAGTTGCAAACAATCTCTATAAACAGATGGAACAAATGGCTCCCTATGGAGTGAGCTACACAAGAAGCATGTAGTATTGATCAGTTATTATTATTATTATACAGGATTTATATAGCGCCAACAGTTTGCTCAGCGCTTTACAATATAACGGGAGACAATACAGCAACAATACAGTTCAATACAAGAGGGTTAGGAGGGCCTGATCCTTGGAGCTTACAATCTAAGATTATTATTATTATTATACAGGATTTATATAGCGCCAACAGTTTGCTCAGCACTTTACAATATAACGGGAGACAATACAGCAAAAATACAGTTCAATACAAGAGGGATAGGAGGGCCTGATCCTGGGAGCTTACAATCTAAGATTATTATTATTATTATTATACAGGATTTATATAGCGCCAACAGTTTGCTCAGCGCTTTACAATATAAAGGGAGACAATACAGCAACAATACAGTTCAATACAAGAGGGTTGGGAGGGCCTGATCCTTGGAGCTTACAATCTAAGATTATTATTATTATACAGGATTTATATAGCACCAACAGTTTGCTCAGCGCTTTACAATATAAAGGGAGACAATACAGCAACAATACAGTTCAATACAAGAGGGATAGGAGGGCCTGATCCTTGGAGCTTACAATCTAAGAGCTTCCTTAATCACATTAATCTTCAGTCATGTGCGGTTGGTGGCTACATGATTCTACTGCTGTTATAGATCTCTCCTTCTCAAAATGCTAGTTTTCTGGGGCTCTCCTCTTCTGCATCTGCCTGAATACAATAGACCACAGGGGAGAGCCTTCTACCCATGATGTTTGGCATACATGGGGAATCAATTAATTTTTTGGGACTGAATGGGAGAAATCTACATGTGTATGGCTATTCTAAGAGTCAGCAGAAATCACGTGAATGTGTTTTTGGTTTTTTTTTTTTTTTTGAGCCAGCAGTTTCATGCCAGGAAAGAAGATGCTGTATTTGGATGATGCCTGAACAAAGACGGTGCCTTCATTCCGGAGAGAACATATAAGGTCATAGTGCAGATACAGATGTGTTTCCCTGCTGGATAAACACCAGTTACTGCTAAAGTATATAGAAATAATCATTTTCAATGTGCCCTGTGTCTGTAATGCAGCCAAGAAGGTGTAGTGCAGTGAGCTGTGGTAAATACAGAAAAGCACCACACGTCACCACTCGGCAACACAAAGTACTGCGCTGCTGTGCACATCAAAGTTGAAAAAAGGGGAAAAAAAAGTAAACGGTGTGATGCACCAAAAAACGCATCACACCACCCTGTCACCAATGCTCACTGTGTCCAAAAACTGACAGCGTGCGGGTAGTGTGAAGAAAAGGAAGCCCTCCCGGAACAACATCCGTACTGTAGCTGTCTTCCAGCTATAGCACGGCAAGAAAGCGGTTAACTTACCTGAATTGCTGCTTCCCCAGCTCTCATATGCTCTGGCCACGAACTGTCTCCTGGCAGTATCAAGTCCAGTGCAGGGCTATGGGCCTCAATGATGGTATGGATGATGTTAGGATTTTAGACGGCTGGAGCGCGGTGGAGAAGACAATGTGCAGACTGGTCTAGCAGCATGGCAGTTTGGATAATTAGATCTTCTTTTCCATGGCCCCTTGATCCAAACAAGCAATTACTCTTGCAGTGCAGGTAGGGCCCCACTGCAAGGGATCATTTTGAAGTTTTCCGGAGTTGGGCTTTAAAGTTAAATCCCAACAAAATGACGTCATTCTAAAAAGGGACTTCATATTCTAATCTCAGTGGAAAGCCTAGAAGCATTAGATGAGGCTGAAACTGCAGCCAGTGTAAAACCCCAAATATTCCATATATCTACAAGGACAGATAAAGTAACCCTGCGCTCTGTCACTGTGTCTGTGGTGTAATGTATCCTAAACAAAACAGTGAAATGTAATTTTCCTCCCAACGCTAGTGTTTCTCCCTTGGATTTATGTATTGTCTATTTTTACAACATAAGCTCTTTATTTTCGACACAGAATTATGTAATCACTGTAAAATTCTGTCAAGCACAATTTGTGCTTTTATGCCGTTTGGTTGATTACAGCAGAATTCTGACACAATACACTTGTAACTACAGTGAGAACTAAGAGCATTTTACCAATTATAAAAATCTGACATTTTCTGCAGCTGGCTGGATTTGGGAAATGTGAAGTTCCGTGCTGGGAGCTCGTTCACACTGACCTGCGCAGAAAAACACAGGGTTTTATTGTGCACATAGTTACAATGTGTACCTTTTTTTTTTTTTTTTTTTTTTTTTTTTTTTTTTTTTTCTTCTTTCAACTTCATTGATATGTTAGTATTACGTTTGATTCAGTTCTATGCACCACTGCTAAATTGCGGCACATAGAAATGTACAGTACATGGAAGCTTCTGCTGAGCTCTGGCCTGTTGTGAAAAAATGCGTACAGTGCATTCATGAAGTATTCAGACCCTTCACATTTTTCGATTTATGTTTCAGCCTCATAGTATAGTTTTTTATAATCACTTTTTTTCTCATAACTCTACACTCAGTACCCCATAGTGACAAAGCGAAAACAAAATTTTAGAAATGTTTGCACATTTACAAGAAAGGAAAAACTGAAATATCACATTGGCATAAGTATTCTCAGACCCTTTTATACAAGACTTGAAATTTTACACGAAAGGAAAAACTGAAATATCATATTGGCGTAAGTATTCTCAGACCCTTTGCTGCAAGACTTTAAATTTAGCTTAGGTGCCTCCCTTTTCTCTTGATCGTTCCTGAGATGCCTTCTGCTGAGCTCCGGTCTGTTGTGAAAAAATGCGTACAGTGCATTCATAAAGTATTCAGACCCCCTTCACTTTTTTCAACCTGTTATGTTGCAGCCTCATAGTACAGTTTTTTTGTAATCACTTTTTTCTCTCCTAAATCTACACTCAGTACCCCATAATGGCAATGCAAAAACAAAATTTTAGAAATGTTTGCACATTTACAAAAAAGGAAAAACTGAAATATCACATTGTCATAAGTATTCTCAGACCCTTTTCTACAAGACTTGAAATTTTAGCTGAGGTGCCTTCCCTTTCTCTTGATCGTTTCTGAGATGTTTTTACGCCTTGATTGGAGTCCACCTGTGATAAATTAAATTGATTGGACATGACTTGGAAAGGCACACGCCTCTCTAGGTCAAGGTCAAAGGAACTGCCTGCAGAGCCTAGAGACAGAATTATTGCAAGGTACAGATCTGGGGAAGGCTACAAAAAATTCTCTGCTGTACCAAATATTCCCAAGAGCACAGTGGCCTCCATAATTCTCAAATGGAAGACGTTTGGCTTAGCCAGGACTCTTCCAAGAGCTGGTCGCCCGGCCAAACTCAGTTACTGTGGGAAAAGGGCCTGAGAAAGAGAGGTGACCAAGAACCCGATGGTCACTCTGAGCGCCTGTGTGGAGATGAGACAAAGTTCCCGAAGGACAACCATCACTGCAGCCCTGCACTGATCTGGGCTTTATGGCAAAGTGGCTAGACAGAAGTCTCTCCTAAGTGCAAAACACATGAAAGCTCGCTTGGAGTTTGCAAAAGCAGTTCTTTTGAAAAGCCTCATTGTTTTTTTTTTTCTGATACAGTATGCATTGTCAGCTGTGAGACCTTTTTATAAAGAGGTGTGTGCCTTTCCAAATCCTACCCAATTAATTTAATTTACCACAGGTGGACTCCAATCAAGGTGTAGAAACATCTCAGCAACGATCAAGAGAAAAGGGAGGCACCTGAGCTAAATTTCACTTGTTGTTGCAAAGGGTCTGAATGCTTCAGTTTTTCCTTTTTCATAAATTTTCAAATGTTTCTAAAATTCTGTTTTCACTTTGTCATTATGGGTGTAGATTAATGAGAAACAAAATTAATTTAAACAACTGTAGCATCAGGCTTCAACATAACAACATTTAAAAAAGTGAAGGGAGTCTGAATAATTTATGGATGCACTGTATGCTACTTGGCACTCAAGAGTCCTGTTCCATTGTGAACAGGGCACATAGAAAACAATTGAACCTGTTTTTGACTAGTTTTGTGCTGTTTTCTATCGCACGTGCGGTGTGCCAGTACAAAGCTACTGTGCATAGGCTGGTAGTTCCAGTTGCCATGCACTGAACAGTGCACAAACATGACATGAAGAGAGTCTCCCGTGGCCCTAATTAGTCCCCAGTGATGGAAGGTTGGCGAAAATCATTACCATTAGTCCTCATGGACACTGGACGTTTTTACAGCTGCTGTTCTTGGCTTTTGACATTTTTTCCTACAGCTAGTAAACCCCCCAGCATGTTATCCTATGTGTCCATGCACAGATAGACTGTAATCAACGTTTTTTGGCTGGAAAAAAACCCAGGACTAGTGGGTTTCTTGAGCCGTTTTTTAGCTGTAAAAACGCTCTAATGCTGAAAAATGCATCAAAACGAGGTAAATCACAGTAAAATGCCACACACAGGCATTTTTAGATGTTTTTTTGACCTCCCCAAATTTTTTTCTTGGTAAAAAAAAATCTGCTAACAAACGCAAACACGGCAAAACGCCGCTAAACGCTAATGCAAAAACGCTAAATAAAAAGCTGAAAACTCACGTTTTTAACGTGACTTTACACAGCTGACATTACCAGCATTATCAAAACACCCAGTGTGCATGGAGCCTTATTCTGCTTGTAGTGACATGCAACATTTTGCAGTGTTTGTTTTTTTTCTTTTCATAATAAAGAGGTTAGTTTTTTCAGTTGACCTCCAGGCAAATACATATATGTGAAGGATTTGTGATACAAACACTTCTTTTGGACAACCAAGCAGATCCTTGAGCTATATACACATCGCAATACAGCCTGTTACAGAACCCTGCCCCAGCCTGTGATTGGACAAGGAAGTAAAGGTACATTGGTGAGGTTATCCCTGTGTTCTCCTTTTCCTGCATAGGGTTAGTTTGATGGCAGAAATGTCACTAAACAATCCCTGTGAAACAGACATCCAAGTCCCAGCATCATTTTCCTAACCACTACCTTAGTTTTAGAATTGACGATTAATATAAAATACAATTTTTTTCTTGCATCTGTATTCCTCCGCTTGCTGCCTATTGCGCCTGTGTTATATCCATTTCTGGCAAAGGAGAATGAGAATTGCTGTGCTCAAACTACAATCCCAATTACACATTGCATTGGTTGTCCTATTGTGCATGTGTCCATGTATCCTCATCCCACTCTCACTCTAAAGACCATGGGCAGTGCTGTGTGTGTGGAGATGTTATAAATAGGAGTGATGATTGTCGCAAACGTGCGCACCAGAGACTGACGCAGTCCGCCTTTTGTTAAGAATCTCCATTTTCTCCCCTCATTCTCCCTTCCCCCTCACTCTGAGAGGCACAGTGACAGTGTATGTGTGTGTTACAAAAAGTCACAGGAGGGTCATAGGAGCTATAAAGGCCCCCCAGGGAGCTGGGGCCTAGCTGTCCTAGAACCTGTGCCACTTCAAACCTCGGAAGAGATAAGGCAAGCTTTCCCAAGAGTTGAAAGAGATCCCAACCTAATAAACCCAACTCGGCGTAGGTGACAGAATCAGATAACACTTCTCAAAATCCATTTTTTCCCTATGTCTCATATCTTGGAATATGAGAGACTTACATAAAAACCAGACATATCGCCACATGGACGATGAGCAGGCGAACAGTTTGACGGGTCACTCCCCTTGTCTCGGACACACAGGAAAGCAGAAAAATAGATCTCGTGAACTGTTCAGTGTACACTTTCCTAGTTCATATCTAATCAATCCTCAGACTGCATAATAATCTACCCGCGGGTGGAATGTCACTTGTGCAGATGGAAAGTTATAGGCCAAAATATGAGTTAGGGGAGATTTTTGCTCTAGTTGAGGCATCCACCCATATCTCCATGCCCTAAGCGGGGATTGGTCCTTGACTTCAGAGCCACCCCCTGCTGGGGACTACAAAATAGGCTGTCAGGCCTAAGAAAGGGAAGTTGAAGACGTCTCCCATTTTAACATCAATACCACCTGGGGGAGACCCGTGCCCCTTCTTCTCAGAAACTTGATCTGCTTACATCCAAGGCTTAATGGCAAGTACCTCAACCCTTTAACTTCTCTCTGTTATCTCTTTGCTGTGCTGTTATTCTCTGTATGTTTATATATTTATATATTTATATATATATATATATATATATCTATCTTAGTTACATTTTTTTCTGTAAATATTTTTTATTGCACCCGTTTGACCTTTTAGTAATAAATCTTTCTTTCTGAAAGTGTTGAACTGTTCCTATAGCTCTGTATTGCAATTTACGAATCCCTGCCTCTAAAGAGAACGCTACTGTTTGTTTAATCCTCTGTATAACTGGCCTGTGTTATGCAGACGATTATTTCAATCATTATAGTGTTTTAGCTGAGATCGCCGAGTTTCCTCTTTCTCTGACAAAAAGGAGGTGGTGGCAGTGTGAAGGGTTAATTGCATAATTAACCTGACCCAGTAACAATTGCTCAGGCTGCCGGTACATCGATCTGTGGTCCATTAGCTGGAAAATCGTTGTGCAGGGTGCAGCTGGGTGTGGCATTGTTACGCACGTGACATCGCGGTTTTAGATTGGCTAGTCCTTCGGTCATGAGTTTGGTGAGAAGGGCTGGGGTCTGACGCCGCGTTCGTCACATATTGGACATCGCGATCGTGGGATCGTCGCATGTTTGTGACCGCGATCTTGCGATCATGATAATGATCAGTCTGTTTCATTAAAAAGTTAGCATTTTTCTTTGCCTCTGTGTGCCAATGCAGGCTGCATTGGCAAGTGAGTAAGGGAAGGTGAGTACATTCCCATACACAGTGGTACCATGTAAAGCAAATGTAGCCACGTTAAGAAAGGAAGTTGCATGGAAGGAGATTTTTAATGTATTTTCTGAACATTCTGTCTGACATTGGTATTACAAGGATATGAATATGATTTTTTTTTTTTTTTTTTTAAATGGGTTGAGTAATGCCCATGGGGCTCTGCTGTGCACTGAGAGTGTGGTACAGCAAATGGGCCTACAGCCCCAATCACTTTTTACAATACAGAGCTGATGGGATAGGCTCCTGATCATGTACCGCTGTGACAGCTTATCTCAGTGGGAAGATGATCAGGAAATCCATCTCTTGCCGTTAACATCTGCTCAGAGGGCCACCAGGAGGCATTGGCAAGGGCTTAAACAAACCTCTAAAGGGGCAAACCACAACATAACAGTTTACCATAAACCTGCACCAAAAACCAAAATACTTGAATCCAATGAGTAACCCAGGGAACAGTTCACCCAGATAGAATATTTTAGCAGTAGGTGGAGTCTGGTGTGCTAAACCAGTTTGAACTTCTTACATTGGTTAAAGAAGCCAGTGGTAAATTTGTTCCAGCCTAATTCCTAGTTCTGTCTGTACCTACCTTGAATAATTAGGTGTTTCCTTCCAACTAGAGTGTTCCCACATCTCCTTCTGTATTCTCCATTATATTACATAAAAATCCAGAAATTTGAGTGCTATCCCCATGACCACTGCAAGTCTATTGACATGAAGCTCTTGGGTTGGACCTCAAAAGATGTGTTCCACAAAGCAAAAGGTTTCATAGTTAACTGGAGAATTCATGTGCTTTAGGGGCACCATCCATTTTGGCATACTGTACATTTCTTAGAACAGATTAAAAGCTTAGTCCACCCAAAACTATTTTAAGTAAAAAAATAACTTTATAGATGTTAAACCTACACCACTTATAAAGGAAATATGAATACATCTGAATCATAGACATTAGCACATATCAGAAAAAAGTTGAAATTTTGTTGGGCGTACAGTAGCTTTTAGTACTTCTGCTCCGCTGGGAAGCCAGGCTGTTCTAATTGGTCAATGATTCAACACTTCTGATAGAGTAAAGGCTTCTCTGCTCCCTTCCTTCTCCCACACATTCCAGTTTGCCAGTGAGGCAGTGTTCATAGTAATGGGTCAAAAGAAACGTTTGGAGGGGGGATTGGAAAGGAGGAAAAAGCCTTTATGTCATCAGAGGTTTGCTTAATTGAAATGACCTGGCACTGGGTTTTGGAATGGGGCTGGAGATTTCCTCAAGTGTGTCCTGCACTTTATAACTGCCAGCAACTTTTTATTGTAAGTGACAAGACTAAAGCTGACCATACACTAGTAGATTTTTTTGTACATTCGATGACTGGACAATTGTTCATAAAAAATGTTGTTTGTTGTTAACAGTGAATGTGGTATTTCTTCTGGAAATGTTAAGTTTGTGAAAACATTTTCCATCCTGCTCCTTCAAATTTTCTTGTCACTAGCTGAAAACAAACATGAATTTGACCACACTAACAATTAGAAAATCAAACTTTTTTCAAATGAAACAAATGAGCAAAATTCTACTAGTGTATACCCAGCGTAAAGCTGACATGGACAAAGCGAAGGGACAGCTGTTGTTAAAAGGATAGCTGTCAGTCAGTCTAAAATGGCCTAATATGCCTGGTATTTGGCTTGTGTATATAAGGATTCATAGATTAGCCAAATAAAAAAAAAAGAATAAATACCTGAGTATTGCACTTCAAATAGTCAGAAATAATTGGAAATAATTAGTGTTTATCCAGTGCAGTGGTTATTAACCTTTTTTTAAGTCATGGACCCCTTTATGAAAGCTGTGGACCCCCTCCCTTGAAATATTCACATAAGCACAACTTTGCATGCAATGAATATATGTACTTCATTGCTCAGAGCAGACCCGAGAACTGAGCAATCAGCGGTCTTTGATCTCTCAGTTCTTGGGCTTAGAGACGGTGGGGGACAGCTACAGCACTGGACCGCATCCTTCAAGGTCAGTATATAGGTTTATTATTTTGAAATTGATTATTTTGAAATCTCGAATGTCTCTTATAATTTTCTGATATCCTATATACCAGGCCTCAAACTTTCCACTCTCCTGCTCGCATGGATGAGTGGAAATGAGGCGGGGGCAAGTGTGTCCCCCAGGGCCGTATTGCTGAGCAGGCTCGGAACTCACGGCCGGCTCTGTCACTTGCACTGTAAGCTGTTGGACTGCTCAATAGTTGAGCAAAGTGAAAGCAAAGGAAGGAGTGTGTACTGTGCTCTCTGCCTCCCCTTAGAGTGGAGTACCCTGCTCTGTGAGTGAAGGTAGCAAAGTACTGCAATTTTTTATAGGGCTCTGTACGTGTGTGTGTGTGTTTATGTGTGTCTGTGTATATGTACATGTGTCTGTGTGTGTGTGTATGTCTGTGTATGTACGTGTGTGTGTATGTACATGTGTATGTACATGTGTCTGTGTGTACATGTGTTTATACATGTGTCTGTGTGTGTGTGTACATGTGTCTGTGTGTAAGCATACATGTATGGGTGGTTTGGACAGGTTCAGGAATATGTGGTTATTATGGGTGGTAGAGTATGGGACATTTGAGGTACTGCTGGGTTGGATAGAAGGTAGGATATGCTTGGTAGAGTTATGGTTTGGTGAGTGAGAGATTATGGGGGGTTATGGTTGTATGTGGTGCATGGTCTAAGTATGATGGAATGTTTAGGGGGACATTGGAGGCCCTGATGTAATGTGGGGGCACTCTGGGGACCCTGATGTAATGTGGGTAACATTTAACAGTGTAATTTCATGAGATAATTACGAAGGCGTGTTTAGGGGTGGAATTAGGGGCATGGCAAGGTAGGGGTTGGGTGAGGCAACTGGTGGCAAGTAACTCTTAAGACCTGGCTAGTAGCTCAGGACTTGAAATTTTGAGCCCTGCTATATACGGCATATAACGTGGAGCAGTACCTCATAGGTATCTACATTGAAAGTTCACAGCTTAACCTCAAACAAGAGATAACCTCCCTGCACTTTTGACATACACACCAAACCAGTTTATCCTGTATTGATTGTAGAGATTAGTTATGATAAAGTACTTCAGACTGAAGTGCATGACTAACTCTTGGATTAAATCAATGCCATTATTCTGCTTGTAATGCTATGCCAAGATTTGCTGTGTTAGGTTATGTTTAATAAGGAATTTAGTTATTAAAGCCTAGCTGTGGGCACAACAGTCTTACTAAGGTTAAAGCCGTTATACATTCCATTGCTACAAAAGCAACCTCCCATCATGCAGGCTTTCTTCTTCATCTGACAAACCTACTCTTTCGATGTCGGGATAAGTACAGCGTCTGCCATTCTTCCATGCCATTTGGATGGAAGTGCTGCAAGTATCATAGACCCCCAGCGCCACAGTCGTGTCTTTAGCCCCCTCTCCTCCATGCCATTTACAAAACTCATAGCCCCAGGCTTCATTTTGTGAATCTGAGCATCCTGGAAGTACAGTGAAAGTTCTAATCCTGGCATGTAATCAAACAGATCACCGAATGTAGATGTAAGACTCCATGATGAGAGGTTGCCTGTGGGCAAGGAATATGTAATGGCTATAACCCTGCTAAAATGACTTCGCTATATGACAGGTAGTAGGTACATTAAAGCAGAAGTTCAGGAATTAAAAAAAAAAAAAAAAAAAAAAAAGCTATACTCGCATAGGTAGATTCAGCATCGGTCCCCCACTGCTTCTAAGACTGATCAAAGACCACTGAATGCTCAGTTATCGATATTCACTGAGCAGAGAACCGCTGACTGTCAGTCTGCCCCTCCAGCATTCCCTGGAGCGCTGGGCTGTGGAGGGGGTGGGAACGACTGGCTCAGGCTCTCACCGCTACGAGCAGGCAGGTAGGTGTATTCTATGCAATAGTCTGCCTGCTTGCAGTTTTTATGAAAATGCCTTCAGTTCTGCTTTAAGAGAGCTTATATCAGCATGGCAAACTTGGTGTCCCTTGTCATGGACATATCAGCCACATGTCTTGTGTGCTGGCTTGGTAATGTCCGTATGGAACCCATAGCTTTTAAAACTTTTTGGGTGGATTTTTTTTTTAGGTCAGCTTTGTTACTGTAATATAATTATTATTATTATTATTATAATACAGGATTTATATAGCACCAACGGTTTGCTCAGCATTGAAAGAGAACAACAAATATGCAACACAACAATTTTTTTAACTACTTTAGGCTACGTTCACACTAGCCTTGTGTGCAGGTGGCAGAGAGGCGTTTGGGAAGCGTTTTTACCGCTTCCCAAACGCCTCTGCCAATTCTGCACATTACAGCACATGGTGCTGTTCTAACGGGAGCGTTTGCGTCGCGTCACGGCAAAACGGACACCTCTGGTCGAGTCAGGAGGCTTTGAAGCCTCCTATTCTCGTCTATGGTGCCGCTCCGCAAACGCCCGGCCGGCGTTTGCGGTGCGGTTGCGATGCAGTTGTGGGGCATTTGCGGAGCGGTAACACCACTCAAACTGTATTATAGGCGTTTGTGGGGCGTTATTAACGCTCGGCAAACGCCTAGCAACCACCACTAAACCGCGCATGCGGCGTTTGCGGAGCGTTAAAAAACGCTCCGCAAACGCCGGACCAACGCTTGCCAAACGCTATAGGGGCGTTTAGCAAGCGTTGGTAAAACAGCCAAGTGTGAACGAGCCCTAACAGTGGGCAGAGAAACAGATTCACTTTATTGCAGACCTGCAAGGACACATATACTTTACTCTCCTGCCATCCCCGTTTAGTCACCAAAGGGTGGAAGGAAAGTAATGTGTAAGCTATGGGTCATTGGGATCATAGCTTACAAAATACTTCACACCATGAGAGACAGAACTGATTGGACGAACATTGTCACATGGAGCCACATTCTTTTCCATACCTGGCAATACTGGGTATTTCCTTTTGGCTACTAATACTGGTGGGGAATGAAAGGGTGGGGGGATTTTTGCTGCTGGGAAGGATGGATTAAAGCAAACCTGTTGCTTTGACCTAAAAGTGCACATGTTCACAGACTATAGACATTAAATGATGTTCTTAACAATTAGTAAAAGATCTTTAACCCCTTTTTGAAATCAAGGTCCTTTTTTGCACACATATTAAAATGTACATTTTAGGCCTGAAGATTACTTAAAACCCCTGAACATTGTGGGTCAATTCCAAAAAGCATCTGTGAAAGATTTCTAGGGGTACTGCAGCAATAGAAAGACTTGCACAAATTTCATATTTCATACTTTTTTTTTCTTAGCTCCAACATATGTGTCAAATTCAGTTATTTCTTATTTGTGGCCATATAAATTCTGTCTGCGACAAAGTCATTAAAGAATAATACCATACTGGATCTAAGAAAACTGTAGGTAAAGAAGAGCCATGTCATGTTGGTCTTATGTACCTCCAGTTCTAGTTATGTACCCCTCCTTCACTGGTAACTAGGACACTGTTGACTGTTTCATTGATTACTAGAAAGTGTGGGGGGCACCAGCGTCCTAGCAATTATTGACTATGGTAGTGGCCTCTTTAAGGTGGCTGAAGAAATCTGACCTGATTCCCCATTCACACATTTGAGGTGGATGGGTGAATTATCCCACTGAGCTATTGTGTGCTGACAGTGGGGAGACTTCCCCACTATCAAAACACACTGATCAGAGCTGCCAGCCATAGCTAGCTATAGCTGGCAACACTGATCAAGCGGCATTTATCCAACAAGCTGGTTGTACAGAAGTCAACTAGATCGACTTCTGTACAACCAGCCTGTCCATACATGGATTGAAATTTGTCTGGCCTCTGTATTGGCCGAATTTTGATCCATGTATGGCCAGCTTTAGTGGATTCTTCTGTTATTATTGTCAGACTCTGCAAATGGGGTGAAGTCCTAACTTGCTTCTAGAGAAATCTAGTTCCCCATCAGGCTCACCTGGAGGGGGGGGGTTGTGCTTTTTTCTGGTCATCAGTATAATGGCAAACACTGATGAAATGAAGCACCCCCCCTCCCCTACAGATAGACCTGATGGGGAAGAGTGGCGCTGAGCCAACATGCCAGCAGAGGTGGCAGGAGGAAGACGTGATTGAAAACATAGAGACGTATGAGAGTGGTCTTCCGATTCTGAGAACAGTGCTGATATTTGCTTTTTTCATACTTGCAGTATGGAGATTGGACACTGAGAACTTTGGTCTATAGGGCAGCACATTGGATAAGTGGATAGCACTTCTCCCTAGCAGTGCTAGGGTCGTTGGTTTGAATCCCAACCACAGTACTAACCTGGAGTTTGCACGTTCTCCCTGTGCCTACGTAGCTTTCCTCCAGGCACTTGGGCTTTCTCCCACATTCCAAAGACATGCTGGTAGGTTAAGTGGCTCCTGTCTAAATTGGCCCTAGTATGTGTATGTATGAATGTAAGTTAGGGACCTTAGATTGTAAGTACTTTGAAGGCAGGGACTGATGTGAATGTACAATATATATGTAAAGCGCTGCGTAAATTGACAGTGCTATATAAGTACCTGAAATAAATAAATATGAAATACCTTTCGTGGGAGAGAAGACGTGTGCATTAAGAGTCTGAGCGTGCAGCCAAAAATTGTTTCATATTGTTACTTTTGACATCAGGATAATATTTGTGTAAAGCGGAACTAAACTCTCAATCAACTTTGACTATTTGCAGTCCTTTTGCTGCTAGCATTAGTAAATGGACAGAAAAGTATATCATATTTACTTGTGTTTAAACTTTGTTTTTTATATTACAATTCTTCAGTTACTTCCTGATTTCCAGGCCTAGGAAAATTATGTAATATAATCCAGGAGTCTTCAGGAAGGGAGGAGGAGTTTTCTCAGCTATTCACACCCTCCTGCCTGCATGCCTGAGCTAAGGGCAGGTAGATTCCATGAAGTAAATGCTACATAAATCATCTGCCCTTACTCAAGATGGCCGGGGCCACAAATGCTAAGGGGTGTTTTTCAGAGTGGTTTCTCCGTAAAATAAAGCATGGATACTCATGGACGGATGGGTGAGTTTGTTTTAAATATTAAAATTGAATTAAATAGCGTTTTCGGTTTGTGGTGCTCAGATGCAGTTTATTTTCACTTTAAATTCGATATGTGAAGTATAGGTTTGTGAAAGAGAGGCAAACATTTTGCACACCATCAAACACATATATTTCACAAAGCAAAGTTCTCGTGGCTAAATAAAGTAGGTGTGGCAAGTATGCTTCGTTCGCCATTTCTGGATGCAGTAACACTCTGTGCAGTGGTCGCATAGAGACTGTCCGATTACCTGTGGCCAGTTTGTGTGCTGCCATAACTTCGCATAACCATTGACCCTGAACGCACACTGGCTGTGTCTAGGGTTGGCAATCGCATGTAACTGCTTAAGGTTTTAAAGGATTTGAGCCTTGACGTAATTGATATCTATTTACTCAACAGTACCCTGTCTTTTATTTTCTACAAAATTGGTTAAATTGTGTTTGTGTGCATTTGATGTGCAGCGTGGTGAGCGGGGCCTGGAGAGAAAAGACTTGAGTGGTGGAGGATCAGCAGAGCTGGTAGACTAGAGCAGGAGAAACTAGTTCCATATGTGGTGCACAGTATGGGAGCAATATAGCAGGAGGTGAGTGGGGAAAGTAGAGAGAAGAGGATCAGCAAACCAGAGGATCAACATAGCTGTAGGGGTTACTCCTGAGTGGAAAATCAACAGATCTGGGTGTCACTACTGAGCGGGGATCAGCAGAGCTGGGAGTACTACTGAGTGGGGCATCTGTAAAGCTGGGGGACTACTGAGAAGGATATCTGCTAAATGAGGGTACTAATAAGCAGGGGATCTGCTAAACGAGGGTACCAGTGAGCTGGAGATCTGCTGAGCAGGGGTACTAATGAGATAGGGATCTGCTGAGTGGGGGTACTACTACCCGTTTAAAACAAATAGAAATTTAACACACACACAGGGCATTTGCTTAAAAAAAAAAAGAAAAAGAAAAAAAAAAAGCATCACAGAATTATCAGAAACGCATTAAAAAGCATGTTGAAGAGGTAGGCACTTTAACGTTTGTTAAAGGCGAAGCAGATGTAAATGATCCCTTAATGCCGTTCTTGTGAGACAAGACCACCACCGTGATGTTCCTGGACATCCAAGAAGGACAGATGTGCCTAGAACACGTTGGGGGGAGGGCACATTATAGAATATTTGAAAGTGAATCACCTCCACAAGAATAGTGAAGATGTAAACAAACTCATGGGTGTGTCAGGAGTTTCTGTACATGTTGGTGCTGCCACTGACATAAGCCTTACAGTGGCAGCAAAACAGTTAAAACTAATCATTCCTAACCTCTAGATCAGGGGTGTCAAACTGGTGGCCCTCCAGCTGTTGCAAAACTACAAGTCCCATCATGCCTCTACCTTTGGGAGTCATGCTTGTAACTGTCAATCTTGCAATGCCTTATGTCAGGCCTTGAAATTTCCACTCGCCTGCTCGCCAATGGCGAACGGAAATTATGGTGAGGGCGAGTGTGTCCCTCAGGGGCGTATTTGCCGTGAGGCAAACAAGGCGTTTGCCTAGGGCGGCACTTTTTAGGGGGGTGGCGCAGCGGCAACGCCACCCCCCCTCTTTCCCACGGAAGGGACACTTAGTACAGGGGCAGGCTGCTGTGTCTTACCTGAGTCCGCGACTCCGTGTCCCAGTCCCATGTCGATCCGGTTCACGAGGCGCTACTGGAGGAGGGGTAGGGAGGTTGTCAGCGGGTCCGGTGTCTTCATTTCCCTGGATCGCGATGTGAGGCCGGGATGACATGCTGCCCCTGTCATCTTGCCACACCCCCGGGATCACTCAACAGCCTATGGCAGATTGTCCCTCTCTCTGCAAGCTCCGCCTCCTCGCCGATGATTGGCCGCTGGAACTGTAGCTCAGGAACGGCACACACACGGCCAATCACCGGCGAGGAGGCGGAGCTTGGAGAGGAGGAGCCAAGCAGCAGCGCGAAGATCAAAGAAGTGAGGGAGCAGCTGGCGCAAGTAAAGAGGAGAGCGGCTGGAGAAGGAAGACAGCTGACCGGTAAGTGTCTGTGCCATGCAGATGATGCTGCTGCTGCTGCAGCAAGGTATGCTGGCTGTGGATGGGAGATGGAGGGAGCGAGCCCAGGCTGGAGCAGGGGTCAGCAAGGTAAGTATCAATGGTGTCAGTGCCAGGAATAGTGCCCCATCATTGGTGTCACTGATGCCAATGATGGGACACTATTCCTCCAACTAACACCAATGATGGGACACTATTCCTCCAACTAACACCAATGATGGGGCACTATTTCCCCCCCACTGACACCAACGATGGGGCAGTATTCCTCCCCCCACTGACACCAATGATGGGACACTATTCCCCCCCCCCCACTGACCAATGATGGGGCACTATACCCTCTCCCCGCCCACTGACACCAATGATGGTCAAACTGGTGGCCCTCCAGCTGTTGCCAGACTACAAGTCCCATAAGGCAGGGCTTAAAATTTCAAGTCCTGAGCTACTAGCCAGGCTTTAAGAGTTACTCGCCACCAACAAACACACACAAACAGAGACACCTGTACACACACAGACATGTACATACACGCACAGAGACACATGTACACACATGCACAGAGACACATGTACACACACAGGCACATACAGACACACACACACAGATACATGTACATACACAGAAATACACACGCACAGACACATGTACACACACACTGACACCAATGATGTACATGTGTGTGTGTTCGTGTGTGTGTGTGTGTACATGTGTCTGTGCGTGTGTATTTCTGTGTATGTACATGTATCTGTGTGTGTGTGTCTGTATGTGCCTGTGTGTGTATACATGTGTCTGTATGTGCCTGTGTGTGTACATGTGTCTCTGTGCATGTGTGTACATGTGTCTCTGTTCGTGTATGTACATGTCTGTGTGTGTACAGGTGTCTCTGTTTGTGTGTGTTTGTTGGTGGCGAGTAACTCTTAAAGCCTGGCTAGTAGCTCAGGACTTGAAATTTTAAGCCCTGCCTTATGGGACTTGTAGTCTGGCAACAGCTGGTGGGCCACCAGTTTGACACCTGCGCACTAGATGTTTTTAATTTGAAGTTATTCCTTCTCAAGGATCCTGATGGTGAGGAGGCAACTTACAGCACACCTCAGCACCCGTCAAAAAACCTCTGAAAAGTGATCCACCATGGACCACTTTTTAGAGGGTTGGCAATTGCTGCTACCCATGTGAATGAGCCCTTAGACACTTACTGGTTTACATTAGAGGAATGTCAGGCTGCCAGGGATCTGTTCTCATAGAAAAACCCACTGCCTGTGTTGGAAGCTTTGAAAAATGATTTTCTTTACAATGCTTATAGATACAGAGATGAATGATGGCTGCTTTAAAGTGCTTTTTCTGCTTGTATAGAATATCTAATACATTCGTGTGTATGATCTGGGCACAGGCATAGGTGGTATGCGCTCTAAAGCTTATTCACTATGTCATGTGATCTACTTCTGCTGTGACCGTTCTAGTGAATGAAATCACCAATACATGGCTGTCAATTTTGACAGCTAACAACCCGGTCTGTATTAGAGCATACTGTAGCTTCAGCTTCAGATCATGATTGGAAAAAAACAGTTATCTGTTTATATTGGCCTTTTTTGGAATAGCCAGGAAGGGTTTGTAATTATTTTATAAAGAAAAGACAGGCACACATCATAGATGTATGCATAGCTGCCTTTTGTAACTTATTATTTGTTATTCTTGTATAATCAGGTTTTGTTTGTTTTCATGACTGTATAAATAGCTGTTAGACTTTAGTGGAAATTGCAGGAAGTCGTTTCCTTTGTGCATCTGGTCCTTTTCCCTATAGGCTGCTCTGCAGAACCTTATAAAAAGCAGTCATGGGAAATATCATTCTGTATTTTTTTTTTTCTTTAACAACTGTGCTTCTGTTTTGATATCCCTGTTTGCCATCTGTGAATGGTTCGTACATCCAATGAACCAGGGCATAAGTAGAGTTAAAGTTATTCTTGTCTGCTAGCGTCCATAATTCTGTATGCCATAATATGTGAGTATGAACAGAAATTTTGCACATTATGGCAGACCTGCCAACGCACCCCACTTCAGTGCTACAACCACGATGTCCCTTTCTACTCCATTGCTACCGCTGACATCGTCATCGTCTGGTCTTCTTCCAGATTCGGTGCTTTGGCCATCTTGTGTGACAGGCACAGGGTGACATAACTTCCACTTATGCTCGGGAGTTATTAATCCTGACAAATGCCAGTACTGCTATGCACTCTGCGCATGCATGGCTCAATTTACATTCACAATAAAACATGACAACATATATTAAAATACAAATCATTAGTAAAACTTCATCTGGAATATGCAGTTCAGGTTTGGGCACCAATTCACAAAAAGAACATTGGGGAACTGGAGAAAGTACAGAGAAGGGCAACCAAACTGATAAGAGGCATGGAGGATCTCAGCTATGAAGGAAGATTAGAGGAACTGAATTTATTCTCTCTTGAGAAGAGGAGATTATGGGGATATGATCAACATGTATAAATACATCAGTGGTTCATATAGTGAACTCGGTGTAGAGCTATTCACCCTGAGGTCATCACAGAGGACAAGGGGGCATTCTTTATGTCTGGAGGAAAAGAACTTTAATCTCCAAACATGGAAAGGTTTCTTCACAGTAAGAGCTGTGAAAATGTGGAATAGACTCCCTCAAGAGTTGGTTTTGGCCAGCTCAGTGGATTGCTTTAAAAAAGGCCTGGATTCTTTCTTAGATACACAGAATATAACTGGATATAACATTTATAGGTTAAGTTAATCCAAGGAATATCCGATTGCCTCTTGGGGGATCAGGAAGGAATTTTTTTTCCCTGCAGGAGCAAATTAGATCATGCTTTTGCTGTTTTTTTTTTTTTTGCCTTCCTCTGGATCAACTGTGGGTATAGGATTATAACTTCTTTTGCTTTTTATTGGTTGAACTGGATGGACTTTTGTCTTTTTTCAGCCAGACTAACTATGTAACTTTTAAGATGGATCTTATTTTTCCCTGTTACCTTATTTTCCCTAGTATTTAAGTATGTTCCTATACCTGTTGTTAAAATAAAGAATTATGCATGAGTTATTGCACATTCTTTGAAATAAATGTATAGTTTTGTGGCTGTGTTGGTGAAATATAGGATAATGCGTGTTTTGTGGCTTGAAATATAGGCTAATTTATGGGCCATTTTTCTTTATTTTGAGTTTTGCTGTTTTATGGCCATATACTGTATAATACCCATTATTTATGTTTTTACACAAGAGATATAGAACTACTTTGTATAAAAATCTAATTTTTTTTACTCTTTTTGTGCTGGTGAGTAGACCTCTTCATATTCTGTAGTAGTCTAAGATGAATGATGAACAAATTGACTTTTTTGACCAGCCCAATTAATCATTTGTCTACATTTATGCCCTGATGTAATGAATGCACACTATCATTGTTGAGTGTGTTTTTAGTGAAAACATTCAGATCAATCAGCCATAAAAAGCAGGGTATAGGTACAATGAATCCAGCTGTACATAAGGGAATTTGAACAATTAGACCCTCAATAATTCTCTGTTCTCCTGACACAGACAACCACTACTCAGTGACATATGGTCTGTTTATTACTCCCTGGGTCTTAGTGGGAGACAGACATCAATAGGACTGCCTGTGTGGGGATGCATGGAACACCTGTTTATCCCCATGCGGATAAACATGGCCTTTGCACTGGGGTATGGTATAGTTCACCCTGTGTGAACAAGGCCTTAGACTTAGGCTTCTCTTTCGCTTTTACTTTGCTCTGCGGGGACAATTAACTAAAATTAATGACATAAAAAGAATCATTGTATTCATAAGTAGAGCAAGTATAGAACATATTAATTGCAAAATCTCTGTGCAGCAAAGTAATGCATGATTTGTCAATTAAACCTTTTTACAGCGTTATTCCCAAATGAATCTTCTAACAAATTCCAAAGCATCACAGTTTGTTCAGAGAAGCTGTCGTTGCTTAGAGTGTTGCCTGATCCGACTTCTTAGGTCATACCTTCTAATTAGCGTCTCTTACCTTCAGTACATTAGGCTCCTATGTAGAAACTTCAGAACAGCCTATTATATTCAATTAAGTGGAAATAGCGTTCCATTGCTTCCCAATTCATTGCACTGTTTCCACACCCTATGGTTCAGAAGACTAGTTCTTCCATAGATTTAGCAATTAGGGAACAGTCTCTTATGTAGACGTTTATGTAAGCTCATGTTGGCATGTGTGTCAACTGTGTAATGTGCCAGTGTTTCCCCAGGCAATTCCTAATTATATCTCAGCATGTGGAGAATGCATTTACAAATGGGATTCTTTTAAGGGTATTTAATAAAGGATCACAGTGTGTTAAAACAGCCTGTACTTGGCCTCTGCCAGTATAAAGGTCCGCAGGGTTTGCGTAGGTGAGCGACTAGTGAGTCCACTCACAGGTAGGGACATTGCTAATATACTGGATGTGCAGAATTATTTCCAATTCCATGTACTTTCAGACCTGACTCCTTTGACTTGGGTTTATGACGTTTAATTTGAGAATTATTAGATAATATTTTTATTGAATAAACTAATATAAAGAGGTTGTAAACCCTTACATATACCCAGTGAAGTGATCAACCTCAGGTCATACACCAAGATGGAACAACTTCGCCTACGTAAGTCGTACCTGTTTATCTATACCAGAGGTCACCAAACTTTCTAAAAAAGGGCCATTTTACTGACCTTCAGATTTTAGGAGGGTCGACCTGTGTGGCCAGTGGGAGTAGAAAAGGTTCCGATTTCATCGGGAAAAAATAACACCCCATTGTTTGTTTTCAGTGGGTGTAATTGCTCCCCATTATTAGTGTCAGTGAGGGGAATTGTGCCCCATCACTGATGTCATTGGGCCCTGTCGTTGGTGTCAGTGGGGGAAATTATGCCCCATTGTTGGAATCAGTGGATGAAATAGTGTTCCAAGGGCCAGATAAAGGCAAGCAAAGGGCCGCATCTGGCCCCCGGGCTACAATTTGGAGACCACTGATCTACACCATCTGTCTCTTCCATTCAAAGTGCAGAATTTACACAGTATCTCTCAGCTCTGAAAATCAGGGGGCAGGGAGCTGAACTTACATCAGTGAGGAGAGCTATGAGAGCTGATTGGAGGGAAGGAATACACCACCCTTCACTTATCGCACAGGAACAGAGCTGATGCTATCAATCTGCTGGGGATCCCTCTCCTGTCACCATTTTTCTCTTGGTGTCAGGAAAACTTGGCAGAAGTAATTTAGGCAGATGGCAGAGGAACAAGGCAGCAGATAGAAATGAGACTTAGTGCTCTGGATTACGACAAGTACACGCTATAGAGGGATATGTTTTGTTCATATTTCATGTCTGATGTTTACAACCACTTTAACTATTTCACAAGTATCCACCTCTTAATTACATTGTTGCTATTATTTAGCCACATGAACACCAAAGACCTGCTAAAAATTCCGGATGAACCCTCTGCACACTCCTATATACCCTTTCTAGCAAACTTTGCAATAAAAACACAGGGATTTTTAGTTCACACATAGTGCAATACATATTCCAGCTGGCCAACTGTGTAAAAGTAATCTCTCTATGGCCAGTGTCTGAGCTGATATGCAAAAGGACCTACTAGGCACACCCCATAGGACTACATTAAAAGCGAAACTCTAGCCAGGTGTTAAAGGGACAAATTAATATGTTCTACTTTCAAGGAAGAAGAGAGAATGCAGACAATGGATGGAATGCCTGAGTGGTGATGTCACTCGTAGGCTTACTATGGGGCATCCGTTTTCAGCAGTCTGTCTTCTCATCTAAAGCCGCTGCTAGCTGAAACAGGGGAGCTGATCAGGTGAACAGATCAGAGCACCCTCTGAATAGACAAGTATAAGCATCTTTATTATACAGGCTAGTTAGTAAAGGTGTCAGAAGGTGGCTGGGAGCAGTTTTAAGCAGTTTTTTCTTGCCCAGACTTCTATTTTAAGTACCTGAATTTGACCTGGTAATTCCCTCTTGCAGTCTCCATTGAGCAGAGCTGGAGTGTGAGGAAGAAGCAGTACAAGGAGCCAATCAGTTCAAGTGCTGACAAGAAGTATGCTGATAGGAGAAAGCACATTGACAGAGAGATGAGCTCATCACTGTGCTGCTTCTCTTTTTACTGTCCAATAACATACTGAGAACAATCTGGGTTTAGAGGAAGTGAGCTGAATGATGTGGGCAGCACAGTGGCTAAATAGTTAGCACTTCTGCCTGGCAGTACTAGGGTGGTCGGTTTGAATCACAACAACGGAACCACCTGCCTGGAGTTTGCATGTTCTCCCTGTGCCTGCATGGGTTTCCTCCAGTTACTCTGGTTTCCTCCAGTTACTCTGGTTTCCTCCCACACTCCAAAAACATGCTAGTAGGTTAATTGAATCCTGTCTAAATTAGCCCTGGTATGTGCATGTATGAATGTAGGTTAGGGACTTTAGATTGTACACCCCTTGAGGGTTAGATCCTGATGTGAATGTATAATATATATATATATATATATGTAAAACGCTGTGTAAATTGATGGCGCTATATAAGTACCTATAATAAAATAAATAAATGTTTACCATGAGACTGAATATAGCTTGTGCCAGTAAAAAAGGTATGAAGGGG
Source organism: Staurois parvus (assembly GCF_062004578.1). NCBI lineage: Eukaryota > Metazoa > Chordata > Amphibia > Anura > Ranidae > Staurois > Staurois parvus. The sequence continues at coordinate 3,217,801 of NW_028317809.1, read as the reverse complement.
GGTATTTCTGGACTGAAGATGAATATTTCAATAATTCAAGATAAGATTTATTAGATGAGATTTATTGTCCTTGTAAAATAAATTTACAAAGAGATTACAATACCATTCCTCATGATGCATAAAATATATAAACAATACTTCACACACACATATCCACAAAACATACATTATATTACATTAATTCATTACATATTACTTGTTACATACCATTCATTGTAAACGAATGGTAAGCAATCATATAATTGGGGGGGGGGGGGCGCAAACTATAACACCCCAGATTAGTGAACAATAACCCCAGCTGGTTTTTTAATTTCTATTTTATTGAGGTATTAATTTCCATGTTCTTTTAAGCTGGAGTTCTGCTTCAACCACGCAAGACATATTTAGTGAGTCCCCCATGCACATTGAATTACTGTGCATGCCCCCCTTGAACCCATTGACTGATTCCCAGGCTATGTGCAGGAGACACTATAGGAAGTTTGCTTAGTTCACAAGTTCTAATGATCATTATTTTCAGTAAAAATTGCTGAAAATAACAATCTCATAGCTGAAAATAACAATTGTTATGGTAAATAACACACGCAATGTAGCTTAGTGAATTGAGCCCATAGTAACTATTAGGATACACTGTAATTAACTGCAGCTGTTATGAGCAGATGATGGCCTTTTCCTGTCATCAGTTGGTTATTTCAACTGTAGCCAACCTGCAACGTGAGAACAAAATGTTGTTAATAAATAAATAAAATACTGTCCTTTTTATCCCCTGTTTATAGTGGTAGTAAACTTAAAAAAAAAAAAATGCATGTGATGAATACCTACCTTAGAACAAAGGCCTCCAGCAGCGCACTGTCACCACTGACAGGGCTTCCATATTCACCCAGTCTTCCTTCAGGGTTTGTGGGTTGTGGTTGTTTGAATGGCAGAGTCGTGATCACATCACTACCATGCATGCGCACATGAGTCACGGATGCGGCATGAAGCTCTGAAGGGACGGCATGGGTCGGTGACGTCACTAGTTGCACAAACAGAGAATATCCTTCCTTGTACCTACAGGTGAGCTTTGTTTTAAGCTTTCCTGTGGATATAAGTGCACCAGTGGTGTTTACTACTGCTTTAACACCTCGTTAACTCAACTATAGACAAACCGTACTTGTAACTACCACTGCTGGAAGAACCTATTGCTATGGCATCAACTGGGTTTTTAAAGAATTAGGATAAGATTTGGAAAAATGGTGGTAATGAAGTCCATTTCTGAGCTGGAGTACAGAGGTTTGCCAGTACTAAGAGTGGGGCCTATCTGTGCTGGGAAGCTGTCGAGATAAGACAGCTTCCCCCCCACATGGGTCTAGTTGAACATAATCAAAGGGCCAGGGATACTGGTGATATCATACCTCAAATATAACAATGTCTGTATTTGGGAAATTACTTTTGACTGATAGCTGGTGGCAGTGGGCGGATTTGAAAACTGCGCTGCCGTGAGCTGTCAACCAGTCACAAGGTGGACCTGATGGGGACTAGTCTCTCAGTTCCTCAGTAGGCTTGGCTCACCGCACTACTCAGCCATAGACCTGTCAGTATGTTAGGTGCCGTGGTCAGGGAGGGAGGAAGGAGTGTACGGTATGGACACTGTGACCTCAGTGCCAGGCTCTGACAGATTCACATAACTGTCTCTGACATATACATGCAAACTCTGACAATTTGGTGTGGCAGCCAGACACTTTAATATATTAAAATTGCATTGCTAACAAATGTAACCACTTAAAAAAAAAAACAAAAAAAAATAGTTAATAGTAAATACCTGGTGATCCTGCCAGTCTATGGCCTTTCTACTGCAGACTGACAACAGTATGTTATCTGCAATTAATTTATGGCAGCATTGTCACCCTGTTTAGGGGTGGCCTGATGTGTGCTGTAGGGGGGGTGGGCAGGATGGTTATCTGCCAATCAGAGAAGCATACATATGTGCCAGTAGGAAAGTAGGAAAGGCCAGGGGCGGACTGACCATTTGGAAACTCGGGCACTGCCCGAGGGCCTGGGGTCAGTAGGGAGCCACATGAGATGCCCCTGGTACCGTTTTTCATAGGCCTTTTTGAGTTTGGGCAAAGACACAGGGGCCCCATGATCTCCTATTGCCCGGGGGCCCCATGAGTTGTCAGTCCGCCCCTGGGAGAGGCCCAAGGTGTCCGCTTGATCCTGTGGAGTTTAGAAACTTGGGGCCACAGTGACATTTCTACAAGGGCTAAAAGAAAGAATTGCAGCGTTATTAGAGGAAGGTAAAGTACAAACAAACAGTGAGAATGCAGCTGTAGGGGTAATAGGATGGGCAGGTAAAAAATACAAACAGAGACTTTAGTTATTCCTAATTATCGACTTCTCATTTCCTCTAGCTCAGTGGTCTCTAATTTAACCTGCGGGCCATATGCGGCTCTTTGCTTGCCTTGATCTGGCCCTTGGGAAACTATTCCTCCCTCTGACATCAACAACAGGGTATTGTTACTTCCACTGACACCGATGATGAATGAGCATAAATTCTTCCTCTGACACCAAAGATGGGATACCATTCCTCCCAGTGACACCAAAAGCATGTAGCACCAACTAGCACCAACAACGGGGCACTATTCCGCCCGACGGACACCAATGATAGTGGCACTATTCCTCCCACTAATACCAATGATTGGGAACTATTCCTCCTCCACCTAACTCCAGGGGTGCTATGCAATGTTTTTACTTCCACTGACCACCAAGCATAAGGCATTATCAACTCCCACTGCTCATAGCCCAGTAAACTGGCCCTTTGTTTAGAAAGTTTGGAGACCCCTGCTCTAGCTGTTTTTTCACAGACAAGGTCTAAAACACAACATTCCTATGCTTTTGTTTGTCTCATTTGTGTATAATATTTTTAAAACAAAACATGCACACAAATAAAAAAAAAATTAATTTGCAAACAACGTCACAATATTTTTTTACAAAAAAAAATATACATTGTTCCTAGGTATAATAAGTTTTTTCAACTTTATTTCTGAATTAATAGCCCAAAGCTAAAATATGAAAATTGTTCTGGTCCATAACAGATGTGAAATGTGAAGTGAACATGGCAGGGTAAAGTGCACAGACCATGTACAATATGTAGCATGGCACATTTATTGTAGTCATATAGTCATACAAGATTTTCTCTGACTACAGTAAATTAGAATCTGAGTTGACAAATATGTTCATCTTCTTAAACAATATGTAAACCCAACATTTCATATTCCTGATATGTGCGTGCTGTACGATGTACTTGTATAAAAATATCCTGTTCTCTTTGTAATGCTTCCTATGTATGAAATCCCTGGGGTTCCTGCCAGTTCCTCTGCTTTTCTATTAAAAACTGACCACACTTGGCAGGAGAGCACTGCATGGCTAGTTCGCTAGCTATGCTGGGAACTCAGTGTGCTCTCCTCTAATGGTCAGACTTCTACTGACACCCCCCCTGTTATTCACTGGGAAGATCAGTATGCTGCTGTTTCTCCTCTCCAAGCTCTTATGCAGCTGAAAACAGAGGGTATGTGATCACTTATAAAAAAAAGTGAAAAAAAGTGTTTATAATGTTTTTTGTATATCTATACACAAATGTTTAGCCTTTCATTTCTATTTTAAACCGAATGGGTACCTTTTACAAGGTGAGGGTTTACATATACTTAACCAGTCATTTTAAACTAGGGTTCCTTCAGAGGATGGTAGGGCTCTCTGGACAGTGGCTGATTAATGTCCCATCTGATGGTGCCTGTATAGTTACCCTTTTGGCATAGCCATTGACATGGCACCAAGGATCTTTTCTGTTGTCCGTAAGGGTGGCAGTATTCCCACTGACCCCCTATAAAATGGGCCATTCTTTCAAATGACCGTCAACTTCAGGTGTAACGAAAAGCAAAAACTTTTTTTTTTTTTTTTTTTTTTTTAATTTTGGACAGAGTGGAGAAGGATTAGAACACCTGTCAGTTTTTATCCCTGTCTGTCTCTTTGTTAGGGAGATTCATCCTCTCTATTTGTCCTGTTTACTGTTATAATTGAAAGTGAAAGTAAAGAAAATCACAAATTTTGGGTTGTTTCCAGAAAAGTAATAGAGGGGAAATCTTCCAAAAGAGACACTAGTTCTGGTAACACTCTGGGATTCCCTTACTTCCTCTCACTGCCTGTCTTTGGCTATTGGACAGGAAGTGAAGGAACATCTCACAATAGGACACAGATGGCAAAAAACCCCCAAAAAACTGACCCCCTATATTCTATTCAAAATGGTAAAAATAACAGTTTTGCCATTAGTTACACTAATGTCTTCCTTTCACTGAACATAGGTGTAAAAAGGCACTTCTTTAGCAGACCATAATTTAGTGGGTCACTTCTCTGATGGCCACCAATGTAAGGGCACACCATTCCTATTGACCTCAGCGTAAGGGACTCCTTCATTGAGCAATATAAGGAGGCATTTCTCCAAAGAACACCAATGTAAAGGAGTCAGTCTGCATTTCTTTTCTGACCATTATTATTACAGGCATACCTTGGTTTACGAAATTTAATTCGTTCTGCGGGACTTTTTGTATAGCAAAAAATGTGTAAACCGAAACACCGTTTTCCCACAGGAATGCAATGAAAACTAATTAATCCGTTCCTGAGGTCAGAAAAAGGTAAACACCACTAAAATACCGCATGAGTTATTTTATCAAGAAAAAATGTCACATGGGGTGGGGTCACATGCGTGGTGGCCCCGCCCCTTACCTTACCCTATTTAAGAACTGTCAAACCACTGGAGCAGACAGATGGCGGGGGCCAACGTCGGAAGCGGAGCCTTTTTTTTTTTTTTTTCCGGGTCAGCAGTGGGCATCGTGATTGACGTTGGATCTACTGCGGAGGACATTCTTTTTAGTTTTTTCTTTTAATAAAGGACTTGTGAAAGACCGTGTTGTGTCTTTTTTCACACTACACTTTTTGTTTTTTGTGAATGAGTATCAAGACCATGTACCCCATACTCCTTTACATGGGGGGGCTGGGATCTGGTGGCCGATATTCCGATAAGATCCCTGCCCGCAGACCCCCACAACCACCGGCCAGGGTTGTGGGGAAGAGACCCTTGTCCCCATAAACATGGGGACAAAGTGCTTTGGGGAGGAGCCCTCCTACCCCAAAGCACCCCCCCCCCCCATTTTGATGGCATGTGGCCTGGTATGGTTCAGGAGGGGGGGCGTTCGCTCGTCCCCCCCCTTTCCTCACCTACCAGGCTGCATGCTCGGATAAGGGTCTGGTATGTATTTAGAGGCGGAGGCTCACGTCATTTTTTTTTTTTACATTTTGGTGTGGGAGTTCTGATCAAAATCCATATCAGACACGAAGGGCTTGGTGTGGATGGGAGGGTGGACAGCACGCCGGTTTTCAATTTATTATGGTACCGGTTTTTAAATGTAATTCCCACTTTTTTTTTTTTCTTCACTATAGCTCAGAGATTCAGCTGTTACTTTCCCCCCAGCTAAAAGAACGTTTCCTTTTAGTTTATTTCCCCAAGTTAAAAGAAACAATGTTTCATTTTAGTTTCTTAAAAGAAACAAAGCTTCCTTTAACTCTGGGGAAAGTGACAGTTTATTATGTGAGCTACAGTGAAGAAAAAAAAAAGCAGGCAATTGCATTTAAAAATTGGCACTGACATACACTTCGTATTGTGAAAAAAAATCATAAACAAATGTGTAAACCAGGGCATTATTTTTAATGGATTTTCATTCGGTACTGAAAATTAAGTTAACCAAGGCGTTTGAAAACCGAGGTACACCGGTACTTTTAATTATGTAAATGTCCTCAGATCATTTCAGCACTGAAAGCGGGAAGGGGGTTGTTAAACAAGAAAAAGACCCCAACTAAACAAACAAAAATGATCTGGCTTAAAGCCCCCGTTCACCCCAATGTGATTTGTCATGTGATCTATGGAACCATTCAAATTGGTGAAGTGAGGATTTTGAACTATTTTTGAATATTTCATGTGCAACTTACATAGACATCTGTACATGAAGTCGCACAGATATCAGGCAAGCCAAACATAACATCACATTGACCAGCAGCTTTTAAATCGCGCTGCTTCAAGTGAAGCAGTGAGATTTCAAAGCCGCATTCAGTGTGAACGAGGGCTAAGTGTCCAATACATTAGGTATGTCACTTTCAATATCCTTTTATTTATTAGTTACTCTATCTACACTATACTGGACTTGTTAACGTACAGTGTCACGCATAACTATGCTTTTATCAGTACTTTTCAGTACATGCCTCACCACCCATGTTTTCTACATTTTGCCTGAATCTATTCCAGCTGAGCTCACCTTGTACTGTGCATGCCTAGAAGCAATTCCATTTGTTCCCATGCAAAGGCTGCACCTGCAACAAAAATGATGTGCAATAAATGAAAAAGAAAAATCACTTAAAATGATAATATATATGTATTTTTTTAAATAAACAGTTGTGATAGTCCATAATAATTAACTTCATGTTTTTAGTGTACATATGGTGCAGTGCTAAATTTAAATATAAATATAAAGTGCACTAAATACAATAAATCAGATAAATACCAGCATACGGATCCCAAAATGGGGAACTTAAATTAAAGTGCAAAAATCCTTAAAGTGCAATTGAATGAATAACTAAAAATGGTGCTCCACTCTTAACAAGGAACTGGTGTCGTGTGGTGTGCTCCACTCTTAACAAGGAACTGGTGTCGTGTGATGTGCACACCACACGACACCAGTTCCTTGTTAAGAGTAGAGCACTGTCTGTTTTAGTGTGGAGGATTCCCACAGCACTAATATTTGGACTCAAAAAGGACTTTTTGCTGCTTTTTTTTGAATTAGTGTTTCACTTTATTTGTTTCACTACATATATGATGTTGGTTCACTACACTTAAGATTGTTTTTGTGTTTTTTACTGTGTGTATAGTGTATACACATATTTTTGTTTTGGCACTTATCACTTTGTATTTATCCCATTTGTAGGGATGCACCTTGTTTACACTATTGGTGTGTATTATCCCGGATTTGGGAGTTTGTAGTTTTTCACAGTATTTAGGGTCTAGAATTATGACCCATTTTTTAGTTATTCATTCAATTGCACTTTAAGAATTTTTGCACTTTAATTTAAGTTCCCTATTTTGGGATTCGTATGTTGGTATTTATCTGATTTATTTATTGTATTTAGTGCACTTTATATTTATATTTAAATTTAGCGCTGCATCATATGTACACTATTTGTATTATCCTTTTTAGAGGTATAAGGTTGGGGTGCTAGCAGCTTTGTCTAGGTTGCGTTCATTTAGTGCAGGAGGAATCACTACACTTTTTCCTTCATATTTTTGCAGCAGGTTTGAAAAAAAACTTGATTGGAAGCTATAAGCAACATCACTATTTTTTGATCTTTATAATAGTGTATACTAATACATACAACTGTGATTACATTAGTATAAAAAAACAAATAAACACATGTAAATTGTCAATTATTTAAATTGTGCATTTCTCTTGTTTATGCATCTTGTTTATTATTACATTAGATGACAAAAGGCACTATTGAGAAGGAAGAGTGATTTAGGCTGAAAGATTCTGTATCCAAAAGAGGAGGGACTGACAGTAGCCAGATTATATGAGATAAGGAAGTTAGCTTTATATGACTTCACATTTGCAGATTGTAAAGTCCAGTAAGTGACCATGAAAGGTCAGCTGAGAGTAGAGCTGTTATATAATTTAGGATGCATTGTCTGCCATTACACCGTGCTGTATTGCTAAATGTCAATGAAAATCAGTTTAGCAAACTGCATGTTCTGTCTGATTATACCCCGAGGCTTCACCATATGCTTTGCTTCTATCTGGCTCATTATCATATTTCCTAAGTGTGTGCAAGCTGTCTGTATTTTCACAAAAGTAGAAAGGCTCGTATTTTATGTGTTTGAGGAATTGTCTCTTTGGAGGATTCTTATGCATTTCTTATGAGAACCTGTGTAAGATGCGTGTTTTTTAATTAATATCATAATTATGTATTTTCCGGCAATTTTTAAATGGTTTCCTGCAATTATAATTAAAGTAAAATGCTGAGTTGATATTTTTTCTCTCTCTATATCTGTGAATGTGTTTGGAAGGAGGAGTGTTTTAAAACAACATTATGCAGCAGCCATCTTGATATCATTTATCTTTCTAGCACGTGGAGCAGTTCCTTCAGCCTAAATAGACCAGCCAGTGCTGGGTCTCAACCATCCCAGGTTACAGCAGGGTTGTATTGACACATATGTCCAAGCTTGTAATTAGTATCTGTATTAGGGATTTCTTGATTAAAGACTTTCTTGTTTGAGATTCTTTAATCAGGGGGCTTTCCTTATGTTTATTTTAGGTGGAAACTAAGAACTTGTCACTTTGACAGCAGGGATTTGCCTTCTTCACCACCTGTGTGTGTTTACTAGGGAATGTATATAGTGATTTCATATATCTATATTATATTATTTAGTACAATCAAGATTAAAATAATCTATTTTAGAATCTTTTTAGGCCACAGACATTGCATATGAATATTTTGTTTGTTCACACTAGGGCTGAAACAACTAATTGACATAATCGATTATAATTTGTGGGACATGTAGTCCTGGGCAGCAGAAGGAAGATAGTGATTGTAAAGGCAGAAGTTTTTTTTTACCTTGCTATAGGGCAGAGGCGTCCCTAGGGTTCGTGTCACCCAGTGCTGTAACACTTGGTGACACCCCCTCCGACGATCCCTGCAGAATGGGTCGGATCTGCGGATTGAGCATAATGGATTGGACTCCATTCTATTATGCGCAATCCGCAGATCCAATCCATCCTGCGGGGATCGTTGGCTTTCTTTACAACTTACCTTTTTGTGGAGCGGGTCCGGTGTCACCCCGTGCGGTCGGTGTCACCCGGTGCGGACCACACCTGCCTCGGGACGCCACTGCTATAGGGGCAATCTATACTACACTTTGCAACTTTCTATGGGGGCACCCTGACAGCAGGAGGAGCCAGAAACCCCCGTGGGGGACCCCTGAAGAGGAGATTTAGGGCTGCTCTGTGCACAGAGCAGGTAAGTATGACACAATTGTTGTTTAAAAAAAATAAATTATTGCTGGCCAGGACCAGCTGATCAGTGAAGAGGAAGACAGGACAGAGCTCTGTGAATGTAAACACAGAGCTCTGTCCTGTGCTGTGCAAAGCAGGGAATAAAAAGCGGCACATCCCTTAGTAAAAACAACACATGGTGAATGCACCAAGCACTGTTAGCACACAGTAGCAGAATACATTTTGTACTAAATTTATGAAAATTTTTTATTTTTTTTAATTATTCTATTGGATATGTTTTATAACAGAAAATAAAAAGTATTGTTTTTTTTCAGTCTTTTTTTGTTTATGTAATAAAAAGTAGAAAAACCCAGTGGTGATCAAATACCACCAAAAGAAAGCTCTGTTTGTGAAAAAATTATATAAATTTCATTTGGGTACAGTGTTGCATGACTGCACTATTGTCAGTTAAAGTAGCGCAGCGCCAAATAGTAAAAAATTACCTGGTCATGAAGGGGGTAAAATTTGCAGGAGGGCAAGTTTGTTAAACGTTACATAATAACTAAATTACACACGTACTTTTTTGAGGTTTTATCTGATTAATCAAAACCATAATCGGCCATCTAATCGATTATGAAAATGATCATTAGTTGCAGCCCTAATTCACACATCCAGCTTTTGGCACATTTTGATATGTATATTTTAAGGTCTCCTTAGCTTATTTGTTGTTGTTTATGGAGCTTAATGTCAAAGAGTGAGAGTATCCTCCTTATGGCTGGGTCTGTGGTTTCAATGAGAGATGTCCTGCCTGTGTTTCTGTGGTTTCTATGAGAGATGTCGTGCCTGCAAGGATACCTTTGCATTTAATTATTCTTGCTTGTTACTACCCATCATACACAATCTGCTTGCATTACAAAGCCATATACTACACAATCCGTTGTTATACAAGTATGTATTTTAGTGTCACTGTTGGCAGTTATGCAAAGAAAAGTAAGATGATGGTGGCAGCAACTTGAGCTTGGTAAGATCACTATATGTGTTTTTTTATAGTCTATGGCCAAATAATTTTTTTTTTTTTTTTTACAAGCCACATGTACATGGGACACTTCTAAACGATGGAAATTGACTGCTGGAAAATGTAGGTTAAAAAAGTCTGTTTAGCCACGTTTGCATAATGCATTTATGTGCGTTTGCGTTTAGAAGCGTTTTTTAAAGATAAGCACAGGAGAACCTCCCAAATGCCCAGAATGAGCTGAAAAGGGGTACATTATTAACTATTTCAGACTGTTTCAGAGAAATACACAGAGTAGAAGCAGACACAGCAGAATGTGTCGACATTAGCTAGGTGTGAGTTGCTCATTAACATTTCTTTTGTTTCCAAGTGTGGGACAGATGGCTAGTGAAATGAGTCATTAAGGCCTCCTGGCAGGGGGTCTTCATGAGGAATTTGAGGTTTGAATGGTCATTAACATATCTTTTGTTTCCAAGGGTGGGAGAAGTCTGAGGTGTGAATTGGTCATTACAATGTGTGACAAGCTTGGTAGGAACATCCTGTGTACAGAGTTTTGTCCATTCGAGCACCTTGAAAATGTTTTACATGCATTTTTCATTATGAAAAAAGGCTTTGGACAGCATGGGGAACTGGAAGAGTTAAAAAAAAAACATTTCAAATGCTTACAAACATGATTTTCCACGTTTACAAGCGTTTTGCATTTGAAACGCTGATAAAAGCGACTGCTGAACGCAAGTTTGATGCATTCAAAAAAATGACTGCCTGTAAACGACTGTAAACGAAGATATGTACTTGGACACATAGGAAAACATTAGGGTGAGTTCAGTGGCTGCTGTAAAAAACGCTGATTAGCGCCTAAATGTGAGTTTATCAGCTGCACTGTACATGAGCCCTAACAACTAACGTTGAAGGTCAAGATGAATAACTCTTGCAGATTCTTTGGAACTTTGTTTCTTAGTCCAAGACATGCATTAGCCAGGTGGTACAACTCCTTGTTTCTACTGATAACTGATGTTCCTTAAATTAAACATAATTCTACATGCTACAAAAAAGGTTGTCTAAAAATATCCAATAAGGTCCAGCGCCAAGGTCTACACCAGCGGTTCTCAACCTGGGGGTCGCGACCCCTTTGGGGGTCGAACAACGCTTTCCCAGGGGTCGCCTAAGACCATCGGAAAACACATATTTCCGATGGCCTTAGGAACCGAGACACCGCTCCTTGATCCGTCTGCAGGTGTGGGCGGGATGACATGCCGTCCCTGTCATCTGGACACACCCCCGGGATCAATCCTTCGTCGGTGATTGGCCGCCAGAACTGTAGCTCAAGAGAGGCACACAGGCGGCCAATCACCGGCGAGGAGGTGGAGCTTGGAAAGGAGGAGCCGAGCGGCACCGCGAAGCACGAGCGAGTGAAGAGGAGGAAAGCGGCCGGAGAAGGAAGCCATCTGACCGGTAAGTGTTTGTACCATGGGAGAGGGAGGGAGCGAGCGAGCCCAGGCTGGAGCAGGGGTCAGCAAGGTAAGTATCATTGGTGTCAGTGGGAGGAATAGTGCCCAATCATTGGTGTCACTATTACCAACGATGGGGCACTATTCCTCCCCCCACTGACACCAACGATGAGGCACTATTCCTCCCCCCACTGACACCAACGATGGGGCACTATTCCTCCCCCCACTGACACCAACGATGGGGCACTATTCCTCCCACTGACACCAACGATGGGGCACTATTCCTCCCACTGACACCAACGATGGGGCACTATTCCTCCCACTGACACCAACGATGGGGCACTATTCCTCCCACTGACACCAACGATGGGGCACTATTCCTCCCACTGACACCAACGATGGGGCACTATTCCTCCCACTGACGCCAACGATGGGGCACTATTCCTCCCACTGACGCCAACGATGGGGCACTATTCCTCCCACTGACGCCAACGATGGGGCACTATTCCTCCCACTGACGCCAACGATGGGGCACTATTCCTCCCACTGACGCCAACGTTGGGGCACTATTGCTCCCCCTGACGCCAACGATGGGGCACTATTGCTCCCCCTGACACCAATGATGGGGGCACTATTCCTCCCACTGATACCAACGATGGGGCACTATTCCTCCCACTGACACCAACGATGGGGCACTATTCCTCCCACTGACACCAACGATGGGGCACTATTCCTCCCACTGACACCAACGATGGGGCACTATTCCTCCCACTGACACCAACGATGGGGCACTATTCCTCCCACTGACGCCAACGATGGGGCACTATTCCTCCCACTGACACCAACGATGGGGCACTATTCCTCCCACTGACACCAACGATGGGGCACTATTCCTCCCACTGACGCCAACGATGGGGCACTATTCCTCCCACTGACGCCAACGTTGGGGCACTATTGCTCCCCCTGACGCCAACGATGGGGCACTATTGCTCCCCCTGACACCAATGATGGGGGCACTATTCCTCCCACTGATACCAATGATGGGGCACTATTCCTCCCACTGACACCAACGATGGGGCACTATTCCTCCCACTGACACCAACGATGGGGCACTATTCCTCCCACTGACACCAACGATGGGGCACTATTCCTCCCACTGACACCAACGATGGGGCACTATTCCTCCCACTGACACCAACGATGGGGCACTATTCCTCCCACTGACACCAACGATGGGGCACTATTCCTCCCACTGACACCAACGATGGGGCACTATTCCTCCCACTGACACCAACGATGGGGCACTATTCCTCCCACTGACACCAACGATGGGGCACTATTCCTCCCACTGACACCAACGATGGGGCACTATTCCTCCCACTGACACCAACGATGGGGCACTATTCCTCCCACTGACACCAACGATGGGGCACTATTCCTCCCACTGACACCAACGATGGGGCACTATTCCTCCCACTGACACCAATAATGGGGCCGTATTCCCCCCACTGACACCAATGATGGGGCACTATTCCTCCCACTGACACCAGTGATGGGGCACTATTCCTCCCACTGACACCAATGATGGGGCACTTTTCCTCCCACTGACACCAGTGATGGGGCACTTTTCCTCCCACTGACACCAGTGATCATTGGTGTCACTATTACCAACGATGGGGCACTATTCCTCCCCCCACTGACACCAACGATGGGGCACTATTCCTCCCCCCACTGACACCAACGATGGGGCACTATTCCTCCCCCCACTGACACCAACGATGGGGCACTATTCCTCCCCCCACTGACACCAACGATGGGGCACTATTCCTCCCCCCACTGACACCAACGATGGGGCACTATTCCTCCCCCCACTGACACCAACGATGGGGCACTATTCCTCCCCCCACTGACACCAACGATGGGGCACTATTCCTCCCCCCACTGACACCAACGATGGGGCACTATTCCTCCCCCCACTGACACCAACGATGGGGCACTATTCCTCCCCCCACTGACACCAACGATGGGGCACTATTCCTCCCCCCACTGACACCAACGATGGGGCACTATTCCTCCCCCCACTGACACCAACGATGGGGCACTATTCCTCCCCCCACTGACACCAACGATGGGGCACTATTCCTCCCCCCACTGACACCAACGATGGGGCACTATTCCTCCCCCCACTGACACCAACGATGGGGCACTATTCCTCCCCCCACTGACACCAACGATGGGGCACTATTCCTCCCCCCACTGACACCAACGATGGGGCACTATTCCTCCCCCCACTGACACCAACGATGGGGCACTATTCCTCCCCCCACTGACACCAACGATGGGGCACTATTCCTCCCCCCACTGACACCAACGATGGGGCACTATTCCTCCCCCCACTGACACCAACGATGGGGCACTATTCCTCCCCCCACTGACACCAACGATGGGGCACTATTCCTCCCCCCACTGACACCAACGATGGGGCACTATTCCTCCCACTGACACCAACGATGGGGCAATATTCCCCCCACTGACACCTACGATGGGGCACTATTCCTCCCATTGACATCAGTGACGGGACACTATTCCTCCCACTGACACCAATGACGTGGCACTATTCCTCCCACTGACACCAATGATGGGACACTATTCCTCCCACTGACACCAATGATGGGGCACTATTCCTCCCACTGATACCAATGATGGGGCACTATTCCTCCCACTGCAAAATTACAGTTATGAAGTAGCAACGAAAATAATTTTATGGTTGGGGGTCACCACAACATGAGGAACTGTATTAAGGGGTCGCGGCATTAGAAAGGTTGAGAACCACTGGTCTACACATATATAGTCCTGGGAATAAACCCCAATGGGACTCCAGGGAAAATCCACAGCTGCTATAGATAAACCACTGGAATATGGAAAGAAAAAGCAGAAAGATAATAATCCAAAGCGCCTAGGGTTCCCAATTAGATCGTATTGAGCTTAACCAGTCTGTATATCCAACTATTGTTGAAAAGCAGCAAACACCATCAGCTTAATCATATTATAACGTTTTATTGACATCCAGTAAGGCCAGTAATCCGGCTCAAGAACAATTGTAATAAAAACTCTGCAACCACGTAGGATGTTACTCTCCACTTACATGTTCCTTGATGTGGCAGTGAGTCTGAAAGGAGCTGGCATCCAGATGTACCACAAGTATAGCAGTAATCCCCTTTGACTGGAACCAATGTGGGTGTCAAAGGCTGGGGCCGCTTGCACTGCAAGTGACGCACCAGATGTAAACAAGGCCCGTGTACTAGGACGCCAGAGGACACTGCACGGGATCCGACCCCAGAAGCCTACGTCACAGGTCAAGGGTGGTGAGGACGTTGCTTTATTGACGTGTTTCACGCACATGCGCTTTGTCAAGTCAACATAAAAAAGGCTGGGCCACCAAAAAGGACAAACAGCGTTCAGAAGCCTTTCTGGAATCACTCATTTTATTATCTGGCTTTTTTTTTTGTTGCCTTTTTAGTGGGACGTACATATAGAATTTGTTCTACAGCCCCCACCTGGGTCACCATCACAGACAATCATTGCTAGCCACCTGAACTATTTTGAGAGTAATGATAGCAACCAAACCTTACACCTGAAGGGGCCCAGTGTTTCATTGAAGCCTTCCAATTCACAAACCCATAGCACTTTTACTTTACTGGATTAGTGCCCGCACAAAGGTCCTTCTAAAGATGTGTATTTTTGCTTGAATACTGACCTATGTATCCTGGCTGGAGTTGTGGTGACATCATTGGCATGATTTCTTTATCTGTCTGCTACCTACCTCAGGTTTCTGTCTATACTGCAACTTCATTTGAAGGCTGGGTGCCAGGACATCTGAGTTTTGTATAAACTATTTGCTGCATGAAAATTTGCTTCTGCTCTTTGGTTACTGTGTAGCTCATCAGATGTTTATAATGAGGGTAACTTAAAGGGTAACTCGACTTTTGTGGGAAACAATTGCAAATAAAAAAATGAATATAGTATATACAGTTGCTACACAAGTCCTATTATATAATTGAATGTTATTAAAAATTACCTTTCCTTTTCTATCTGAAAATCTGTAATTTTCTGTAAAATGCAATGTGGCAACCTGGAGGCATTCTGTGTACAGAATGCCCCCCAGAAATGTCACTTCCTGCTTGTGTGATTGGATTACTGATTTCTCCAGAAGTCTACACTAAAATACAAGTCAGATTTTGGCATCCCCTGCAACAAAAATGTCATGTTTGGTGAGATACTCCCAAATGGAAATCACGTTTAAAGGGAAGCAGAGCCCTGCAGGTGAAGCAGCTGATTGATAATTATATAGACACTCCCATTCACATTAATTTTGCACATGGACACTGACAAACAAACTGCTATTTCTTCAGAATACCAAAAGGTAGGATTCTGCAACATTGTTTGTAAAATCCTTGCAATGTACATAGATCACCCAGAAGGGAATATATATAAAATCCTCCTGCTGTCAGGGCTCGCGGTATGACCAGAGATGTGTGAACTGACACAGGGAAACGCAGGCTCAAGTATGGTGTAACAATATAATTTATTAAAAGCTATACACAAATATAAAACGCACAATATACACAAAACCAAACCTCCAACTGATAACGGAATGTACACAGACAAGAGCAGTCAGGGCTGGTGAGGTGGAGTGGTCAGGCAGGCCGGGTCAGGAACCATCGGGCAGACAAGACACAAAGGAGCAGGCAGAACGTAGTCAGACGGGCCGGGTCAGGAACAATCAGGCAGACAAGGTACCAAAGGAGCAGGCTGGAGAGTGGTCAGGAATAGACGGGGTCGGTGCAGGCAGAGTTCTATTAAAGTCAGGAGTCAGGCAGAGGGATCAGGAAGGCAGACAACAGGATCAGGCACAGGGGCTCATGGGCACAATACACCAAGGCCCTGACTGCAGGCCTGGCCATTCCTTAAATACACCTCCTGCAATCAGCCTCAGGTGATGGCTTGATTGCAGGAGTGAGCTTCTGGCTGCCGAGAGCACCCTCTGGCCAGCCGTGGTACTGCAGCCCACAAGGCAGGTGAGTCCCACCACCATTGGCGAGTCCATTCCTGACACCTGCGCTTATATGGAGTATGATAAATTATAAACTATAAAGCAGCTCACACTTAAAACTGAACCTTAATCCGTGAAATAACTAATAAATAAATACTGTAGTAAAGCGCTAAATACCATAACCTTATAATGAAAAATAATTTTAAAGTGCAACAATGCGTGCCAATATGTAGTGCCAAACCTATGTGATCACAGATCTTAATAAATTATCAGACCTTCTATAATAAATACATACAAAACCACTCAAATAAATACCAGGATCTGATGAAGTCACGTGGTATAGTGATGCAACACGTAGATACGCCATGACACAGCTTCCGGTCCGCGGTGACCTACTTCCGTTACAGGCGCCATCTTGGCACACCCAGAAAGAGTCCTAACCCATGCAGTACACCCAGGCATGAGGTGTATGCGGTTTTATGCTGTAAAATCAACGTCTAACAAGTGAGTGGGCATTGTTTTTTAAATAAATAGTCTTTTTATCCACTTAATACTACACTATGAGGATCTTTTCTCTCACTTACCAATATCTATGGTGAGTGATATGCAGAGTTGGTGATACAATCCTGGGAGGTCTGGAGGTCAGATTATTTACCTGAGAGGTGAACCACAGTAAGAGGATACCAGATACTGCTGGAGAAGGATCTAGGATTGATCCTGAAGGCTTGGTGGTCCATTAGGGTCGCAGAGTGGAGGTGAGGGGACATTTTAGCCACGGAGGATAAGTGTGGTGACACCAACACAGCATTTATCACTTTGATCACCTTGCATGAACTCTTTGTTGTTTAAGCACTTTAACAGAAGATTTATGAACTTTTGTGATCTTATACTCATTATTTAATTTGGATCAGTTTGGTCACTAGTTTGCACTTATCACTTTAAGTGTGCTATGTAATTTGTGAAAGGGGTTGTTTAATCATTTAATCATTTATTGCACATATTAGTATTTATTGCAGAGTGAAATATCTGTGTATATTTGATATATACACATAATTTGGTCACATTTTTTGCACATATCTCTTTAAAGTGTGATTTATGTAATTTATTTATGGTATTTATTTGAGTGGTTTTGTATGTATTTATTATATAAGGTCTGATAATTTATTGAGATCTGTGATCACATAGGTTTGGCACTGCATATTGGTGCACATTGTTGCACTTTAAAATTATTTTTCATTATATGGTTATGGTATTTAGCACTTCACTACAGTATTTATTTACCCAGCAGGGAATGTTTTATTTTTTCTCTATGAAAGTGGAGTTAAAGCGGCGCCACCCAAAAGGGTAAATTCTGCTTTTAGAACTGCTCCCCCGCTCCCCATTAACGATTGGCACCTTTGGGGGGGAGCGAGTTCTCGAATTTGACAGTGCAGAGCCACCAGCATTTTGACAGCATTAAGAAAGTACCGTAAGTCTGGCACTCATTTCTGTTTCAATTGTGTTTATTGCAAATTTTCTTTTCAAAGAACAAAACATAACAAGTGCATAGGTAAATAAAGGGAAAATACATTCTATAAGACTTTGGACTTTGAAGGCATAAATATATACCAAAAAAAGTTTTATAAAAAGTACAAGCTTTTTATTGTCAAAAATTATTTTACCATGTAGATATACTATATGGTATGTCTGCATGTTAAAATAATTTTTTGACGCAATACAAAGCTTGTACTTTTTGTGAAACTTTTTTTGGTATATATTTATGCCTTCAAAGTCCCAAGTCCTTTTCCCTTTATTTATCTCGTATTTCTGGGGATGTTGGCTACTGATCAGGAAACCCCTTTTCTTCTCTTTTTTGTAACAAGTGCATAGGTGTTCGGATTGTCCCATTTACAAAGGTACATACAAAACAAGGAAGGCACATAGAAATAGCCGAGTACATGCCCTTACCTACTCCAGGGTACAAATCAGGAGGTAGCCGAAGAGATGTAACATTAGTTGAAGCTCTGGAAATGCACAATAAGGAGTGTTCCTCAGTACATGTCAGATCAGTGACTTATCACAGTGAGGTGAAGTCTGACGCTCATTGAAGACGGCTTCTTTATGCGCATTTGAGTGCAGACAATATACAGAATTATATTCACTTGCATTCACATAAATGAATATACCTCTGTCATTTCAAAGCATTTCTCTAAAAATCAAACCTGTATAGGGCATAAAGACACTCAAAAATCTTCAACAAGTTGACACTTGTGTCCAACAACAAGTAAAACTACCTTGTACTGCTTTGTGGCATTTCAAAGTATAATACATATCTTTTTGATTTTGAAATTTTCTTTAGAATCAGATGGGATGGTGCTCTAACCTAATTATTTCTTAGAACTTCAAGGACACAGCCATTTATAATGCTGGTAAAGGACAAATGAGTGGGCTTTTTAAAGTAGATGTAAACACTTACTGGATGACTTTGTTTTTACTAAAGCATTCTGTAGCATCAGAAATGCCATGTTTTTATCATAAAACATTGTTTTCAGGCTTTTCCACTTCTTCAATACTGTTGAATTATCGCCTATTTTAGGCTCTACCTCTCAGCATGCAATCACCCCGTTGTAGGCTTCACATCATTAATCAGGGCCAGCTGCTTGACCGTGACAATCACATAATAAAGCAGAGTTCCAGTTAAAAAAAAAAAATAAATAAATGTGGGAAAACCAAGGCATCTCACACATTCAAGACATCTATACAAACAATAAATTAGACTCCTTCTCAACACTCCAAGAAAAATTTCAGCTCCCTAATATGGAATCCTTCATTTACCTGCGTATAGCGCACTCTCTGCAAAAAATTAACATCCCACATACAATAGCAATTCCTACCACTTCACTCAACTTCTTACAAAAACCACATTACCCAAAAAAAGGAATCTCAACCTTCTACTCGCTCATAACCAATGCTCAGTACACTTTAAAAACTACTTCTCTAGCCACCTGGGAATCAACTTTCGTGCGACTGATACAACCACACACATGGGAAAGAACCTTCTCTATCACCTACAAAGCCTCCAGATGTAGCTCCCATTGGGAATCATACATGAAAATTCTACATCAATGGTATTTAACACCTGCTAAACTCTCCCTATTCTACTCTCAACATTCCCCCAACTGTTGGAGACAATGCAGAGAAGTAGGATCCACTTTCCACATACTGCGGACATGTAAATCGCTCAAATATTACTGGAACAAAGTATTCCAATTGCTCTTTTCCGTCACTGGAGCCCCAGTGACACCAAACCCAGCTCTTGCACTCCTACACATAGGAATTGATAAATTTCCTGCCGACTCCTGCACCATCATCATCCATACATTAACAGCCGCCAAAACCAACACTGCTAAACTATGGAAATCATCCAAAACTCCCTCTCTTACAAATCTGCTTACTGACCTTAATCTCCAATGCGAGATGGAAAAAAGATCAGCCTTTCACAATTCCTCATATCAAAAATTCAAGTACCAATGGTATTGATGGTTACAAAACCCCAATTGTACTATAAATTGATATCCATATAACCATATCATACTAAAACTATGCAACTGACTTGTGTCCAGTTCTCCCCCCCAGTTAACCCCCCCCCTCCCCCTTCCCCTCTCTCCCCCTTCCCCTCTCTCCCCCTTCCCCTCTCTCCCTTTTTCTACCCCTCAACCACTTTATGTACAATAGTTTACTTAACCCTGGTTCACACCACTCCAAGCATACCTCTCAGGTAAACAGGCCTACGCCTTTGCTGCCCCTAGCCGATTGCTGGGGAATCTACTATATATATACCTTGCTGTACCTAATGTGAACCGCATTAATGTACCATATGTTGTCATGTTGAAAATCTTTCAATAAAAATATTTAAACATAAAAAAAAAAAAAAATAAGTCAGCAGCTACAAAAACTATAGCAGCTGACTTTTAAAATACAGTCACCTGTCCCTCGGTCCAGTGGTGTCCTCACCACCGCTGGTTTTACTGGCCGTCTTCTCTCCCTGGCGCCGGAAACTTCATTGTGGGCACCTGGCTGTGACAGCTTGCGGCTTCACAGCCGGGTGTCCACTGTGCATGCGTGAGGAGCGCTGCACTTTGTGAATGGCCCCGTAGTCTTCTGGGACCTGTCACATGTCCCAGAAGACTACGGGGAGGACAACGTCCGCTTTTGATTGCCTAGGCGATCGCAGCAGGAGTGGGAGTGCGTACCTGTCAAATTTGGGTACCCACTCCCCAAAGGTGCCCATCCTTAATGGGGATCGGGGGACAAAGACTTAAAGCGGAACTTCCCCTTTTGGGTGGCGCTCCACCATAACTTGCAGTCTCCAACAGTGCCTATGACCAGAACACAGTGCAGGAGCTCAGTTGAAAGACGGTTGTCCTGCCATAACAAGAAGTGCCTGAATAAGGATCACCAGTTATTCTTTTCAAGTAACACATGAAAACCTTTAGTTTATATGGTAATATCTTATAAATACGCTTATATCTTATTAAAATAATGGCAGTTCCAATTTTTTTATGTTACACAATATTATTGCAAAGGTCTAGGAAATGCAAAATTTCAGTACAAATCACGCTAAAGTGAATTTTAGGGCAAACAAGCGCAATACATTTTTTGGTAAAATATAAAAGATGAGGTGCCGAGTAAAGAGATACCAATGTGCTTAACATTTAAATCTGTGTGTGCCTATGAATTTGCAAAAAATTCAATACCCTACATGTTTTATAGATGCTTCAAAAGCCCCTATAGGTCATCAGTTTAATGTTATGGAGGAGATCTGGTGCTAGAATTATTGCTCTCACTCCTGCACGCATAGCGATATGTAACTTGTATTGCAATCAATGTTTTCACATGTAGGCACGGCACTGTGTGCATTTCCATTTATACATGTGTACTGGTAGGAGTGGGGGGGGGGGGGTCTCAAATTTCTTTTGGGTGAGGATGTTATGTGCTTGGGTATAACTTTTTTTTTTTTTTTACAAAAAAATTTTTTTTTTTAATCACACAAAGTCCCCTATGTGATGATTTTTTTGATGACAGGTTCTCTTTATTGAGATATGCAGGGTGCCTTCTGGGCTCCATTAGATGTATTGCAATGCAAACTGCATTGCAATACATCTTTAACTGGCAGTGACAGGTGTGTCCTGGACGGACGTCGTCATACAAAGAAGGGGGGGGAGCGGATGCTTGTCCGCTCTCCTCTCCCATCCACCCGCTAGCACCCGCCATGGCTCTCTCTGGGCCTGCAAATGAGCAAGTGTGGGGCCCGGAAACATGGCGGGAGCGTGAGTGTGTGTGCGTGCGTGCGTGCGTGTGTGTGTGTGTGTGTGTCGGAACCAGGGGCTGTGGAGGCAATCGACTGCAGCAGAGCTGCCTAACTGCTTCCAGGGAGGGAGGGAGGACACCTTCCGTTTCCGATCGCCTAGGCGATTGGACCTGAAGTGGGAGCAGGTACCTGTCAAATTCAGGTACCCGCTCCCCCTCCTGCCCCCCAAAGGTGCCAATCCTTAATGGGGAGTGGGGGAGCAGTCCTTAAAATGAAACTTCCCCTTTTGGGTGGAGCTCCGCTTTAAGCTTTGACATTCTTTGAGGGACAATTTTTTCACCAACATATTGCTGTTGTTCACTGGTCCATTGTGTTCCCTTTTGTTGGTTATCTTCTGATTTGAGATTATATGTTTGTGATCATTCAGTGCTTTCTTGAACACACTTGCTTATAGGCTCCTTGCTCTGTTGGACAACTAGAAAACCTGATGCAAAAAACTTAATTTCTAAGAGGGTATTTTTTGGTGATATTGGCAGCACACAACAGGCTTTAGTAGCTTCACTTACAGTAACCCACCCTGCAAGGTGCCCTGTAGAATTTGGTTGCAGTGGACTAAACATAACTCAAAATATGGTAACTGAAATGAACATTTGGTCTTATAGAAGAAATGTGGGATTGCAGAAAAAAAAAAAAATACTCGCTTTCATGCTGCAGCATTTGTGTGACACTGCAGCTACCCCATGCTGGCTCTAAGACCAAGAGCTGACGATTACATGACCACTGATATGTCAGCTCTCAGTCTGCTTGGAGCAGAGAACACTGCTCTCCATTTTGCTCTTTCAATGCTCACTGGAGTGCCAGGCCAGGAAAGGTGTGAGCATGGCTGGCTCTAGCTCTCAGCTTCTTGCTGAAGGTGGACCCAGCTCTCAGGCTAGGTTCACATCCATGCAGGCTGCAGTTATGCGTCTTTGAACATGTGTTTTTGATGCATTTTGCGGGGTTTTTTTTAGTGGTACACCGAAATGAAAATTCTGGTGCCGAAAATGAAAATTAAAAATGCACTTGGCCGAAAACCGAAATGCACATTTTTAAAAAATGAATATATATTTTTTTGGTTAAAAAAAACACTGATTAAAAAAAAAAATACCCCAATTAAAAATAAATTGTAAAATATGAAAGAGGATGTTATGGCGAGTAAATAGATACCCAACATGTCACGCTTTAAAATTGTACACGCTCGTGGAATAGCATGAAACTGCGGTACTTACAAATCTCCATGGGTCATGCTTTCAAAATTTCTACAGGTTAGCATTGTAAAGTTACAGAGGAGGTCTAGTGCTAGCATTATTGCTCTTGCTCTGACATTCGTGGCGATACCTCACGTGTGTGGTTTGAACACTATTTACATATGGCCATAGTCTATGCGTACACCACTACACCTTTTATTTATTTATTTATTTATTTAATGGTTGTGTTTTTTTTGTTTTTTTTTGCACTGTCCCTTTAAAAAATGTTTTAATCACTTTTATTCTTATCACAAGAAATGCATGCATCCCTTGTGATAGAAATAATTAGTGACAGGTCCTTTTTATGGAGAGATATGGGATCAATAAGACCCCACATCTCTCCTCTGCAATGTAAAACATTGGATCAAAAAAAAGCATTGATCTAGTGCTTTAAAAAAAAAAAAATGGCCGGAACGGGACGTGACATCGCTCCGGTCCTCTGAGGGCATAGAGATGAGTGGCGGCCATCTTTCCTTCACCCATCTCTATGCCCAGCGCCAGGATCGATGTATTTTTTCGGCACCTGTACTGGTGCTTTTTTTTTTTCATTTTGGTCAACGGCCGAAAGGGGTGTTTTTGGCCGAAACTTTCGGCCACCAAAATTTCGATGCATCCCTTCAAGACCCCTGGTCTTAAAGCAGATATTGTGTCCAATGAAGATCTTTTCAGCCCTTAACAGATATTTCTAACCTGTTAAGCTAGAAACAAGAAGTTCTTTACAATTCTGAAGGAAGAAATGTTCTGTTTCCCCATTTTCTCCTTCAGTGCTTTAGTTTTATGTATTTCAAAGTCAAGTGTTTAAAATGGGACAACTGCACAAAGAGCTCTTTAAACTATATCATTCCAAGTATGTGGAGCTTGACAAAAATAAAAGGGTAAGCTGCAACTCATTAGATGCTCCACCAATTTGTAAACCTACAAAAATGGCTAAATGCATAATGAGATGTTGTTTTCCAAGAGAAGTGGTTCAGTGAACATGAAAGTATTGGTTTTATCACATGTCAACAAGCTTTGTACACTGTTCAGTTTTCCACTGGCAAGAATAGCTAAGAACTAATGCATTCAGGTTAGTGATCATTAAAGCAAAGTACTGCTAGCAGGGCCCAATGCTAAAAGCTGTAGCCTATAGATACATGGCCTTCTATATATATTTTTTTTATTCTATTTGTACAAATTTTCTTATGAAATACCTAAATTGGTACACATATATTACACAAATATTAACTCTGAAACTGATAGACAGCTGAGAGGTCCCGTGAGTATGGGGTCTTGTGAGCTACTATGGTGTATACAAAGTGCTAGTGAATAATTAAATAATTAAAAAATAAATGTTGGGTGATACTAAATTTTGTTGTGAAACCAATACCATGGTGAAAATAAAAATTTTAAATTATGTTTAAAACCTGTGAAAAAAAATGAGGCTCGTATCATTGTGTTAGAGAATACTGTCAGAAATAGTGTCGTGCTCCACTACCAATTAGAATAAAAAAATTGCGATTAAATGAATATTAAATAGAAATTAAATAAATAATAGTCCAGCATCAAAGAAATATATATCAATATCACTGCAATTATATTACTGTCCTTTTTAAGTCCATGACTTTAAAAACTTCTGTGATACGAAATAATAACTGTGCAGTCCACCAATCATACAAAATCACCTTCACCGGCTGTGCTCTCACCTGGTGTATATGATCAAACCGTTAAGCGAGGTCATACAAAGCTTGTGTCCCTTTAATTGGACTTAATGGTAAATGAATAGGATTATCCCTCTTTTCTTGAGATGGATGGATGGATGGACAGAGTGTTCCCTTTTCCCAGCAGGGGGTCCCCTTGCTTCCTTATGAATTTTCCCAGAGCCGAATGGATGGATGGAAATATCCCTCTTCCCACTAGGAAGTCTCCTTGCTTCCTAGGGCTTTCTCTCCATAGATGTAATAGCCATGAAATGTAATAAAAAAAAAATATATAGTGCCTTATCCTCTTTAAAATTAATTTATTAAATAAAGTGGTGCACTCACATGTGTTACAAGTTAAAAACGCATAAAATTGTTGAAATTTGAATCCACAGTAAAGTTTTTCATTATTGCTGAATACTTGCTGTATATTGCTTTAAGCGTCATGAGGTCAGAGTCCCTCCCCCTATCAACTGCTTGACCTTATTTTCTTTATACTTGCGATATCCCAGCTCCTGTGTTTCCATAACATCGGGCAACTGATCTCCAATGGAGCAACCATAGCAATTATGGAGCTTTCCTATTGTATTTGATACTATGATGTACACTGAGGAACAGAAAGGCAGCATGTATAATCCGAACAAGTTCAAACAACTGACACAGCAGCAGCTGTCAGTTCTTAGGAAGTTATTCAGCTTTTGAATCCCAGCTCCAGAGTCATTCACTGTTAGATTTCTTTTTCATTTAGCCAGCAGACTGAATGAAAAAAAGCAGCAACAAAAACAGATCCCTCCATCCACACAAACAAGGTGGATGGAGGAATCCCCTCTCGCCAGGGACATTGTATTCTGACAGCTGACCCGTAGCTGTCATAATACAGTGATCAGATGCTGCAGGCATTATTTTTTCCAGCATGCCTCTTTGACAAAAATGTATCAATCAATTTCTGTCGATCAAAGACATCCGCACATGTATGGCCAGCTTAAATTACCTTTCCATTGCCAAGAAAAAAAAAACTTATTTACTATAAGTGTTCTATAAAGTGATTTAATTTTATAATCTCACTCGTTTTGATGTTGTACATACTAGCATATTGATACACAAATGCTTGATCAAAGAAGCCAACTGCGTCCATTTGAGAAAAAACATTATCTGTGTTTCCAACCAGTTCAAGTGGGCTTTAAATTGATATTAAAGGCTTAATTATTTTTTTATAACAAACATGGTATATTTGCCTACTCTGTGCAAGGGTTTTGCAGCCCTGATCCTCTTCTTTTTGGGTCCCGTGCCGGCTCTCTGGGATCAGTGCTTTTTTTTTTTTTTTTTTGATCCAATGCTTTACATTGCAGAGGAGAGATGTTGGGTCTTATTGACTCCATATCTCTCCATAAAGAGGACCTGTCACTAATTATTTCTATCACAAGGGATGCATGCATTAATTGTGATAAGAATAAAAGTGATTACATTTTTTTTAAAGGGACAGTGCAAAAAAAACCCCCAAACATTAAATAAAATTTAAAAAAAAAAAGGTTAAAGTGCCCCCGTCCCCCCCCGTGCTCGCACGTACTGGTGAACGCATACGTAGGCCTTGCCCACATATGTAAACTGTGTTCAAACCACACACGTGAGGTATCGCCATGAACCTCAGAGCAAGAGCAATAATTCTAGCACTAGACCTCCTCTGTAACTTTACACTGCTAACCTGTAGACATTTTTAAAGCATCACCCATGGAGATTTTTAAGTACCGCAGTTTCACGCCATTCCTCGAGCGTGCACAATTTTAAAGCATGACATGTTGGGTATCTATTTACTCGCCGTAACATCCTCTTTCATAGTTTACAAAACAATTGGGGTATATATTGTTTTTCTTTTGTTTTGTTTTTTAAATCAGTGTATTTTTTTCAAAAAAATATATATTCATTTTTAAAAACTGTGCGTTTCGGTTTTCGGCCAAGTGCAATTTGAATTTTAGTTTTCGGCACCAGAATTTTCATTTCGGTGCTCCACTAGAACTAACCCCCACAGCAGATTGAAATGCAGTGCGGGAAGCCGTGTGGGACCACGGCTCTCCCGCACTGCATTCTATTGTGAACTGGCCCTTAGTTTTGTTTTCAATAAAATTAGATTGCTATGCCCTTAAACTGAAGTTTGGACTGACATGTCTCCCTAAAAACGCATCTACAACACAAGCTAACGATTTCCCAGATCACAATAAATATATACTGTATACACACACACACTGGCCCTGACCATAATAAATAAAATATGTACAGAAGTATTACATATCTTCTTTAATAGATACAGAGTTTAGATCTAGACCTTGATCAAACAGCTTGGCAGAATTTAACAATGTTGTGTTCCAAGCTGAGCACCATTCATGCAAACTGGGTCAAAGCAAAATTTTGCTTGTCCAAACATCAAAGGTGTGCCTGCACCAAGATCTATGAGGCCATGCCTGAAGGGAAATTGTTAATCCCAGCATCAGGAATATCCTTTTTTTCTAGAATTTTGTGGTAACTCAATATTTCAATGCTGTGTCACCACAACAAGAAAAGCAAGAATGGCAAAGATAGTTATTATTTCTGACAGCTTTAGTTTTCTAAGTTACATTGAGACATTAGAGATTTTCTGTTTACATGCTGTGGTTAACAATACCTTAAAGCTGAACTCCGCTCACAAAAACTTTCAATTAAATACTGTAGATATATTTTAAAAATATTCTTCCCAAATATATTGCCATATATTTGAAATGCTACAATTTTGGCCATATTCAGTATATTTCTATATATATATATATCCACACACACTGCATGTTGAAATGCGTTTTTATTACAAAATATATGAAAAGTATTTTTAAAATTACATTTCAAATATACTGTATGTCTTTAAAAATACAAATCTACATTTGTGGAATGCATTTACCTACCTCCGGAAGGTCTAGCTGGGCTGATTTCTTGTTTGATGGCAATTTTAAAGATGAAGATATATGTAAGCACATGAATAAAGTATATTCTGTTTAAGTTTTATGGAATTACGCTATTGTGGTTTCATTTATGGTGGGCATCGTTTGGAGACTGATGTGTAGAGGAGTATAATACTGTGGCTGTGAAGATCCCTCTGGAGGAACTTTTTATTATATATCAGTACCCTGCCTGGAGGATTACCAAGCTTGTGTTTATAATTTTTTGTGTTTTTTGGTTTCAGAAATCACTTTGGAGGCTGTCTTCACCTGGAGGTTGATTTTGAGATTTTGAATGACTTTGATATTTTGAAGGACTATTTTATTATTTTGGGACTTGTGTGGTTTTTGTTTTTGTTCAGAGCACTTATTATATTTGTATTTATACTTGGGATACTAAGCATACTTCATAAGATTATCACACTTTTTGGGGTTTAAGTCTATATGCGTTTTGGGGAAGTTTGTTAATAAGGGAAGGGTACACTGTATTTGATTGTCATTATTTTGCACTAGGGGGGTTTATTTGTATTTATATACTTGGGATACTAAGCATACTTCATAAGCTCCTAAACACTTGCTTTTGCACAAAAATGTATTCTAGTGGCAAAAATAAATTGATATTCTAGCCAATAGAATCAGTTTACACTCATCTAAATGCAATGCACCCATAGTCACATATATACATACATACACACGTGTATACATGCATAAAAACACAGCATTGGAGACATTCTTCAAATGCTCCAACTCCTGGAAGCATAATTGGAGCATGTTTTCATATGTCCATGTACATGAGGCCTAAGCACTATGGAAATGTTAAGGGAGAAGTATAGCCAAATCTTTTTTGTCTGTACAGTTCATTCTGCACTCCTGTAACTTTTTT
The DNA here is from genome assembly GCF_062004578.1 of Staurois parvus. Taxonomy (NCBI): domain Eukaryota; kingdom Metazoa; phylum Chordata; class Amphibia; order Anura; family Ranidae; genus Staurois; species Staurois parvus. Next base: position 3,189,131 of record NW_028317809.1, on the reverse strand, counting down.
TCAGCACACACAGAGCTGGTCCAGGCTCTGAAAAGATCCTGGCTATATGGTTGGGATCCACCCAGAGGCCTGGAGCAGCCTCTTAGCTGCATCGCTCTGAGACTGAGCCAGCTGCTCCCTCCCCTCCCCAACCCAGTGCTCCAGTGAGCGCTGGAGAGGCAGAGCAGAGAGTGGTGACTGACAGTCCTGGCTCTCTGCTCAGAGTGGAGGGGAAAATTGAGCGATCAGCAGTGTTTGAACGCTCAGTTCTCAGTGCAGAGCTGGCAGGGGACAGATATAGCATTGGATCAATGCTGTATCCACCTAGGTGAGTATGAGGGTTTTTTTTTTAATAAATCCCATACTTCTTTTTTAACAATCTAAGTCAAATAGCATGACAAAAAAATTACCCAATAGTTATTTAGGTGTTTTGATTCAAACCTGCATACCTTCCAATAATAGAACTTGGAAAGGGCAGGTACGTTGAAAAAAAATAAACCTGGTGAGGCATGTGCCATGACTTAATTGTGCTAAATGCTGGCTGGGAGTAGCTTAAAGGTGCATGGTTAAATAGCCTGAACTTATTTATATTATACACTGTACACAGTCCACACTCCTTGCACCCACTAATACTCTGTAATTGCTGTGCTATGAGCAAGAGTCTTCCAGATCTAGATAAACCTAAAGAATCATTTTGATATAAAACAGAATATAGATAGTGAGCTAACGTTTTGGGATCTATTCATAAAAAAAATAGCTTTGTGAATTTGTGCAAGCATAACAAATAATGCTCCTAATGTTTGTAATATGTATGCAATGGTTTCCTTGTTGCCTTCACCTGGTGAATTTAACATTCCCTAATATTTGATCCTTAGAGAAAAACAATCATAAGAACATTGGATCATGAGAGTTCACATTCACCAATAGAGAAAATAGCCTAATACCATTGGCTAAGAACATTCGACCAGCAGGTGAAATAATATGAGGGAGGCCTCTGCACTCTACAGTCCAAACGAATGGGTGTTCGGCTGAGCCAACCTCCAGCTGCAGTGTGAAGGGAAACATTTAGCAGTAAGTATCACTACTGCTAAATGTGATGACTTCTTTATGGTTGTTAGGGAGCAAGCACTCGCCAGTGTCCTAGCAACCAGTGACTCACCCCTGTCCAGCACATTCAGCTCTCATCCAGGAAATCCCAACTGACAGGTAAATGTAGACACCCCCAAAATTCTTATATGTATTTTAAGGGGAAACCCCAAGCAAAAAATTAAGAAATAAAGTGTGCCCCCCCAGCTATATTTAGACTAGACTCTTATCCAAGCACAAAGCATGGGTGACCAGTAAAGGGGAACACAAGCGTGCCCCACCATCCCTGAACCAAATCAGGCCATCTGCCCTTTATATGGGGTGGAGGGCAATGCACTTTAGCCCTATTTTGATGAGGGAAAGGGCCTTCTCTTCCCAACCCTGGCCTGATGGTTGGGGAAAGGGGGTGTCTGAAGGCAGGGGGCTTCTTCCCTTTTAATCAAATAAAGTCCTTTATTTAGAAAAAAAAGGTTCTGCAATATAAATTCACTGTTAGTTGTATCATCCAGCAATGCAAATACATGCAATCATGATGCCTGACAGCCATTGACCTCCTGGATGATGCAGCAGGCAAGGATGCACTGACATCATCTGTTTTCAGAGGGTGGAATGCGGCCTGGCCGGTCCGGTCCCAGAGGGTAGGCTTCTGTGAAAGGTTGCGAATCCCTGGCCTGTTTCTACTCATTTGGAACCTTTGCCTGCTGCCATCACTTTCCCGCTCTCTCTACTTCGCAAAAGTGAGCCAAAACCTGTGGGCAGGGTTTGCTCACCCAAGACAGCTGCCAGGGGTCACCTGGATGCAGCGTAGCCAACCGGAATGCTGCCTTCTAGGACTTGGAAGCCATAGAGAAACCAGGTTTTCCCTGACTTTCTCTCCAGGCTCTGGTACCGCTCAGATAGAGCACCGACTACATTGGAGGGAATAGACTGCACTTGTCTACAGACATGGATTTGCATTGCTGGACGATGTGATTGACAGTGATTTTTTTTAATTAACCATTTGCTGCCTGCCCTATGGCCGAATAGCGGGCGGCAAATGTCATCAGCGTTCCGGGTGGACGCCATATGGCGTCCTCCCGCACATGTGCAGATTGCGCTCCTGCAGAGCGGCGCAGCCTGTCACCGGCCATGTACCTCGGACACGGCCGATGACAAATCTGAGTATCGGCCCCGTTGCTGGTACCATGTGACCTGCTGTGACCAATCACAGCAGGTCACATGACAGTTGTATACAATGGATGGCTTCATTCATGCTATCCATTGTATACTAGTGCCTAGTTGTGAATGGTCACAGTGATCACATGCACATGTCATGTGATTAGCTGTGGCCAAATCACAGCTAAGCACAAAAAAAAAAAAAACCCTGAATGAATTGATGTTATTCAGGTAAATGCTTGCTTATAGCAAAGTAATTCTTTGCTATAAGCAAATTGTGTAAAAAAAAAAAAAAAAAAAAAAAATACTGATCACTTCCCCAAGGTAGTACAATGTTACTATGGTAACATTGTACTACTTTGGTCATAGTGAAATATGAAAAAAAAATCTTAAAAAAAATTTAATAAAAAATAATAAAAAAAAGAAAAAAAAATATTTTTTTTTCATACTGTCACCAGTCAGTGTCCCTGATCACCGCCATGCCAGTTATATGATGACGCTATACTGCACTGGTGACAATATGTAAAAAAAAAAAATAGTGAAACTAATTTTTTTAATTTTTTAATTTTCCAAAAAATTATGACCAAAAAAATACAACTTCAGAAAACTCGCCATGCCTCTTATGAAGTACGTTGGACTGTCTACTTTGCAAAAAGGGGTCATTTGGGGGATATCTGTACTGTTCTGACATTCTTGGACCTCAAGAAATTAGATTGGCTGTCAGTACTTCAGGATTGATCAATATTCAGATCTATACCATAGTTTGTGAACTCTATAACTTTCCTACAAACTAAATAATAGATCCTAATTTGGGTTATTTTCACCAAAGACGTAGCAGAATACATCTCGGCCTAAATTTATGAAGAAGAATTATTTATTTGCAAACTTTTATAACAGAAACAAAGAAAAACTTTTTTTGTTTTTCAAAATTTTTTGTTTTTTTGTTAATTTAGCAAAAAATAAAAACCCCAGCTGTGATTAAATACCACCAAAAGAAAGCTCTAGTTGTGTGAAGAAAATGATAAAATTTTAGTTTAGGTACAGTGTTGTATGACCGCGCAATTGTCATTCAAATTGTGAGAGCGCTGAAACCTGAAAACTGGCCTGGGCAGGAAGGTGTAAAATTGCCCGGTATTGAAATGGTTAAAGGACTTGATCAATGTCACATGGATTCCCAACTGAGCTGGATGGAAAATTGTCAGGCAAGCACTTACTGGCAGGGAAGGTCCCTCCATCCACATCAAACAGCCTGTGTGTGCAGGCAATCAAAGCAGGACTGGCATTCTTTTTTTGTTTACAAACGTTTTTATTAGAAGATAAACAACAAAAATAGCACCACTTCATGAAGTATGGTATACAACAATAAAAAGGCACATAAGTTAAAAAAAACCTGGCTTATAAAACAGAGTCGTAGAAAAAGAAAGATCGAGTATATGAATGAGGTAGGCAGTTAGATATACTGAACAGTTTCACAGCCAACAAAAAGTCAATGCCAATAAATTTCTGATAACCTGTTCTTTTAACAATAAATGCCGGCAGGACTGGCATTCTTGAATGTAATCGTATACGGCACAGCAAACCATAGACGTGCACATGGTGTCCTCCCTGCTGTGGTCCAGTTAGTAAAAATCAATTACATTTTGTAACCGGATTCCTAGCTGCAAGTAGCATCAGCGGAAGTTCTGCTTCTGACCTAGAATTACAAAATTCTCTTGAAATGGAAATGACTGCACCCAAGCCCAACTTGCAGCAGTAGCTTTAACAACTGAGGTTTAGAACGACTGCAAGGACTGTGTAGAATAAATGGTCCCTGCTTCATACACACTACTTGCTCCTTGACATTCTTCAAAAAGCTTTTCTGCTACGTGCCTGCAGTTGTTTTTAAATGCAGTGTGCTGGCAAGAGCAGTTCAGTTTTCAGATGAGACGAAGAATTGCACCTCCCATACACACAGGGAGGTAGGCTTACTCCATTAGTCATATGAAGTGAATTTCTGTGTGTATTTTTTCCAGTATGGATCAAAGTTCAGTTTTCTTTTTTCTTTATTCCCTCACACAAGTCACGTTTTCAGTATGCCAGAAATACCCTGTATTGCCATCTTGTGGCTTCAAATAGAACAAAATGCATTTCATCAACGCCAAATCCAAGGTTAAAGGTGCTTCCCCATCAGTCCTATAATTGTGGTATTTAATTAAAGCACAACTCTAACTTCCAAAAAAATAACAAAAACAGTCTAGCTATTTATATCTCAGTTATTTAACCCCTTGATGCCGAGTGCACTCAAATATGCGGATTCTCAGCGGCTGGGCCTTGACGCCGAGCAGCCGCATATTTGCATGCAATTAGAAAATACATACAGTCATGGCCGAAATTGTTGGCACCCTTGATATTTCTCCAGGAAATCATGTATTTCTCACGAAACGTATTGCATTAACACATGTTTTGCTATACACATGTTTATTCCCTTTGTGTGTATTGGGACAAAACAAAAAAAGGGAGGAAAGAAAGCAAATTCGACATAATGTCACACAAACCTCCAAAAATGGGCTGGACAAAAGTATTGGCACCCTTTCACAACTGCGGATAAATAAGAATGTTACAAGCATGTGATGCTCCTGTAAACTCACCTGGGGCAAGTAACAGGTGTGGGCAATATAGAAATCACACCTGAAAGCAGATAAAAAGGAGAGACGTTCACTTAACCTTTGCATTGTGTGTCTGTCTGTGCCACACTAAGCATGGACAACAGAAAGAGGAGACGAGAACTGTCTGAGGACCTGAGAACCAAAATTGTGGCAAAATATCAACAATCTCAAGGTTACAAGTCCATCTCCAGAGAACTAGATTTGCCTTTGTCCACAGTGCGCAACATTATCAAGAAGTTTGCAACCCATGGCACTGTAGCTAATCTCCCTGGTCGTGGACGGATGAGGAAAATTGATGAAAGATTGCAACGCAGAATAGTCCGGATGGTGGATAAGCAGCCCCAAACATGTTCCAAAGACATTCAAGCTGTCCTGCAGGCTCAGGGAGCATCAGTGTCAGCGCGAACTATCCGTCGACATTTAAATGAAATGAAACGCTATGGCAGGAGACCCAGGAGGACCCCACTGCTGACACAGAGACATAAAAAAGCAAGACTACAGTTTGCCAAAATGTACTTGAGTAAGCCAAAAGCCTTCTGGGAAAACGTCTTGTGGACAGATGAGACCAAGATAGAGCTTTTCGGTAAAGCACATCATTCTACTGTTTACCGAAAACGGAATGAGGCCTACAAAGAACAAAACACAGTACCTACGGTAAAATATGGTGGAGGTTCAATGATGTTTTGGGGTTGTTTTGCTGCCTCTGGCACTGGGTGCCTTGACTGTGTGCAAGGCATCATGAAATCTGAGGATTACCAAAGGATTTTGGGTCGCACTGTAGGGCCCAGTGTCAGAAAGCTGGGTTTGCGTCCAAGATCCTGGGTCTTCCAGCAGGACAATGACCCCAAACATACGTCAAAAAGCACTCAGAAATGGATGGCAAAGAAGCGCTGGAGAGTTCTGAAGTGGCCAGCAATGAGCCCAGATCTAAATCCCATTGAACACCTGTGGAGAGATCTTAAAATTGCTGTTGGGAAAAGGTGTCCTTCCAATAAGAGAGACCTGGAGCTGTTTGCAAAGGAAGAGTGGTCCAAAATTCCGGGTGAGAGGTGTCAGAAGCTTATTGATGGTTATAGGAAGCGACTGATTTCAGTTATGTTTTCCAAAGGGTGTGCAACCAAATATTAAGTTAAGGGTGCCAATACTTTTGTCCAGCCCATTTTTGGGGTTTTGTGTGACATTATGTCATATTTGCTTTTCTGCCTCTGTTTTATATTTGTTCCAATACATACAAAGGGAATAAACATGTGTATAGCAAAACATGTGTTAATGCAATACCTTTTTTGTGTGAAATACTTGATTTTCAGGAAAAATATCAAGGGTGCCAACAATTTCGGCCATGACTGTATGTGCTGAGAGCGTGCGCCCTGTGCGCTCCCAGCACATATGTCTGTGACTCACGGAAAGATCCCTTTCGATCGGGACCTTTTCCTATCATGTGACCGCCTTGATGGTGAATTACGGTGGTCACATGAACCTAAAACCCCGCCCCACCTCCCGACTTCTGAAACTCTTAAAGGGCCAGGAGGCGCAGTGCGAAGAAGTTAAAAAAAAAAAAAAAAAGTATCTCTGTCAGCAATACTCGCCTCCTCTCTGGCGCTACACCCCCAATAATTTATTCTGCCGCTAGATGACCTCAGTCTTCTGGGTTGAGTGACGATACACATTATTTAATTTGCAGCGTTTTCTGTGCGAATTCCTCACCACATCAGAATCGCACCCCGTTCATGTGAACTGCTGCGGGTGTGTATGTTAACCACTTCCAGTCCGGACACTTTTACCCCCTTCCTGACCAGGGCAATTTTCAGCTTTCAGCGCTATCACACTTTGAATGACAATTGCGTGGTCATGCAATACTCTACCCATATGAATTTTTTACCATTTTTTTGAGACAGATAAAACTTTATTTTGGTGGTATTTATTCACCGCTGGGATTTTTTTTGCTATGTAAATGAAAATGTTGAAAAAAAGTGTTTTTCTTGTAAAATTTTGCAAATAAATAATATTTCATAATAAATCTTGGGCAAAATTTATTCCGTTATCTTTTTAGTAAAAAAAAAAAATAGGCCAAATTAGTTTATAACCAAAAAATATAATTTTTAAACATTTTTTTTTACATTTTTATTTTTTGTTATATTAGTTTATTTTATTATTTTTTTTTTTTACATACTGTCACCCTAGCATTACTGTGTCACCATGGTGACACTACTATTTTTGGGGGGTGATGAAGATTTTTTTTTTTTTTTTTTTAAACACCGATTGCTTTTACACCCATATAGGATGTAAAAGCAATCATTTTCTCTTTCTCTCTGTCTGCATTCTTGCAGCCATTGAGAACTACTGAGTGAGCTGTGATTGGTCACAGCTTGTCACATGGTACAAGGCTGTTGTGAATAGCCTTGTACCATGTGACCTCTGTGATCATTCACAGATTTCACACGTAGTAAGCAATGATGTCACAATTGACATCTTGCTTACTACTTTGCATGTGATCACTAATTGGCCAATCAGTGATCACATGATCGGGACCTCGTACAGAGGTCCTGTCCGACGATCGGTGTTTCACTCCTGGGGTGCGTGCACAAGCAGGGTGCGGGGAGGCCGTTTATAAACGGCCACCCGACTCTGCAGTGCCACCGTCCGGCCGGTCGGGAAGTGGTTAAGTTAACAACACCACGAAAGCGGTTCGCAAAACGTGGTGCGATGTGCAGAATCGGATTGCATAGGTGTGACAACCCATCTGATCTGTTTCTAGTGCGGACCCAAAAAAGGGTCCTGCACCTTTTTGGTGCGGTGCGGTTAGAGCCATACAAAATGTATGGCTCCAATCACACCGCATACAGATCACATGTGATATGCACAGGAATGTGATGCTGTTCCTGCGTGAATCACATGTGATATACCGCACAGCATGTATGTGAACCCAGGCTAAAGGCACAAGGTTTTTGCATTCCATGAATTCTGTTTAGTCTATGCATGAAGGTAAAAAACCTTCTGCATGCAGCCCCCCCTTTTACTCCCCAGTCTGGATCCAGCGGTGTGCACAATAGCAGAGGCTCTCTCAGCTTTCTCCATCCTCATTGGCTCAGATACAGCAGTGGGAGCCATTTACTCCCACTGCTCTCATTCACAACCACATGCGTCTTTGTGTGTGATTCATTTTTAATGGCACTTGAAATGCATTGTAGTGTTGCTTCAATTTGTCGCACAGCAAACTGCTTCACACGAAGCCTGTCAACAGAAAAAAGCTCCTGCTCCTTTTTGGGTGATGAGATTTACGTGATGCAGTTTGCCACGGAATTCCGTCACATGACAAAACAACACAGTGTTTGAGTTGCCATTAATAATAAATGGCACACAAACGCACATGCTGTGTTTTGCGAAGATTGCTATGAGATTTGGAATCGCAGGCAGAATTGCGACGATTCCCCCCCAGATCCCAAGTTGCCTGATGTGAACTAGGTCTCATGAAGACAATAAAAAGTTAAGTAAAGAGGAATAAAAAATACTGTCTGCAAGATGTTAACTAATATTTGGGCTCTATTAGAAGGACAACCTACAGTTGCAAGAAAAAGTATGTGAACCCCTTGGGATTACGTGGAGTTTTGAACACATGAACATCAAGGCTTTTGGAGATACTTTTGTAACCCTTTTCAGCTTCATGCAAGTGAACAATTTTTGATCGTAGGTCTTCTGAGAGCTCTTTTCTGCGAGGCATGGTTCACATCAGACAGTGCTTCTTGAAACCAGTAAACCCAAAATAGGTGTGTGTTTTTTAAGGGCAGGACAGCTGTCAGCAACACATCCAATATCATCACACTGATTGGAGTCAAGGTTGGCTCACTCCTGGCTCCAATTAGCTCTGGGAGAAGTCATTAAGCTAGGGCCTCACATACTTTTTCCTCCCTGCACTGTGAATGTTTACATGTTATGTGCAATTAAACCATGGCAACATCTAATGTTTGTGTAGTATTATGTTCAGCAGACTGTGTTCTTCTATTGTTGTGACTTAGATGACGTTCAGAGCACATTTTATGCCCAATTCATGCAAAACTCCACGTAATCCCAAGGGGTTCACATACTTTTTCTTGCAACTGTACCAACATAGTGCCTGCCATTTCTATCTTGGCATTGATTGTCTGTACTATGCAAGAGTCCTGGATCTCATTTTATTCCAAAGTCTGTGAATGAGCATGCCAGGGTGTCCCAGGTTGCCATTTCTAGCTACCCAAAACATAATGCAGTGAATAGCATTTAAACCCCATGCATACCTCAGAATACACAGGTAAATACTGATATGGGAGCTGTTTTATCTGCCAAAGGCTTTGTATTGTTGCCTATTCAGTTCTGGAATTTACACAGCTCTGCCTCACAGCACAGCCAGGAGAATGCAACATCTATCACAGGGCTGCCACTGATGTTCTCCTCCTACACAATGCTAGTTTTCTGGCTCTATCTGGCTTCAATCATTTTTGAGTCGCAGATCTTGAACACGTATGCTGTAAATGAGTACTAGAAAAGTGCCTGAATCCCATTTCTCTATCCTTGTTTCAGGTTAGATCATGAAAGCTTAGGGCTCATTCAGATGGATATTGACACCGTCCCATGTTTTATGCATCTACATGCACCTAGGAGCTGCATGCAGGTAGCCTGTAGAGGTGGATGCCAACGCAGTGGCTCTATGGTCACAACCGCATGTCAAAATTTGATATGTGCACTGGAGGCGGATGCTGATGCAGAACGGGTGTCAGCACCCATCTGAATGAGCCCTAATTGGCATAACAGCCAGGGAAGTAACTTTGTCAGCAATGCATCTTTTGGAAATTATTCATATTCCGTGAAGAGAGGAGTTTGCACAGAAGGACAGGCAAGGGGCTGCAGTGCTGCTCAGGGGCATCATGATAGTCCTGCTCAGTCTGATTGACATGGAAAAGGAATCTTAGATAAAGCACAAATTAAAATATACAAAATGCAATTTCTTTCTGGGTCTTCAAAGCTTTTCAAGACTCCACAAGGAAGCTGTCTGCAGATGCAATGGTTTCTTAATAAATAAGTATGGGGATCTAGTTTCAGCAGGTGACACCAGAAACTATGCTGACAATACAAAAAAGGCTGTTTAGTATGAATCTAGATAAACGCAGTGTAATAGCTCTGGCCTTTATAAAACTGGTTTTTAAAATCAGGAACAATGAATAACCTTTTTTAAATGGCAAGCTTTGAGCTATATGTGTTATTTGTTGTATTTGCCCATGCATGGAAATACCTGCAGCTTTTAAAACCTATCATACCTCCTTCTCTTCTGGCCAGTATTCTTTGCTGTGGTATAAAGGCACATTCACAAGGACGGTCATCCCAGTGCAGTGTGCACGACTGTTTGTGTTCATTTTTGCTCTAGCGCTGAGCTGTGTGCTTGCAACCCATATAGTGAATGGATGCGCTATGGCTGTACAGAACGGCCTGCATAGCGAGGTTGACAGGGGCACGGACCCCAACGTACAGCTGATGTGTATCCTTTCATTTTACATGGCCTACCTGCTCAGTGCTACTCAAGGGCGGACTGACAACTCATGGGGCCCCCGGGCAATAGGGGATCATGGGGCCCCTGTGTCCTTGCCCAAACTCAAAAAAGCCTATGAAAAAGGTACCAGGGACATCTCACGGGGGCCCCCGGGCAATAGGGGATCATGGGGCCCCTGTGTCCTTGCCCAAACTCAAAAAAGCATATGAAAAAGGTACCAGGGGCATCTCATGGGGCCCCCTACTGACCCCGGGCCCTCGGGCAGTGCCTGAGTTTCAAGAATGGTCAGTCCGCCCCTGGTGCTACTACATAAAGTCATCAAACCGCTCTGCATGCTGCATTTTGCGTTTTTTTTTCTCTCTTTTTTTATTACTGCACCCTGACATTAAAGTCTCATTGAGATGTGCAGCTGTCTTTTCCACCCCTATAAAAAAAATTGTACGATGGATCAATTTTTAGAGGGTATTTGACAGTTAGGAGGCTAGGAGGAGATATTCCACCTTCTCAATGCATGTGCTGCAACCTCATGCATTGCACCTGGTTGCAGGGCAGTTGCCACCCAGCCCAATTTTCTTGAATGGGTCATATTTGGAAGCAGTACTGTCTTCCAAACGTGACAGGTTTCACAGTGTCAAAAGGTGAACTTATCCATTAAGTCTTATTTGTGTGAATTTCACACAACTAAGATTTAAAGGATAAGTTAACCTTTTGACCAAAAATAATAAATGCACTTTTTTTTTTTTTTTGCAGGTAAACAAAAGTGCATTTATTTTGGTTGCAGGAGCCTGTAAAGCATTGCACCAGTGATTAGCAGATCACTGGTGCTATGCAGGTCTTCTGCAGATCTGTCAGTATATCTGCTTGCCTGTACAGGATGTACAGGCAAGCACATATACTGACAGAAAGAGTCAATGAACTATCACGGCGTCCCCCGCCAGCTCTGCACAGAGAGCTGAGCGATCAAACACTGTTGATCATTCAGTTCTCCTCTCCGCTCTGAGCAGAGTTATGACTGTAAGTCTCCGGCTCTTTACTCTGCCCCTGTAGTGCTGTGCTTTGGAGGTTCAGGCTCGCAGAGGATCGCTGAGAGGCTGGGCCAGGTGCCAGTCCAGGTTTCTGGGTGGATTCCGACCATATGGTCAGGATCTTTTCAGACCCTGGACCGGCTCTGTGATGTCAGCCGACAGCACGCTTTAGCCTGCTGTTGACTGAAAACCATCACAGGAGTGCAGAATGAACAGCACTCCTTTGATCCATAGAAGTATTATTTATTTCAGGTACTTATATAGCACTGTCAATTTACTTATATATTGTACATTCACATCAGTCCCTGAACCTCAAGGGGCGTACAAAGTAAGGTCCCTAACTTACATTCATGCATACACATACTAGGGCCAATTTAAAGGCAAATTTTCTTTATTATTTTACGTAAGTTTAACAAACAGAACATAGGAAGTATAAAAAAAATGAGTACAAATACATAAATGAAAACCATCATAGAGGTGGTTATGATCCATGTGGGTAAATGAAGATAGTGCAATATAACAGTAAGAGGAAGGATCAATAGCCCATATTACAGAGGTAAAACATAACAGATTGTCAGGGGGGGTATCCCCCAGCACGATGTATGGACCAATATGGAAGAACTCCACACGACCAAGATGATAAATCGTAATTGAAAAAGAAAAAAGGGAGGAGGAGAATTAAAAAAAAAAAAAAGGGGGGGGGGGAGGGGGGAGGAAACAGACAAAGAAAAGAAAGGGTCCATGGAAAGGATATCGAAGGAGAAAAAAGAAGGGGGTGGGGAACAGGGATGGCAGTAAGCAGCAATGGGATAGCTCCCCACACATGTCTCATGGAAACAACCCTGACGCACATAGCACGGCATGCGTCACAGAGTCCGACCAGCGGATAAGCCAAAATGAGATCGAGATGAGAGGACAAGGCACAACTTCACTAGAGCGCAGCAGGGGCACGCATATCACAGAAAGTCGTAGAGGAGGAGAAGTGAAGCCAGACCGACCACAATAGCTACTAAGGCCAATTTAGATAGGATCCAATTAACCTACTAGCATGCCTATGGAGTGTGGGAGGAAACCAGAGTACCTGGAGGAAACCCACACAGGGAGAACATGCAAACTCCAGGCACATGGTGCCGTGGGTGGGATTCAAACCAACGACCCTAGTACTGCCAGGTGGAAGTGCTAACCATTTAGCCACTGTGCTGCACAATACATAGGGGTCGATTTACAAAAAAAAGAAAGTTCAAAATCTGGTGGAGCTGTGCATAGTAGCCAATCAGTCCCTAATCCTTAAGGAGTGTACAATCTAAGGTCCCTAACTTACATTCATACATACACATACTTGGGCCAATTTAGACAAGATCCAATTAACCTATCAGCATGCCTTTGGAGTGTGGGAGGAAACCGGAGTACCCGGAGGAAACCCATGCAGGCACAGGGAGATCATGCAAACGTCAGGTAGGTGGTGCCGTGGCTGGGATTCGAACCAATGACCCCAGTACTGCCAGGTGGAAGAGCTAACAATTTAGGCACTGTGCTGCCCAATACATAGGGGTTGATTTACAAAAAAAAGGAGAGTGCAAAATCTGGTGGAGCTGTGCATAGTAGCCAATCAGGTGCTAACCATTTAGCCACTGTATAGCCAAAAGAGCTTTTGACATACATCTCCTTTAATTGAACAAGCTGAATCTAGATGATGATTGGCTACCATGCACAGCTGCACCAGATTCTTAGTGCTGCAGATTCATTAAATCTCCCCCATTGTGTCATTAACCCCCAAAGCAAAAAAAAAGAAAGAAAGCATATTCAGTACCTTTAATGGTATTTATCGGTGTCCCTTTATAATGGCACCATCTGACAGGATATCTATGAAAATCCTTTGTACATCAGCTACTTCTCCCTTGAAGATAGGTTCATACTGTTGTGGGTGGTACAGGAGAATGGGTTGTACCTGCAAGAAACACAAGAAAAAGTCCCTGATCCTTTTTTTTAATAATTTTTTTTTTTGCTTTGGGACGAATGCAGTTTCACGGTCTCAAAAATGTGTGGGTTTTCTGATACATGGGGATTTTATACATAGTTACATTATGGTATAGTTTGGTCATGATAAAGCCTCATGCACACGGGTGGAAAAAAATCACCGCTTTTAGTGGCATTTTTCTTAAATAAATAAATATTCCAGCCAAAATGAGTTTACATTTATACACTTCTAAACACCATATGCCCATAAACACACATAGTTATGCACCAAAATGAACATTTTTATGCTGCATTTTCCTGCCAGCTCCTGGTAGAAAAATGCAGTGTAGATAGGAGTTATTTAATGCATAATATTTACATATTCACATAGTTAGTCTTGCTGAAAAAAGTCCATCCAGTTTAATCATTAAATAAAAAATAAAATTTATAATCCTATACCCACAGTTGATCCAGAGGAAGGCAAAAAAACCTGGCAAAGTATGATCCAATTTGCTCCTGCGGGGGAAAAAATTCCTTCCTGATCCCCCGAGAGGCAATCGGATATTCCCTGGATCAACTTTACCTATAAATGTTAGTATCCAGTTATATTCTGTGTATCTAAGAAACAATCCAGGCCTTTTTTTAAAGCAATCCACTGAGCTGGCCAGAACCAACTCTTGAGGGAGTCTGTTCCACATTTTCACAGCTCTCACTGTGAAGAAACCTTTCCGTGTTTGGAGATTACATTTCTTTTCCTCCAGACGTAAAGAGTGCCCCCTTGTCCTCTGTGATGACCTCAGGGTGAATAGCTCTACACCGCGTTCACTATATGAACCACTGATGTATTTATACATGTTGATCATATCCCCCCTTAATCTCCTCTTCTCAACAGAGAATAAATTTAGTTCCTCTAATCTTTCCTCATAGCTGAGCTCCTCCATGCCTCTTATCAGTTTGGTTGCCCTTCTCTGTACTTTCTCCAGTTCCCCAATGTTCTTTTTGTAATTGGTGCCCAAAACTGAACTGCATAATCCAGATGAGGTATAACTAATGATTTGTATAGGGGTAAAATGATATCTCTCTCTCTGGAGTCAATAGTGCACCCCTGTGTATACAGTCTAAACTAGCGGGCTGAATGGGAAAAAACTGATCCGATTGTGGATGCGGGAATCCTCCCCGCTGTGTCATTGTATTCTGACAGTGGGGAAGCCTCTCCTGCTTCCCCGCTGTCAGAATACATGGATCAGCAATGCAGCCTATTGGCTGCAGCACTGATTGAACTGAAATTTTCCAGCAGGCCCGTTCATGAGAATTCAGTCAATAGATTGACATCTTATGAACACTAATGGCCATACATGGATCGAAATTTAGACACTTCCTGCTGAATCGGCCACATTTTGTTCTATGTATGGTCAGCTTAAATGAAGAACAATACAGGCTTGTTCACACGTGAAAATAGTAATCTAACACATGGAAATATGTTTACATTGGTGATACTCTTGTCCCATAATCATGTTTTTATTTTATGACCTATATTAGGAAAGTACCAGCTGAAATATGTCAGGCTGCCTGTAGGTTTTACACGCAATCAAAAGAAATTCCCAATCATGAAATATGTTGTAGTGTTCTGAGGATGTAGTTGCATGTATCACCCATTATTGTATCCTAAACGCCGACAGATTGTAGTAATGTCTGCATTATCGTTGTTAGAGCTCAGTAAACTGAAGCTGTTTACTGATCAAGGATATAAAACATTCATGTGTTAAAGCTATTTGAGGAAAGAAATGACATTAACTGATCCATTCTGAAAAAAAAAACACATTTGTGTGTCTCGCAAATCATTGGCTTTACATTTCCTGTTAGCAGTTTGTGGGCTGAATGTGTCATACAGCTGACTCATATTTTGTACCATTTTTAATAATCTTACATCACACAAGAGAAGACAGATTATCATGCCAGATCAGGAGACACAGTAGTTCTTTACGTAACTAAATGTTGTTAAAGCCCAACTCCAGCCAAAAGAAAAATAATCTCTTGTACCCACATGGAAGAAAAATATATTTGAAACATCGTCAAAATACATCGCCAAAATCCGCACGTTCCTAACCCCAGACACCACTAAACCGCTCATCCACTCCCTCATCATATCACGACTCGATTACTGCAACTCCCTCCTTACTGGCCTGCCTCACCGCTGGCTATCCCCCTTCAGTCGATCCTGAATACGGCTGCCAGACTCATTCACCTTTCCAACCGCTCCATCTCCGCCACCCCCCTCTGCCAATCCCTCCACTGGCTTCCGAATGCGCAACAGATCAAATTCAAAATCCTAACACTGACGTACAAAGCCGTCCACCATACTGCCCCGAACTACATCACTGACCTAATATCCAAGTACCACCCAGCCCGCACACTCCGCTCCTCACAAGACCTCCTTCTCTCTAGTTCCCTGGTCTGCCCGCCTCCAGGACTTCTCCAGGGTGTCACCCATCCTCTGGAACTCCCTGCCCCAACCCATCAGACTATCACCTACTCTGCTCACCTTTAGGCGCACCCTGAAAACCCACCTCTTCAGGGAAGCCTACCCCACCCCCTGCTAACTTGCCAACCTCCTCCACTCTTCCTACCACCCCATCCCCCACAGCTATCTCCTCCTGTGCCACCATCCCCTCCCTCCTAGATTGTAAGCTCGAAAGAGCAGGGCCCTTGATCCCCTCATGTTTTGCATTGTATTTTTATTGTTCTGTCACATGTTCTGTCCCCCTTTGTAATGTACAGCGCTGAGTGAACTATTGGCGCTTTATAAATACTGTATAATAATAATGATATTTTAAAAATGTTCTTCGCAAATATATTGACATATATTTGAAATGCTACAATTTTGGCCATATTCAATATATTTCAAAATATAATTTAATAAACATATGTATGTATATATGTATGTATAGCATGTGGAAATGTGTTTTTTATATATTACAAAATAAATGAAATATATTTTTTATAAATATATTTTTCAGATTTTTTTTAACATATAAATAAGTAATTTTAACATATATTCTTACATATATTTGTAAATCCCAAAAATGTAGATTTGTATTTTTAAAGACATACAGTATATTTAAAATGTATTTTTAAAAATATTTTTCATATATTTTGTAATAAAAATGCTTTTCAACATGCAGTGTGTGTATATATGTGTGTGTGTGTGTGTGTGTGTGTGTGTGTGTGTGTGTGTGTGTATATATATATATATATATATATATATATTTTTTTTAAATATATTTCAAATATATTTTTCTTCCATATGAGTAGTGTGGGGAATAATAATAGGGGATTTACTTACCCAGTCCTCTGCACCTCCCTGCAGCGTCTGCACCCCCACGTTCCACCTGTCTAGGGTTCTGACATCATCAACACCAAAGCAGGGTCCATAGCCCTTCCCTGGACATGTGGAAGCTGAGGAACAGTCCAATGCCAGAACATAGGGGAGTGGCGCCTGCTGAGGAACAGAGGATCAGTTAAGTAAAACTGTTTCTCCTCTCCCCTGGACAAAAAGAGCAATAAACCCTTGCAGTGAGATCACAGCCCCACTACAAGGGATCATTTTTTTATCTATATTGAGTTTGGCTTTAAAGAGTATACACAGCCCAGTATTTTTCTGTAGTATTATATGCAGCGGGGAAGGATTTGAAACCCTGCCAAGTTTTTGTTGCTGTGTCCCTATTAGATTTACACACTCTCTTTGCCTGCTAACCATTGCCAATGAGAGAGGAAAAAAAAGGCTATACATACATTTTAAGGACTTTGTTGCGACTCTACGCGGTGACCTGCGTTATTCTGCATTGGATAAACACAGTTCACATAGAAAACAGTTGTGTTCTATGTACCCGGTTCAAACCACAATGCTGGTTTGATGTGCAGTGCATGGCAGTGCAGACAAATCCTGCATGTCTGCATTTTTCTACACCACTCTGGATGACACCTATTGTTATCGGACAACAGCACAATACACTGCTAGCTGTGCAGTCACATGAACAAAGTGTCATAATGTAACATTTCTAATAAAGATGAGTCAAAAAAAAACAAACAAAAAAAATTAAACTCTGCTGGAGCCAACACTGCACTAAGTTGTGTTTTACAATGCAGGCTAGTGTGAATGTAGCCTAAGGGCTCTTCTTTTTTTTTTTTTTTTTTTTCTTTTAAATGTTTGTTGGCGTGCATTTTTTATCATGTGTTTCCTCTGTGTTCTGTTCACATTATACATGTGCAGTGACATGCAGAATACTACAGCTCAATAGACGTGAAAAATGAACATGACTGCCCATTCCATATGTGAGCACATAGATAAATGTTTTGAACAGTCCTTTCAGTATGCGCTGTGCAGGATACAAATGGGGTTTGAGTGTGTTGGGACTGGCTGGTGATCTGCTTAAATATGGCATCTCTTATAATTAAGTGTTCTTGCATAGCAAGGAACACTTATTGTTATCTCACATATATATTCTTATTCTTATTATAGCCATATTTGCCACGCTAACTCCTCCCACAGTTTTTACACTACAAAGACAAGTAATATATCAAAACGTGCGGATTGTTCCCGATCGGATTGCTATTACTTTGTGGAACGTTTCGCCGAATTGTTCAAGAAA
Source organism: Staurois parvus (assembly GCF_062004578.1). NCBI lineage: Eukaryota > Metazoa > Chordata > Amphibia > Anura > Ranidae > Staurois > Staurois parvus. The sequence continues at coordinate 3,171,118 of NW_028317809.1, read as the reverse complement.
TATCGCGGTTTTTGCGGCGAAATTTTCCCATAGGAATGCATTGAGCAGCAGAGCACAGCTAGAGTGTGCAAAGGAAAAATCAGAAAAATCAGAACATGATTTGTAAACTGCCATCACTCTGTCATTTTCAAGCCCACCTACAAATATCTTATATCAAAACGTTCAGCTAACCCTGCTGTCACTAAAAATGTCCATGGCTAGGACATACTCCTGATAGTTTTCAGAATATGACCATTTGTTTGCACCTCACCCCTCCCATTGACTTTCATTGAAACTCCACTTTAGATACCTGACATTTTAAGGGACGTTTTTAAACTGCGACTGTGCCTTCATTTTTAATATTGCAGAGACATACTATACATCAAAATTTAGGTCTGTTTCTTGTGATTGTCACAATATAAACCTTTTCACGGTAGCATTTATACTTTTAAAACTACAAGCGTTTGAAGTTGGCAATCGCCAGTGAACTTGGCAAGTTTAAAAAGCCTGTTTAGAACAGACATGCTGACATTCCTCTCAGAGTGAGTTGTCATAGCAACCCAGCTGTCTCAGCACAGTGAGCCTACTCCGCCCTCTCCAGGTGCAGCAACCAAAGGTCACTCAAGAGGCAGATGACTCACCAGGCTGGACTGTGAGCTTCAAAATACAAGCTGAAATGCATTTCTCACTATCAGGCTTGCAATGTGCACTGCTTACATTTCATCAATCATTTGGTAAAGGTTGCGGCAAGAACACTTTACACAATTTCCCCAGAAATTGTAGATTTTCTAGGTGTTCTTGCAAGACCACTTATTGTTATCTCACATATATATTCTTATTATTATAGCCAAATTTACCACCCTAACTCCTCCCACAGTTTTTACACTACATAGACAGTAATATACCGAAACGTGTGGATTGTTCCCGATTGGTGTGCTATTACTTTGTGGAACGTTTCGCCGATTGGTTCACAAAATATCGCCATTTTTGTGGTGAACGTTTCCCATAGGAATGAATGGCAGAATGTTCAAAACTAGAGTGTGAGCTGACAAAAGCTAGAGTGTGAGCTTAAAAATCAGGACATGATTTCTAAACTGCCATCACTCCCTCATTTTCAAGCCCACCTACACAAATCTTATATCAAAACATTCCGCTATCCCTGCTGCCACTAACAATGTCCACAGCTAAGCCATAGTCCTGATAGTTTTCACAATATGACCATTTGTTTGCAGCTCATGCTCCACATTGACATTCATTGAAACTCCACTCTAGCCACCTCAACTTTGAAGGGCAATTTCTAAACTGCGACTGTGCCTTAATTTTTAATATTTCAGAGACATACTATGCATCAAAATGTAGGTCTGGGTCTTGTGATTCTCACAATACAAAGCTCTTCGGTGTAGGATTTATATTTTCTAAACTACAACCGTTTGAAGATGGCAACTGCCAGTGAAGTGAGCAAGTTGGAGCAGTTTGTTTTTAACCGCTCTACTCTGCCCTTGCTGTAGAGTGAGTTGCCATAGGAACCCAGGTGTGTGATCAGGCAGCAGAGTGACAAAAGCTAGAGTGTGAGCTGAAAAATAAAAGTTGAAATGCATTTCTCACTCTATCAAGTTTGCCATGTGCACTTTTTAAATTTGATCAATCAATTGGTTAGTGTAATTTTCACTATCTTTACTTACTCCAAACACTCCACACAGTTACTCTGCCCACTCCATAAAGTTACTCTGCCCAGTCCAACCTTTTCATAGTTACTCCAGCCACTCCAACCACACAACAGTCACTCCGCCCACTCCACACAGTTACTCCGCCCACTCCAGTTGTAGACTACTGGTGGAGGCAACACTTCACACAATTTCCCCAGAAATTGTAGCTTTTCTAGTTTAGTATTGTCCTCCAAATTTAATATGGTTTCTGTGGCTTCATTCCACAGCTGTCAGAATTTTGCCCAGTAAATACAAATTTAAGTCCTCATGCACACTGGACGTTTTCAGAAGGCTGGTAACGTTAACGGTGTAAAGTCACGTTAAAAATGTGTGTTTTTCAGCTTTTTTAAGCATTTTAGCATTAGCATTTAGCAGAGTTTTGCCACATTTACATTTTTTTTAACAAAATATTTTTTTTTTGGTCAAAAAAGTCCAAAAACGCCAGTTTGCGGCAATTTACCGCGTTTTGCCACATTTTTCAGCATTTAGAGCATTTTTACAGCTAAAAATCTTCTCTAGAAACCCACTAGTCCTACGTTTTTTGTCCAGCCAAAAAAAATGTTGATTACAGTCTATGTGTGTATGGACACATAGGATAACATGCTGGGGGGTTTACTGGCTGTAGAAAAAAATGTCAAATGCCAAAAACAGCCGCTGTAAAAACATCCAGTGTGCATGAGGACTAAAGCTGAACTCCAAGTACCAAAAACTCATTTAAATATATTCCTAGCCATACAAGATGTAAATCTACTTTGAGTGCACCAAATGCCTTTGCACACCAAGATTCAACTAAAAATTGCATGGCTCCTGTGGACAATGGGGCTATTTACTAAAACTGGAGAGTGCAAAATCTGCTGCAGCTCTGCATAGTAACCAATCAGCTTCCAGGTTTTAGGGTTAATTTACACTGCAGCTGATAAACTCACGTTTAGGAACTTTTCAGCATTTTTTTCAGCAGCCCCAGAATTCTCCCTAATGTTTCCTATGTGTCCATGTTCACTATGTTGTTTACAGGCAGTTGAGTTTACAGTTGTTTTTTTGAATGCACCAAACTTGCGTTCAGGAGTAGATTTTATCAGCGTTTCAAATGACAAATGGTTGTAAATGTGTGTAAACGCATTTAACCGTGTTTGCGTTTAGAAGCTTTTTTTAACTGTTCCATGACCAGATGCTGCCCAGAGCCTTTTTTCATCATCAGAAATGCATGCAAAGTGTTTTCCATGTATTCAAATGGACCCGGTACACCAGCGCAGTCAGTTCCAGGTTTTGCGTGAAGGAAAAAAATGGTAGAACGTGCTGCATTATGCTCATGATGGGATCCATAGTGAAGACAACCAGAAAAGACAGGTCATCTCAACACATACTACACTCTCAGCTTCTGCTCTCTCTATTTCTCCTAAAATGTCTGAAATAGTTAATTTTTTACTATTTTTCAGTGCATTCTGGGCATTTTGGAAGGTCTCCTGAAGTTATCTTAAAAAAACGCTTCTAAATGCAAACGCACATAAACGCGGTATGCAAACGCAGCTAACAGACGTTTTTTAACCTACGTTTTCTAGCAGTCAGTTTCCATCGTTCAGAAGTGTTTTCCAAATTCCCCGTGTACATGGAGCCTTATTGTCAAAGCTTAACTGAACAAGCTGAAGTTAGAAGCTGATTGGCTCCCATGCACAGCTGCACCAGATTGTAAGTGCTCCAGTTTTAGTAAATCTAAATGTCTGCTTATCCCAAAGTTCAACCCATTAAGCAGGAATTTCCCAAAATTCAAACTGTGAATGACCCGCATAACGGTTAGAATTTGGAAAAATCCAAACCCATATTAACCACCTCCCGCCCGCCATATAGTAATATGACGGGCGCAAGGTGGTTCTCTCGTTCTGGGATGACGTCCTCCCATTCTCACTGCGCATGCGTGGCTCTGGGAGCGCGCAGCGTGGCGATCGGCGGATCACCGATCACGGAAAGAGCCGAAGATGTCTGCTCGGTCATGTGATCACCTGTGTCCAATCACAGCTGATCACATGTAAACAGAGAAATGCCGGTTATCGGCATTTCTCTCCTCTCGAGCTGTCACGCTGACAGCTTGAGAGGAGAGCCAGAAATCGGCTTTCCGCGGAGGGGACATGTACACTGATCATCAGGGCACTGATGATCAGTGTGCCCTGATGATCAATGTAGCCCCAGCATTGCCACCTGTCAGTGTCCATCAGTGCCTTATGTCAGTACTCATCAGTGCCTCGTGCCAGTGTCCATCAGTGCCACATATCAGTGCCTACCAGTGCACATCAATGCCACATATCAGTGCCCATCTGAGCTGCCTTTCAGTGTCACCCATCAGTGCCAGTCAGTGCCACCTATCAATGCCAATCAGTGCCAGTCAGTGCCACCTATCAGTGCCAGTCAGTGCTGCCTATCAGTGTGCACCTGTGCCGCCTATCAGTGCCTGTCAGTGCCGCCTAACAGCGCCAGTCAGTGCCGCCTATCAGTGCTGCCTACCAGTGCCATGTATCAGTGCTGCCTTTCAGCGCCCATCAGTGATGCCTGTCAATGCCCATCAGTGCCACCTACCAGTGCCTCCTCATCAGTGCCACCTATCAGTGTCCATCAGTGCAGCCTATCAGTGCAGCCTCATTAGTGCACATCAGTGAAGGAGAAAAATCACTTATTTACAAAATTTCATAACAAAAACTAAGAAAAAACATTTTTGGTTTTTGGTTTGTTTAAGAAAAAATAAAAAACCCAGAGGTGATTAAATACCACCAAAATAAGCTCTATTTGTCACAAAAAAATGATAAAAATTTCATATGGGTACAGTGTTGCATGACTGCGCAATTGTCATTCAAAGTGCGACAGCGCTGAAAGCTGGAAATTGGCCTGGGCAGGAAGGGGGTAGAAGTGCCCTGTAGGCAGGAAGGGGGTATAGGTGCCCTGTAGGCAGGAAGGGGGTAGAAGTGCCCTGTAGGCGAGGGGTTAATAACACAACATTACCACCTGGAGGTTTCTTGAATATCGATTCTATACTTGTATATATGGAGAGGCTGCACCAGCTACTTCCTGAGATGACAGCAGACACTTAAATTGCCACATAACAAAGTGCTGGGAGGATTACATGAAGGAAAAATGAATACCCCCCCCCCCCCCCAACCTTTGTAGTTAAGAAAGCTGTCATTTTACAGGCGGTTGCCGTGGTCCTGCTCCTGTGTCCAGCTATGGCATGAAAATTCAGTTGAGAGCCCTCATAAGCACACTGGTGACAGTTATCAGCAGAGGCATGATTTGAATGTTACTGGCTGAACCTGCTCATTTGCATATCTTTGCAAAGGATTCTGGGAAATGGGTTTTGCCACCTCAGGGTTGATCAAATCTGAATTATTTGTGTTTTTAGATGGTTTATAGAGCCAGAAAGATTTGGAAGTGAACATAGAAGCCAAAAAAGAGATTTTAATGTTAAATTCAAATTTGACTCTCCATAGGTTGATATTTTGGTAGTTCGGGCGGTTTAAAAGGAGTCGAGGTTACTTAGTAGTTGGAGAGGATGGGAAAGCTCAGTGACACCAGGTGAAGGATCTCTGGGGCCAACCCAGTGACACTGAGGTGAGGATCTCTCTGAGTGGAAGTTCATTGATACTCATGCGAGGATCGTTCAGCGATTACTGACAGGAGTGATACCAACATTAGGATCTCTCTGGGGAGTTCAGTGATACTGACAAAGGGGATCTCATCCAATGAAGTTCAATGATACTGACATATGAGGATCTCACTGGAGAAGTTCAGTGACACCTAGGCCATAGATACTTCTCAGAGCCTAGAACCCCATTCCAGAACACTTGGAAGCTGAGCATGATGGTTGTTCCCTCTCATTTTTAAGTGTTTTTGCATTTGAGACCCCTTACTGTTATCTCACATATAGATTCTTATTATTGACAAATTTACCGCCCTAACAACTCCCACAGTTTTTGCACTACATAGACAAGTAATATACCGAAACGTGCGGATTGTTCCCGATCGGATTGCTTTTACTTTGTGGAACGTTTCACCAAATGGTTCACGAAATATCAGCGTTTTTGTGGTGAAATTTTCCCATAGGAATGAATGGCGCAACTAGAGTGGGAGCTGACAAAGCTAGAGTGTGGAAGGAAAAATCAGAACATGATTTGTAAACTGCCATCACTCCCTCATTTTCAAGCCCACCTACACAAATCTTATATCAAAACGTTCAGCTATCCCTGCTGCCACTAACAATGTCCACGGCTAAGCCACAGTCCGGATAGTTTTCACAATATGACCATTTGTTTGCAACTCACGCTGCCCATTGACTTTCATTGAAACTTCACTCACAGCCACCTGAAATTTGAAGGGACATTTCTAAACTGCGACTGTGCCTTCATTTTTAATATTTCAGAGACATACTATACATCCAAATGTAGGTCTGGGTCTTGTGATTCTCACAATATAAAGCTCTTTGCTGTAGGATTTATACTTTTAAAACCACAACCATTTGAACATGGCAACCACCAGTGAACTGAGCAAGTTGGAGCAGTTTGTTTATAAAAGTTCCTCTCAGCTTGCACTAGAGTGAGTTGCCATAGCAACCCAGCTGTGTCAGCAGTCAGCAGAGTGACCAAAGCTACTCCACCCACTCCAGTTGTAGACTACTGCTGCAGGCAAGAACACTTCACACAATTTCCCCAGAAATTGTAGATTTTCTAGTTTCTCAATTAATATGTTTATTTTGATGAACCAAAATGTTTCATTTGTGTGCCTTTGTTACATTTTTGCACATCACATTAACCAAATGAGATATAGTTTATGGTTTACAAGCAATGTCAGTAGATAGCCTAATGACGACAACAACATCCGAAAAACAAAGCTTGGACCAGGTTTGCCATACCGTTTTTTGTTTGCTGACACAAAGGTAAGTATAATGACTTGAATTCCAACTTGAAGAATATGTAAAGCCAACATTTCATATTCCTGACATGTGCCTGCTATACCATGTGTAGCACTACCCTCTTGAGGGCCATTGGATTTGTTTTGGGTCCAGCTCTGCACAGCCAGGCAACATGCATTTTCCACACTTGCAGTCAGTAAACAGTCCTTGAGCTGGTTTTTAGTTGCATTTATTAAAGGGTTAACAATTTGGATGGTGTCTGGGGATATATGGAATGCCCAAGGAACTGAAAACTTGAGGATAACTTCTTAGCACCCTGTACACTGTGTACAAAAAGACATGGATCTGCAAAATATAGCACTGTCTCTTTAAGGAGCTCTAAGGTCCCCTTGATGTACCTTCTCAGACCGAGATGAATCCTCCTCTTCACCCAGTTGCACTGAGGGTATCCTCGGGCAAGGGGCAAGATCTAGCAATGAAGTAGTCCCAGATGAGAACTAGTTGGGTATTGCACCTGACTGCCTTCTCCCTTAATTTGGCCCAGGGGGTATAGGAGTACTCACACTATCCTGTCCAGTCAGCGTGGTGGGTTGGTAGCTGCTTTCAGGCCTTACGCTTGTCTTACTCCTTCCCTGCTGCTCAGGATGTTCTCCCTAAGAGACCTTGGACAGTGAAGATCCTCCTTTCAGCATCCTGCCTGTAGGTAGGCTCCCCTCCTTGGGGCCCCTCCACTCCAGCCTTCTCGCACTTCATCTTCCTCCTGATTGGAAGGGTAGGAGGGCTCCAGAAGACCTGACTGCAGAGCCTCCCAGCCTGTCCTGATGTGAACTCACTACCTCACTCCCAGGCTGACTCATCCCAGGCTGCTACACACCTTCAAAACTACATAACAACCATAGCTACCCAGAAGGCACTACATATGTACATGTATAAAAAAGTATCCTGTTCTCTTTGTAGTGCTTCCTTTGCATAAAATCCTTGGAAAGCAGCCCCCCTGCTTTCCTATTAAAAACTGATCTCACTAAGCATGAGAGCACAGTCTTGTTAGATCTCTAGTTATGCTGGGAACTCAGTGTGCTCTCTTTCAGTGACCAGACTTACCGTGACACCCCCCATGCACAGCCATTCACTGGGAAGATCAGTGTCCTGCTGTTCCTCCTCCTCTAGTTCTTATGCAGCTGAGAACAGAGGGAATGTGATCACATATAATGTTTTTATATATCTGTACACAAATGTTTTGCCTTTCATTTCTATTTTAAACTGGGTTGATTTACAAGGTGAAGAATATTGTAAAGGAGTCAAAAGTGCAGAATAACGTGGGTTGGCACGCCAGGTATTTGAACATGCGCTGCATTAGCATACTGTGTGGTTTGACAAGTAATATTCATTTGCTTTGCACACATTACATAAAGAGTGAACGGAGACCATACGAGAATTCAGAGCATTGTTTATATTGATGCATCTTACAATCAAATGGCTCTAATAGGCTGGAATTAGACATGCATCTAAACCCACCAATATGACAATGTATATAATGGTGCACTGAACCTTTTCTTATTTTTTTTTCTCTCAACAGGCAGAGAGATATGTGTGGGTTAATAGCACATCAGCTCACTCCCAAAATGTTGCCAAGGCGAAATACAAGTTTTTGTTCGGTGAGTCAATGCCAACAGAGGAGGACAAGGCACCAGAGACTGGTCAGTAAATAGTTTTGCATGCAAACCATGAGCTGTTCTTTCAGTAATCTTAAAAGGTGCAGGGCCTTTTTATAAAGTGTTTTGCCTGTCTTGGCAGAGGAAGCCACTAGTAGTTAAGGTTTTTGTGAACTGATATAATTCCCCCTGGGAACCGAGGAAACGAGTGACTTTTTATAAAAAGAAAGCTCTTCCGTAAAATAACTCCAGGAAAATCTCAGCTAAAGGCAAATTCTAGGCACAAAAACCTTTCTTCAAATATATTCCTCAGTAAACACATATTGTATCAATTCACTTTGTATGCACCAAATGACTTTGAAAATTTAAAAGTAGCAGGGACATCATCACAGTTCTGTGTACAACCTGAGCAGAGCAGTGGGAGAGGCTCAACAGGTCCACCCACTGCTGGCTGCCAGCAGAAAACTACAGGAGGGGGTAGAGATGAGACCAGTCACTCTGCACAAGGACAGAGAACTGGTCTATATTGCAAGAAGCTTATGCTCTTAAGAAAAGTACAGACGATGTTTCATGATTGATTACTGCACACATCTGGAAGAAATACACAAATGACCTTTGAGAGAGCGGCAGAAAAAAAAAATGATGCGGTTCTAGCGTGTTCCTGATCTATGGCATTTTTTGTTTTGTCTGCATTCCTGGAGTTGTGTAGCCAATATTCAGTGTCTAAAGCAGGGGTAGGCAACATGCGGCTCTCTAGCTGTTGTGGAACTACATTTCCCATGATACATTGCAACATTACAAAACTGACAGTTACAGCTATGACTTGCAGAGGCATGATGGAACTTGTAGTCCTGCAACAGCTGGAGAGCCGCAGGTTGCCTACCCCTGGTCTAAAGCAGCACAAGATGATTTTTTTTCATTCAGCCAGCAGGCTGGATGAAAAAAATGACTTGATTCTCACATCCACACATTCACAGTGGGAATGGGGGATTCCTCCTACAGAGCTATCGTATAATGAGGATGGGTAGACTTCACAGCTAGAGTTGTGTAGCCAATATTCAGTGTCTAAAGCAGCACGAGATGATTTTTTTTCATTCAGCCAGAAGGCTGGACGAAAAAATGACTTGATTCTCACATCCACACATTCACAGTGGGAATGGGGAGATTCCTCCTACTGAGCTATTGTATTCTGACGACGGGTAGACTTCACAGCTGTCAGAATACACGAATCAGTGCTGCTACCTGTAGCTGGTAGTGATGGTCGAGCAGAAAAAATCTAACAGGGTGGTTGTACAGAAGTCAATCGGTAGATCGATTTCTGTACACCCGCCCTGCCCATACATGAACAGTATTTATAACAGACTTAGGCTGGCCATACATTATACAATTTTCTTGAGAATTTTGCTTTAGATTTACCAAAAACCATATAATATGAGGTTAAACCTAATCAACACTTTCAATTGTGTCCAATTAGGCAGGCCCTTGCACTAGCTGAATGTAAATCTAAAGCAAATTGGGCAGAAATTGGACAGAAAATTGTATAGTGTATGGCCAGCCTCTAAAGAGAAGTATGGATTTGAAAAAAAAGAAACCTACATACTCACTCCAGTCCGATGCTGAATCTAAGACTGGGAACTGAGTGACCAAAGACCACTGATCGCTCAATTCTTGATATTCACTGAGCAGAGAGTCAGAGACTGTCAGTCACCGACTCTCTGTTCTGCCCCTTCAGTGTTCACTGGAGCATTGGGCTGTGGTGGGCTGGCTCAGGCTCTCGGTGGATCACTGAGAGGCTAAGCCAGGTGCCGGTCTAGGCATCTGGTTGGATCCTGACCATATGGGATCTTTCCTGAGCCTGGGCCAGCTCTGCTACATCAGCTGACGGGCTTTGCCAGCTATTGACTGAAAACTGGTTAAAAGAGTACAGAACGAACTGCACTTGTGTGATCGATAGGAGAAGTATAGCCAAAATTGTTTGGCTATGCTTCTACTTTAACTGTTCTAGCAGGAATAGAAAGTAATATATTGGTCATGGATAGTGTTGTGTAATATGAATAAAAGTATGTTTGCTATGAATATTATATGGTCAGTGTAGGATACCAGCAGTAGTGGCGATCATTCATATTTTAAAAAGTACATCATATCTGTTAGTTTTTATCCATCCACTTGTCAAACGCTGAACAGTGTACCCAGAGTTTCTGTTGCATTGCACTGTGTAATGCTTGCTTCTCTTAGAAGATTGCTGAGGCATCCAAGGTGCTGTTTGGACCACTGTCAGGTCAGAGGGCAATGTACTGTGCTGGAGAGGATGTTTGACAAATGGGGAATATGTATTTATCGTGTCTGCCATTGACAAATATTGTATTTCTGGACAAAAGGTAATATTGCATATTCTCCTTTTTTAACTTTTTTTTAACAGAATAGCTATCCAGCAAAGTACAGTTGCAAGAAAAAGTATGTGAACCCCTTGGGATTACGTGGAGTTTTGCATGAATTGGGCATAAAATGTGCTCTGAACGTCATCTAAGTCACAACAATAGAAGAACACAGTCTGCTGAACATAATACTACACAAACATTAGATGTTGCCATGGTTTAATTGAACATAACATGTAAACATTCACAGTGCAGGGAGGAAAAAGTATGTGAGGCCCCAGCTTAATGACTTCTCCCAGAGCTAATTGGAGCCAGGAGTGAGCCAACCTTGACTCCAATCAGTGTGATGATATTGGATGTGTTGCTGACAGCTGTCCTGTCCTTAAAAAACACACACCTGTTTTGGGTTTACTGGTTTCAAGAAGCACTGTCTGATGTGAACCATGCCTCGCAGAAAAGAGCTCTCAGAAGACCTATGATCAAGAATTGTTGACTTTCATGAAGCTGGAAAGGGTTACAAAAGTATCTCCAAAAGCCTTGATGTTCATATGTCCACGGTAAGACAGACTGTCTACAAATGGAGAAAGTTTAGCACTGTTGCTACTCTCCCTAGGCACGGTCGTCCTGTAAAAATGACTGCAAGAGCACAGCGCAGAATGCTGCATGAGGTAAAGAAGAATCCCAGAGTGTCAGCTAAAGACCTACAGAAATCTCTGGCACATGCTAACATTTTTGTTGACACATCTACAATAAGGAAAACATTAAACAAGAATGGAGTACATGGGAGGACACCACAGAGGAAGCCATTGCTGTCCAAAAAGAATATTGCAGCACGTTTGAAGTTTGCAAAAGAGCACCTGGATGTTCCACAGCACTACTGGCAAAATATACTGTGGACAGATGAAACCAAGATTGAGTTGTTTGGGAAGAACACACAACACTATGTGTGGAGAAAAAAAGGCACAGCACACCAACATCAAAACCTCATCCCCACTGTAAAACATGGCGGAGGGAGCATCATGGTTTGGGGCTGCTTTGCTGCCTCAGGGCCTGGACGGATTGTTGTCATTGATGGGAAAATGAATTCCAGAGTTTATCAAGACATTTTGCAGGAAAACGTACGACCGTCTGTCCACCAACTGAAGCTCCGCAGAGGATGGGTGATGCAACAGGACAATGACCCAAAGCATACAAGTAATTCAACAAAACAATGGCTGCAACAGCACAGAATACGTCTTCTGGAGTGGCCCAGTCAGAGTCCTGACCTCAACCCGATTGAAATACTGTGGCATGACCTTAAGAGAGCGATTCACACCAGACATCCCAAGAATATTGCTACACTGAAACAGTTTTGTGAAGAAGAGTGGTCCAAAATTACTCTAGATCGTTGTGCAGGTCTGATCTGCAACTACAGGAAACGTTTGGTTGAGGTTATTGCTGCCAAAGGAGGGTTAACTAGTTATTAAGTCCAAAGGTTCACATACTTTTTCCTCCCTGCACTGTGAATGTTTACATGTTATGTGCAATTAAACCATGGCAACATCTAATGTTTGTGTAGTATTATGTTCAGCAGACTGTGTTCTTCTATTGTTGTGACTTAGATGACGTTCAGAGCACATTTTATGCCCAATTCATGCAAAACTCCACGTAATCCCAAGGGGCTCACATACTTTTTCTTGCAACTGTAGCAGTTAGAGGGTTGAGACACACCATTTACCACTGACAGGAGTGCATACAATGGTCAGCTGTTATGTAAAATTTTTATCCCAAAAGGAAAAAAAAAAGGTTTGTGTAGTTGCTTAAAAGTGTTAGCTGGAGTTTGCCTTTATTAGTCTGGTCCATTTTTTAAAATAAATTCCTTTTTTGTTTTTTGATAACATTAATAGTATACAAATCATATCTTTGGGGTATTCTCCAGCTTAACAGTACAACACTACTACTTGTATACCCCTATTCCAGTCTCAACTCAGGCACACCCCTCAGCAACGAGGGCAGTAACATACACATAAAAGATATATAATAAACAGAAGATTAGTGAGATAATGAAGATCAGGTACACATTGGACCATGAAATCAGAAAGTAACAAATACAGGCCCATTACCATTCCAATCCCCAGGGGGGAAATAGACAAGACAGGGAGGAGGTATAAAAGAGGCCCCCACACAGTCCCTTCACATGTAAAGGCATCTAAGGTATATCACGTTTAAAATCAAGCAGGCACATTGTTATCTAGTCAAGTCCATTTAAATCTGCTTGTGTATCTAACATTACCCTCTCACGATATTGACAATGCTGCTGGCCAAAGGTGTCTCTGTTGCTCCTCCATCCAGAGTGGATATACCTTAAGACAGGCAGTATGTTACTGGCTGGATCACCAGCTGAAAATAAAGGAGCCTAAAAACTAATGCAGTCACCACATTTAAGGATCAGTAAGCTGCAATATATTACATTTAAGGTTTAATATAGCTTTGAGTATTTTTCTTCTATAAAAAGGGGGGCACGATGTATGTTTTTTACATATAAATAGGGACTGGACTGAAAAATCAGGTCTCCTTCCCTGCCAGACACGCCTGTGCTATGTGATAGAGCTGTGTAAATCTCAAGACTGGACAGAAATAGAAATTCTTTTGGCAGATAACACGGCTCTTTTATATGCATTTCATCGGTGAATTTGGCTGTTTGCCTGGAGTTCACATTTAGAAAGTGTTTCAAAAAAAGAATGAACAGTGATGGTTGTAGAGATCTCAGTGTTTAGCAATAAAATAGAAAATCTTTTAAAATCCATTGCTTGCACACTGATGAAATGACACATGATCTCATACTAGAAGATGGTAGTGATTTCAGAAACATTCTTCTTTCTTTACACATTTTACTGTAACTGTTATGCTGAGTGGGCATATTAAAGGGTTAGTTCACCTTCAGCTGATATTTGATTACAAACAATGGCACATTTTATATATCAGACTAGAACTGCTAAAGAGCTATTGGATCTTTTATAGATGACCTTGCATGAAAATGCCATTTTCTAGCCCCACATCTCCCCTTGCAAAAATGCTAAGTGAAGCCTTAAAGTGGTTATAAAGGCTTAACCACTTCCAGTCCGGACACTTTTACCCCTTTCCTGTCCAGGCCAATTTTCAGCTTTCAGCGCTATCACAGTTTGAATGACAATTGCGCAGTCATGCTACACTGTACCCATATGAATTTTTTTGCATTTTTTTGAGACAGATAAAGTTTTGATTTGGTGGTATTTATTAACCACTAGGATTTTTTTTTTTTTTGCTATATAAATGAAAAAGTCCAAAAAGTTTGAAAAAAAAGTGTTTTCTTATAACATTTTGCAAATAAATAATATTTCATCATAAATCTTGGTAAAAATGTATTTGGTTATCTTTTTAGTAAAAAAAAAAAATAGCCCAAATTCGTTTATAACCAAAAATTATCATTTTAATATTTTTTTTTTACATTTTTATTTTTTTTTTTATATTATTATTTATGTTTTTTTTCTACATACTGTCACCCTAGCAGTACAGTGTCACCATGGTGACGCTGTACTACTTGTGGGGGGTGATGAAGATTTTTTTTTTTTTTTTTTACACTGATTGCTTTTACACCCATAAAGGCTGTAAAAGCAATGATTTCTCCTTCTCTCTGGCTGCATTCTTGCAGCCATTGAGAACTACTGTGTGAGCTGTGATTGGTCACAGCTTGTCACATGGTACAAGGCTGTTGTGAATAGCCTTGTACCATGTGACCTCTGTGATCATTCACAGATTTCACACGTAGTAAGCAATGATGTCAGAAGTGACATCTTGCTTACTACTCTGCATGTGATCACTGATTGGCCAACGTACGACGTTCAGTTTTTCACTGTGTCTGGAGGACACAGCGGGTACCGGATCGCGGTGCTGCGCGCTCCCAGGGATTTATGAACGGCAACCCGCCCCTGGACTGCCACCGTCTGGCCGTTTATACACAGCGGCTGGACGGCAAGTGGTTAAGGTTTTTTACCTTCATGCATTCTATGCATGAAGGTAAAAAGCCTTTTCTGTGCAGCACCCCCCCCCCCCACCTCCAGTCTCCCCTTATACTTACCTAAGCCCCCTCTCAATCCAGCAATGTGCACTGTAGCCTTGGCTATCCCAGGACTCTCTCCTCACTGACTGAGACAGCAGCGGGAGCCATTGCTGTCAATCACAGCCAGTGAGCCAATGAGAAGACAGAGGGGGTTGGGGCTGTGCTGCAGCTTCGTGAGTGAATGGAGACACGGAGCAGCAGCTGGGGAGTGTATATGCTTGGGTGCCCCCATAGCAAGCTGCCTGCTATGGGGCCACCCGATAGGAGGGAGGAACCAGGAGCATCAGTGGGGGACCCAATAAGAGGAGGACCTGGGCTGCTCTATGCAAAACCACTACACAGAGTAGATAAGTATAGACATGTTTATTTTTTATTTTTTAAAAAAAAAAAGCCTTTAGAATCACTTTAAAGTGGTTGTAAAGCTTAATAGTTTTTTAAATTAAAGTAATAAACATGTCATACTGTCAGTGGTATTGCACAGAGCAGTCCTGAGCCTCCACTTCTGGTTCTGGGGTCCCTCCTGGCACACCAGGCTCCTCCTTGTTTTAGTGCACCACCATAGGAAGCCACTTCCTATGATGGCACATCTGCAGGCTCACTCCTGAGTTGGGCTGTATGCGTCTATTGATATATACAGCACGGCTCAGTCCCAGCTCACAGGATTTGATTGACAGCAGACTCAGCAGGAATCAGGGAAAGCTGAGGATCCAAATTCTCATGAAATTGCATGAGAAATGGCAAATATGGCATGAGAAATGGCAAAATATGGCTGAAGTAAAAATCTGCAAGGTGTCTGGACAGATATGAGTATTATGATCAGAACTGAAAAGAGAATATAAAAACATTATTATTTCTAGCTTTTTTGGTGGGTAAACATGAAATATTGCATGTTATTAATTTGCAGTCTTCTAGCCAGCCTGTAGATGAAGCTCTAGCCCCCATTTCACAGAAGCTGCTAAATCAGCTTTTTTTTGGATTCACGGAACTCAAATGAGTCAGCACAGCAGTAACACATCAAACATGTATGTATTCATGTTGTGTCATTTTGTAACAATCACCCGCGCGATTGTTTCTGCAACTATACGCTAAATCGGCATACTGTATATTTGTAATTTTTTTTTTATAATAAAATCCAGCATTACTTACAACACCCCCTGGATCATGTAAGCGGCCATTCAAAGTGTGGGCAACTGAAGCTCATTGAAGGAGTTTTTTCCGAGATTAGGCTACCCAGCATGCACCTCCCGATCTCTAGCATGTGCAGTGGGATTTAATCGTGGCGCGCTATGTGTATTGAAGGTTGCCATAGCAATGGTGGCGTCGGAGGAAGATCCTGCCTCATTGTTATTGCATCCTGTCAATCAATCATTTCCTGGGATTGAAGACACTGGTATCCCAAAAGCAAATGGGAGAAAAGAAATGGTGTACCTTGTCACGGCGAGGTAGGATGGAAGCAATTTCTTACATCTAAAGGTACTAAAACTAAACAAAAAAATTACAATAACCAAAAATTACTGGAACAGGGATTGGCAAAAATATGGTCGTGTTTGCAAAATAGTGTGGAACTCTGCTTTAACTTGCTTAACTGTCTATTTTTACCGCCCACAGCTGCCCCTGTAAACAAGACCTAAATGAATAAGATCCCCAAATCTTCGATAACTTAATAGCTCAATATCCGCAATTGGCGTACTGCTAATATCTCCAAACCAACTTTGTTGAACTTAAAGTTTATTAAATAGACCTTTTTACAAAATCCAACTTGTAGCTTGTTTAGTAGCTGTGTGAAGTAAACCATTGCTTTGAGAAATATGGGGGTTGCTATTGAACCAGAAAGAAGAAAAAATAGGAAAAAACCTCCTGCGCTCAAAAGACCGGATCTGGCACATGTGGAGAGATCTTCATACACCTTTTCATTCAGTTCAATCAAGCAATGCTATGCAGCCCCCTTGGGGCACCCAGAAAAGCACTGCAAAATATGAAACAGAAAGAGGCACTCAAGCCTTGCGCATTACAGAGTTTTATTAATCAAATATAACAGATATATACTCACAAATGCCAATTTTACACAAGCATATCATGACCAACACTGGCCCGTGAGTCCGACATGTACGCTCAAAGAATGACTGACGCGTTTCGAGGGGGGTCCCCTCTTCCTCAGAGCCCCTAGGCTGCTATTGCTGACCTATTTCTGAAAAAGCTAGTTGACTGGCTGTTGTGCTGACTGAATGGCTGCAATGCTTTGAGCCACTGACATGAAACATGCATGCAGCTCAGGAGAAAAGTCCAAACTCCTGATTTGTATCTTTTTTCTGGGTTAGTGACTGTATTGTCTTGCATAAGAGGGCCAGCATGATAGCCAAACAACTAGCATTTGCAGAATGAGAAGTGGAGAATGGCAGACCCCATATTTCTGTCAGGAAATGGCTTCCATGGGTTAGTTTAACTGAAGCCGAAAGAGAATTATAGCCCTGCAAAACTAATTGATCGTAGAGAAAACATTCCTGACAAGCATAGAGAAGCTGCCGTGAATTTCTAGCACATCATCTTTTATGTTTAATGGTCTAATTTATCAGAATTTCACACATGCACATTCATGCAGTGTAACACACCTTCTGCTTTATTTGGATTCAGACTTTCACAAATGCCTAAACTTGGCTGATTAAATGCAGATGATGATTTGGAGTATCATGAACGCAAGAATATGAAACACATTAGTTTTCTGTTATGTGACAGTTCTCAGAGAAACAAAGCAATTTCCTAGAGGAAGCACCTTCCTATCTAGAATACCTGCAACCACAATTAAATAATTATTTCTAGCAAATGTTGTTTTGGGGGTGTACCCCGCACATACTATGAGAGGTGTCCCTTGTGCTGCTGATTGCTCTCTTAGGTGAAATTTTTGGTGCGGGGGTTGATGCAGCCGTTGGTCTTTTTTGGCTGTACTTCTCCGGTGGATCAGTTCGTTCTGCATTCCTGTGACCTGTTTTTCACTGTCGGCTGATGTCACTCAGCCTTTCCAGACTGGGTGGAAGATCCCGACTTCAAAGTCGGGATCCACCCCCAGAGTCTGGAGCGGCACCTCCCACTTGGAAGAAAAGTATATTTTAAAAATATTCTTCCCAAATATATTGACATATGTTTGAAATCCTACAATCTTGGCCGTAATCAATATATTAAAAAATGATCAGAACTGAAAAAAGAAAATAAAAACATTATTATTTGTAGCTTTTTTGGTGCGTAAACATGAAATATTGCATATTATTAGTTTGAAGTCTTCTATCCAGCCTGTAGATGAAGCTCTAGCCCCTCTTTCACATAAGCAGCTAAATCAGCTTTTTTTTTGGATTCACGGAACTCAAATGAGTCATCACAACAGTAACACATCAAACATGTATGTATTTATGTAGTGTCATTTTGTAAAAATCACCCCCGCGGAAAATGTTTTATTTTATATATATATATATATATATATATATATATTGAAATGTGTTTTTATTACAAAATATATGAAAAATATTTTTAAAAATACATTGTGTCTTATATACTTATATATTTTTTAAAAAATATACTGTATGTCTTTAAAAATTCATTTAACCTACATTTTTGGAATGCATTTACAAATATATGTAAAAATATATGTTAAAATTACTTTTTTATATGTTAAAAAAAAATCTGAAGAATACATTTAAAAAATACATATATTTTTCAAATATTTTGTAATGTATAAAAACCGCACTTCAATATGCAGTGTGTATGTGTATATATGTGTGTGTGTGTGTGTATATATATATATGACTCTGTGTGTATATATAGACTCTCTGTGTATGTATGTATATATATATATATATATATATATATATATATATATATATATATAGATATATATATGTGAAATATATATATATGTGAAACATATTGAATATGGCCAAAATTGTAGTATTTCAAATATATGTCAATATATTTGGGAAGAATATTTAAAAAATAATCGCTAAAATCGCTAAAAGCCTGAAACAGCCGCTCCCTCCACCTCTACAGCTGAGCAGACAGTGGTGACTGACAGTCCCGCTTTCTGCTCAGAGCGGCTGTGAGAACTCAGGGATCAGTGGTCATGTGATTGCTGAGTTCTCACCCTTAGAGCCGGCGGGGGACAGATCATCAACCTAGGTAAGTATAAATCCGCAAAAAAAGCCCTACTTCTCTTTTAAAGCTGTTCCCAGCAGTATCGCATACTTCCCTTCCCTTCCCTTTACTCTCCTATTGCTTTGTTTTGCTGGGAGGAAAGTCCCCCTCACCATTTGCTGAAGAGAGGGCAAGAAGTTCAGTGTTAGCATTAAAGTGTTACTAAACCCACAACAGTAAAATCAGTCTGTATATGCAGTAAAGCATGCTTGTTATATTCACTGTGGACCCTAAGGGGTTAATCCTCTGCATTGTGCAAAATGGATGTTTGATCATGGCTTCTTTGATCCTCCTCTTCTTCCACAGTCCCTAATGCATCTGCTGTTAGAAGAGAACTTTGGGGGCAAACTGAAAGTGCTCAGTTTGGTGTGTATTGCTAGAGACTTTTTTTTTTTCTTGGGAGAGTGCATGTGATCAGCACAGAGCCAATCAGGGGCCCTGCAGCCTCATAGGATAATAAAAGGAGAATGAAAACTCCTCCTTCAAGCTTTAACCAGTACTCTGGTGGACACTGATAGAAGTCACAAGACTGCTATATACTGCTGATGAGAAAAGGTATTTAGCGGTTGATATTTACTAAAATAATTGCATTTTCATGTTCTGTGTACTGTGGGAGACCAGATATAGTAACACTTTAATTCTGTATTAGGTGGAGTCCCTCATACGAAAGCCATTGGTTCCTGACAAGCCAATTGCCAGGCAATAGCACTGTCATACGCGAGGTAGTGAGGCGCATGATTTCTTAAACCTGAAATTGTCAGGTATTTTGCTTTTTTTTTTTTTAGAGCAGGAGAGAGCAAAGGAAAGTTCAGTATATGAAGGTTGGGGGGGGGGGGGGGTATCAAATTGAATCTGCTTCTTTTGTCCTGCATCCAGCTACACAGGAAAAAGGAGCACCATATCAAATGTATGAGAGTCCAAAGTGATGTTTCATTATATGATCAGTAAAAAGAAAGGCTAAGCATTTTGTGGGTTCGGAAACTCCCACTTCATCAGGGTTGGGGTGATTTCTTCTTCAGGCGGCCCACCAGTTCTCTAAGTGCAGCCTGCCATATGTTGGGTTTTTGCTACCTGCTTGACCCCAGAGCTGCAGCAGGATGCTGGTCCCTGAAATGCTCTCTGTGTTCCAGCGTTACCTGCTTGACCCCCGAGCTGCAGCGGGATGGTGGGCCCTGAAACGCTCTCTGTGTTCCAGCGTTACCTGCTTGACCCCAGAGCTGCAGCAGGATGCTGGTCCCTGAAGTGCTCTCTGTGTTCCAGCGTTACCTGCTTGACCCCAGAGCTGCATCGAGGTGCTGGGCCCTGAAACACTCTTTGCGTTCCAGCATTACCTGCTTGACCCCAGAGCTGCATCGAGGTGCTGGGCCCTGAAACACTCTTTGCGTTCCAGCATTACCTGCTTGACACCAGAGCTGCAGCAGTGTGCTGGGCCGTGAAGCGCTCTCTGCATTCCAGTGTTACCTGCGTTACACCAGAGCTGCAGCGGGATTCTGGGCCCTGAAACGCTCTCTGCGTTCCAGTGCTCAACGGTGAAATAGACCGTACTTTGAGGCAGAGTTATCTTCACCTCACAGTACAGCTAAAGTCCCATCCTGAAGCAGAGAGAGTGAGTGGTGCGGGAGCACGTAATTAGGTATGTGATCACCAATGTGGGGGGGGGGGGGCACTGGCACCAGGCACAAGTGAGGGGAGTTTACTGAACACTGACTTTAACCATCAATGGAGGTAAAGGAAGTAAGGGAGAGGGGTATCAAATAGTATTTTGACTGAAGACTAATGTGGGGATTATTGTTGTGGTCTCTGACATGCTGGGGGTATTATTGCATCCACTGACACCAATGTTGGAGGCTTTATTGTTCTTATTGTCTCCACTGACTTCAGTGTGTGGGATTATTAAGTAACTTTTAATGACTTCAATGATGGGGGCTATTATTGTGGTCTTGGACTTGCTGACACCAATGTTGGGGATTAATATTCACTTGAAGACCAAGCATTTTCTGGCACTTTTTGTTGAAATTAGTAATATATATATATATATATATATATATATATATTAATTTAGCAAAGACCCTAGAGAATGAAATGGCCATCGTTGCAATTTTTTGTATGTTACATGGTATTTGCTTTATCAATTTTTTAAAAATCTTTTTGCTTTTAAAGGTAAAGGAGAGATTTGGGGTCTTTTTGACCCCAGATCTCTCCTTAAACAGGACCTGTCCTTCTTAATTCTATTACAAGGGATGTTTACATTCCTTGTAATAGGAGTAAGAGTGCTAACAAAAAAAATTTTGAAGTGCCCCCATCCCTCCATGCTCGCATGCAAAAATGAACACATACGTAAGTCGCGCACACCTATGAAAACACACGTGAGGTATCGCTGCTACTGAAAGCGATTCAGTGGCTAATGAGTTGCTTGGACCACTTTCATGAGAGACAGCCGCCTGCTGAAAATAAGGATAAGGGGGTTATGGTTGATCTCTTAAACCCTGTAAACCACTTGTAAACCATAACGTATATACACATATCACTGTTGTCAAGTGGGTATTGTGTCCACTGACTTCAGTGTTTTGCAATTGTTGTGTCATCCATAATCATATCAATGATGGGGGCTATTACTGTGGTCTCTGACTCGCTGACGCCAATGCTGGGGGTTATTATTGTGTCCACTCACTTCAGTGTTTGGGATTATTGTGTAACCTATAATGTCATCAATGGTGGGGGCTATTATTGTGGTCTCTGACTCCCTTACACCAGTGCTGGGGGTTATTATTGTGGTCTCTGATACCAGTGCTGGAAGTCATTTTTGTGGTTGCTGACACCAATGCTGGAGGATATTATTGTGTCCACTGACTTTAGTGTTTCGGATTATTGTGTAACCTATAATGACAACAATGATGGGGGTTATTTTTGTCGTCTCTGACTCCCTGACACCAATGCTGGGGGTTACTATTGTGGTCTCTGATACCAATGCTGGGGGTTATTATTGTGGTTTCTGACTCTCTGACACCAATCCTGGGACTAATTAATTATCGCAGCCCCTTACAACGATACTGGTGGTTTTGATAGGGCCAGTGACACCAATGATGGGACTTATTGTACTTCAGTATGCATTGTGGTACAAAGCAAAAAATACTGCAGGGCCAACATTTTTTGGTGTAGAGATTTGTTACAGCCTGTTCATTCTGAATGGGCTGCCTAGCTTAATGCAATTCCTCTCTGATAAGGACTCTGATATAAGGGGGGACTCAAGTTTATTTCAATTTTTTTTTGCTTTGTTTTATTTTATTTTTTTCTGTTCTAATTCACATGATGTTAAATATTCATTAAAATTTGACCAGTTCATCTTTAAAACTGATTTTTTTTCTGCCCACTGCAATATTTGCAAAATATACAATATGGCCATTGTACTGAAAACTTTGGAGACCCCTGTAGCAATCATGCACACAGAGATGGACGCGGTCATCCATTTTGCTCCAAACCCCTCCATTTTGTATCTCTCTCTCCCTCCCTGTCTGTTCAGTGACATGTGGTCTGTATGATGACAGAGATCACAGGCAGCAAACTCATTGGGAGGGCGTCATGGCTATAAACCTCACTAGCTGGTGCCCCTATGTCTGCGAGACTCTTGCTGGAGAAGGGATCGTAGAAGCATAAACCAAGTCCTCACGGAGCCTCAAAGACATTCCAGGTAGTCGTAAAAACAGACGTACATTTAAAAACTCACTTTTACATATAATTTTATATCTTCAAATAGGACATAACTACATAAACATGGAGCACATATTTAGACGGCTCACTTTAATAAAAATTGTTTGGTATATTACATCCCCTAGCTGAGATCAACAGGAGAGCACAAAATAATATCTCGTTAACCATCCCAACAGGTATCACATATTTCATATGTAGACGTTCAGCAGAAGATTCTGCGTATTAATCTACTCGTGGATAGAATGTTATATGTATCCAGGGTAAGTTATGAACCATAATATAAGCTAAGAGGGATTTGTTCGGTATATCTCTGTGTGCGGTGACAGTGGTATACCGACGATTATTCAACCATCATAGTGTTATTGCTGATATTGCCGAGTTTCCTCTTTCTCTGTACAAAAAGGAGGTGGTGGCAGTGTGAAGGGTTAATTACGTAATTAACCTGACCCAGTAACAATCGCTCTCAGGTTGCAGGTACACAGATTGTGGTCCATTAGCTGGAAAATCTGTGTGCAGGGTGAAGCTGGGCATGGCATTGTTACACACGTGACAGCGCGGTTTTAGATTGGCTAGTCCTTTGGTTACGAGTTTGGTGAGAAGGGCTGGGGTCTGACGCCACGATCGTCACAACCCCTATTCTAAACCACTAAACTTAAGATGTTCAATGTGAGACAATTTAATGGGGTCAACCATTGCCCCATTGTACTTTGCAACAGAATCAAAACCCATAGGAATCTAAATTTAAAAGCATTCTGAAACTACCCATAATATTGTATGGTGCTGAATTCTGTGATCACTGTAGCACCAGAATGTAAGGTGTGAGGGGCAAATCAATTTTGCTGCACCCCCACACACAGGATTGTGGCACTGTGGCAGACCTCAAAGGTCTTTTGGTCCAAACATTTCACTGTCAATGTAACAGAAAAAAAGAGAGAAAATTGGATCAAGAAGTTAGAGCAACGGAAGACAGCCAACATAAGAGCATCCCACCATCCCTCCCATTGTCGTGGCCCTAAGTTGATTTGGGTGGTGGTCATTTTTAGTTTCATGCAACTCAAGCTATAATGGCTGATTTTAATTTGATGTGTAAATGTAATGTTCTTATTTATTACAAATATTTATGTAGTAATTTAGTTATGGTTCATATAATATTAAACTTATTTATTTACTTATTTTATCATAAACCAATAAAAAGGGCCACATCCATTTCAACCAATATGCTTCATTGTGTTTTATCCGTTTAAGATTGGGTTTTGCCTACGGTCTCATAAATGTGTTCCATAAGCATTGGTTCACTGCAGAACGCAGTGCAGAAAACCCGCAATACATTCGCATTTCCTACACCACGTTCAAAAAGCGCTGCACTTGTGATCTGCATCGCAATGTTAACGATGCCCCAAATGCAGGTCACAAATGCAGTACAAAACAACAACACGATCATTTCCAAAACTAGTGCATGCCCTGCTTTTTGGTGTGTTTTGAGCCCATTCAAAATGAACGGGTTCAAATTGCACTACACTGAGTCCAATGTGAATTGTCCAGCACATTCCTGTGCGATTCATACGCAATTCATAGTGTGAATGTAGCCTAAGCTTAGGTTCATATCTGTGCGGGTGGTGCCGCTGCGGATCCACATAAAAATCCGTGCAGCCGCAACACTCGCACAGAGAAATGTGGACACGCGAGCCGGTGCCATTAGTTCTAATGGCACACCTCCCGCACTGGAAAACGCTACCATACTGGGAACTGAGGTTCCCGTGCGGGCTGTGTTTTCAAAAGAAGTGCAGAGACTTCTTTCCGGCGTGGCACGGGAGTCCATTCAAATGAATGGGCTGTCGTGCCCATGCAAAATGCGGCCCGCACGGCCGCATATATGTGAACCGGGGGTCAGTGGTTAAAATTGACATAATTCAGCCTTTATATCACGGCCAGAAATTACACAAGGGGTTATTTACTAAAAACTGGAGCATGCAAAATCCGGTGCAGCTCTGCATTAAAAACCTGTCATCTTCTAGTTTTTTTTTTGTCCAAACCTAATTAAACAAGCTGAAGTTAGAAGCTGATTGGCTACCATGCACAGCTGCACCAGATTCTGAGTGCTCCAGTTTTAGTAAATCTCCCCCTTAGATACGTATTTATAAAGCTGTAAATGTGACTTTACAAACAGTTAATGCGGTGATGGATCAATCATTTTCTTTTAAAACACATGCATGTGGAATGTTTGGTGAATGTCAAATTCACTGCTTTATAAATATGCCCCCTGGTGACAAAATCTTGATATCCAATAAGCAGGCAAGTGTTGTGGCCTCTGTGCAGGCATTGTGTGTGCTACTTTATTAGGCCCCATGTACACGGGACACTTCTGAATGATGGAAAATGACTGCTGGAAAACGTAGATTAAAAAACGTCTGTTTAGCCGCGTTTGCATACTGCGTTTATGCGCATTTATGAGCGTTTGTATTTAGAAGCGTTTTTTTAAGATAAGCTCAGGAGACCTTCCAAAATGCCCAGAAAGCACTGAAAAACAGTAAAAAATTAACTATTTCAGACATTTTGAGAGAAATAGAGAGAGCAGAAGCAGAGCGAGCAGTATGTGTTAGCTGTCTTTTTTTTTATGTGTTTGGATGTGTTCCAGCTCATTTCTGTGTAGAAATTATTGCAGCAGTGTTTAACATATTTTCTTTCACACGAAACCTCAAAGTAGGGTCGTTGGTTCGAATCCCAACCATGGCACCACCTGCCTGGAGTTAGCATGTTCTCCCTGTGCCTGCGTGGGTTTCCTCCGGATACTCCGGTTTCCTCCCACACTCCAAAGACATGCTGGTAGGTGAATTGGATCCTGTCTAAATTGGCCCTAGTATGTGTATGTATGAATGTGAGTTAGGGACCTTAGATTGTACGCCCCTTGAGGGTTAGGGACAGATGTGAATGTACAATATATATGTAAAGCGCTGTGTAAATTGACGGCGCTATATAAGTACCTGAAATAAATAATGGTGTGCCATGTCCATTTGAGTGCAGGGGAAACTCTTTGCATGCATTTTTCATGATGAAAAAAGGCTCTGAACACCATCTGGAAATGGAAGAGTTAAAAAACATATTTAAACGCAAATGCCTATAAACGCGGTTAGCCACATTTACAAGCGTTTTGCGTTTGAAACGCTGATAAAATCTACTGCTGAATGCAAGTTTTCTGCGTTCAAAAAACGACTGTAAACTCAACTGCCTGTAAACGATGATGTGTACATGGACACATAGGAAAACATTAGGGAGAGTTCAGGGGCAGCTGAAAAAAATGCTGAACAGCTCCTAAAATGTGAGTTTAGCTGCAGTGTACATGAGCCCTTACAAATAGCTGGTTCAGATAAAAAATGTAACCACTTCCCACTGGCTGCACGCATAAATTCTGCCTCTCGGCGAGTGAGCTTTAACAAAGAGCAGCCACATATATGTGTCCTGATGTCAACATTTTACTGTGTTGAAGGCACGCTCCCAGCACAGTAACCGGCAGTTACTGGAAAGCTCCCAATGCATCCTAGCGACCGAGAGTTTTCTGATCATGTGACCACTGTAAATGCCAATCATAGTGGTCACATGATCAGAATGTCCACCTCGGTCTTCCATCAATTAGAACCTCTTAAAGGGCTGGGGGCGGTGGCAGGAAGGTTATAAAGTGTACATCGAAATCAAAGGCAAAAAAAACATTTTTGTACATTTCTGCAAAGCATGCACATTTCTCCATGTTTTATCCCTTTTAAGTATGCTACAAGTACAGAGAAATAACTACTTATATGGTTTGCGTCTCCCTTCCTCTTTGACATGACAACGTTAAATGTCAAAGTATGGTGTGGTGTCAGCCCTGCCTACTTCGTCCTTGATACATTGCAAAAGATCAGAGACCTCTCCTCATCTCCCAGGGAGAAAATAACAGGAGATTATTGTTGGGGTTTACATACACTTTAAAGCTCTCCCCCAAGTGGCACACAGAAGGAAATAAAATGTTCATGGTTTGAAGCCCACTTACAGTTGAAACTTTTTTTTTTTGTTAATTTTTGGAAGACATGAGGAAAGCTTAGAACCCCTATCAGTCTTTAATTGCTCACAGAAATCTTCCAAATGGGACACAGATGGTAGTAAAAAATTTAAAGTAATTCTAAAGCTGGCCATACATGGGTCAGTTTTTCTTCTTCAACCAGCAGTTGATCCGATATCCCCATCCACACCTTTATTATACATGTGGGAATCCTCCCTGCTATGTCATTGTATTCTGACAGCAGGAAGACTCCCTCAGCAACAGAATACACAGATCAGTAGTGCTGCAGCCTATTGCCTGCAGTGCTGATCAAGCAAAAATATACCAACAGGGCTATCGAACAGAAGTTGCTTGGTAGATCGACTTCTGTTCAACCAACAGTGGTCACACATGAATCAAAATTCTTCTAGTCCCTACTGACCTGGCCGTATTCCAATCCATGTATGGACAGCTTAACTCTACCAATCCAAAAAAAATCTTGGCTGCAGTTGGACTGCAATCCCTTTTCTACAGGGGTACATCTTTAAAACCGCAGATCAGCAGCTCATTAATTACCTAGTGTTGTTAATTTTCATTTATTTATCACAGGTACCTTTTTATAGTGCCATCAATTTACATAGCGCTTTACATATATATTGTACATTCACATCAGTCCCTAACCCTCAAGAAGCTTACAGTCTAAGGTCCTTAACTTACATTCATACCTACAAATACTAGGGCCAATTTAGACAGGAGCCAATTAACCTACCAGCATGTCTATGGAGTGTGGGAGGATACCAGAGTACCTGAAGGAAACCCACTCAGGCACAGGGAGAACATGCAAACTCCAGGCAGGTGGTGCCGTGGTTTGGATTTGAACCGATTACCCTAGTACTGCCTGGCAGAAGTGCTAACCACTTAACCCAGGGGTGCGCAACCTGTGACCCTCCAGCTGTGGCGAAACTACAAGTCTCATGAGGCGTTGCAAGGTTGACAGTTACATTCATGATATCTAAAGGCAGAGGCATGATGGGACTTTCCATGACAGCTGGAGGGCAACAGGTTCAGCATCCATATGCTCCAATAAATATCACTGGATAAATAGCCATCGGGCAGTCGTTCTGGCTGCTAATCGCTGAGTGCTGAGTTGTCATTATATAGCTCTGTACACAGAAACACTCTACTGAGCCAATCCAATGGTCGCCAGCCATGTGATCGCTGTGATTGGTCACAGAAATCACATGCTATTTTATAGAGCAGCCATTCTCACCCCAAGGTTCCTCCAGAGGTTTCTAGGGGTTCCTTGAGCTGTGACTGACCTTCCATCTGATGATGCCTGCAGAGTTCCAGGGCCAATGCTACTTGGCAAGACTAACAGTATGACCCAATTATCTTTTTTGGCTGTTTGCATGGGTGGCGTTTTGACCACCACTGTAAGGGTTGCATTCTTCCTATTGACTACCAACATAAGGGACATTTTCCTTATTGACCCCTGATGAATTAGTTTCAGTAGTGTTTCACCAAGACTGGAAAATAATTTCAAGGGTTTCTCAGGGGTGAAAAGGTTGAGAATGGCTACTATAGAGTGTTGAACTCTTTCCTTGGTCTTACAAGAGATGAAGAAGCGATAGGTAGAAAGAATGCATAGATCAGCAGCTACAGATCCAATCATTCTGTTTCACTGACACTGGGCTTGGTTTTTTTTTAACCCTTTCATGCCCCCTCCACTCCTACACACATGATCCTTATGCAGGCCATAGATGGGGAGAAAACCGGCCGATTTCTCTTTAAAAAAATTAAAAATCGATCGTTCAAGCGGCCGACGTTACCAGGAACGGTAAAAAAAAATCGGCTGATTTTCATCCCGTCTACAGCCGGCAAAAAGTGTCCCTGCAGAGAGCTCCGCTATTTCTTTGACAGTTCCTTGACATTTATAGCGGTTGCAACAATGTATCTATTTGTATCCATTTAGGATACAGATGGTTTTATTCGGAAACAAATAGATACATTGTTGCAACCGCTATAAATGTCAAGGAACTGTCAAAGAAATAGCGGAGCTCTCTGCAGGGACACTTTTTGCCGGACTGGAATTCCTCTTCTTCTTCATCCTCCTCTTCTTCCTCTTCTTCATCCTCTTCTTCATCTTCATCCTCTTCTTCATCCTCTTCTTCTTCATCTTCCTGTTCTTCATCTTCCTCTTCTTCTTCATCCTCTTCTTCCTCTTCTTCTTCCTCTTCTTCATCCTCTTCTTCATCCTCTTATTCATCCTCTTCTTCTTCCTCTTCTTCCTCTTCTTCTTCCTCCTCTTCCTCTTCTTCCTCTTCTTCTTCCTCTTCTTCTTTTTCTTCTTCTTTTTGTCTTCCTCTTGCAGGTCACTGCTCATGCGCAGATTTTTTTATCGGTAAAAAGATCGGGCGATTTGCTCATAATTGCCGTGAAAATCGGCCGATCGGCAAAATCAGCCGATTTTTTTTTCCAACTTTACCGATTGAAAAAATCTGCCAAAATAGCGAAAAACGGCCGAACAATTAGCCCACTAACGATCCGAAAATCGGCCGATTTTATTTTCGGCCGAAAAATCGGCCGATTTTTGACCCATCTATGGCCTGCATTAGCCTTGTCTGTTTAGCGGCTTGTATATTAACTCCTCATATTCCTTATCTAGCACATATGCCCATTAATTCCTTCTGTGCCATGGTCCCACTGTATGTGACTTGTAAATTTTACCACTTCACCTACTCCTCCCTATATGTATGACCTTTGATGCTGTTGAGTGCACCATTTTCAAGCCTTACGTGTAACCTCCTCAATATTGACATGTTTCTGTAGTCCTAAAAATTGTGGAGATCACCTTGGGGTGTTTATTTTCCAAAAAGATGTCATTTTGGGGGTGTTTGTAGTGTCCTGGCATATTAAGTTTAACAGAAAGTAAAGGAAACTGTTTTTTGTGCAAAATAATTGGTCTACATAGGCAATGACATTGAATGGGATCAGTCACCCAAGCACAAGAGCCCCCTGTCCCAAAAAATGGTATAATAATCATTTGGATGCAGTGTTGGATGACGAGTAATTGTCAGTCAAATTATCACAGCACAGAAAACTGAAAAATGGCCTGGTAATTTAAGGGGTATATACAGGCTAGCACTCAAGTGGTTAAAGTGTTGCTAAACCCAGGACCCTGCATTCGCTATATCTGGTCTCCCACAGTACACAGAACATGGCAATGCAGTTATTTTAGTAAATATAAACTGCTAAATACCTTTTCTCATCAGCAGTTAGCGCAGTCTTGTGACTTCAGTAGAGCACTGGTTATAGATTGTAGGAGGAGTTTTCTTTATGCTGTAGGAAGATGTGAAAGTCCTGACCCTCTGTCTGGACAGTGCTGACTGGTCCTGTGCTGATCACATGCACTCTCCCAAGGAAAAAATAAAGTCTCTAGCAATACACACCAAACTGAGCATGTGCATGTTACTACAGGTTCAGTCTGTATCAGGTGGTCATTTCAACAAGAGGAGGGGAAGGGAAGAAAGGATCAAACATCCTTTTTACACAATGCAGAGGATTAACCCCTTAGGTTCCACAGTGAGTATAACAAGCATGATTTACTGTATATACAGACTGATTTTACTGTTGTGAGTTTGGTAACACTTTAAGGAGACTGCAAAATAAACAGAATACTTAAAATGCTTACTTGAATTGCTTCTCTTTTTTCATAAATACATCTTATAGCCCTCTCCTCTTGTGGGAGTGACTAATTACTGTCTGTGCTGGCCAAGCTCCTTCCTTCCCCTCCACTTAAATAAGTCCTGTTTATATTTATTCCAAGCAATTTGCGATCTTTTCTTGTATGGAAGATTTCACAGCATTGTGTGAACCCGCTGCCAAATGTGACATGTGGTATCATTTTTGCGCGCTTGTGTACAGCCCTGAGCTGCTGCATTCCCTTTTTTGAGTGGTTGGTCAGGGTGGTAAAACTGAGGTTTAACCTCCTGGTTTTACTGCCCCTTTACCACCTGTGTGAACTAACTAAAACTAACTAATTTTTCCTGTAAGGGTTTTTTTTTGTGAACTAAATCATATGTACCTCTGCTGCTTATCATGGAGCCAGTTTCTCCGTCGGTGCTTCATCTTTACTTCTCTTTCTATTAATCATGGCTATCAGACAAAGGAATGAATGTGAAGTATTACTATAATGATCTTGAAATCCCTTTATTGTGAGTGTGTTCATGAATTTCAAATAATAAAGTAATAATACCTGGGTAGCCACACATTTCACCGCCATCAATTATCTCTACAGGGTAGCATGGAACTATCTATAGCAGTAGTCTTAACCCTTTCCATCTCCATATGAATACATCAAGTGGCAATTACACAGATTTCTATTTCAAGATTTAATTAAGACAAATTTCCAGTAGAACTCTTAAATGGATTTACTGCAGAGTTAATATGGGCAACGAACTGATTAGAGATTATCCTAAAATGATCATTGTGGCTGTCACATTTCTTAAAGGGGCACTGTAGTGGATTTTAGGTGTGCATTTATTTTGGAGCTTTACTGTAATGGTTGTGTTTAGGGCATTTTCACACTTTTTATTATTATTATATGGGATTTATACAGCGTCGACAGTTTGCTCAGCGCTTTACAATATGGTGGGAGACAGTACACGAGACAGTACAGTAACAATACGATTCGATACACGAGGGGTTCGAGGGCCCTGTTCCTTGGAGCTTACAATCTAGGAGGGAGGAGATAGTGGTACAGGAGGAAATAGCTGTGGGGGATGGAGTGGTTGGAAGAGCGGAGGAGATCGGTAATTAGCTGAGGGCGGGGTAGGCTTCCCTGAAGAGAGAGGTTTTCAGAGTGCACCTAAAGGTGTTCCAGAGTGCACCTAAAGCAGTCTTATGGATTGGGGTAGGGAGTTCCAGAGGATGGAGGAAGTCCTGGAGACGAGCATGGGAGGAGGAGACCAGGGTGCAAGAGAGTAGGAGGTCTTGTGAGGAGCAGAGAGTACGTTTTGGGTGGTATTTGGAGACAAGATCGGTGATGTAGTTTGGGGCAGTATTATGAACAGCTTTATACGTCAGTGTTAGCGTTTTGAATTTTATCCGTTGGGCAATTGGAAGCCAGTGGAGGGATTGGCAGAGAGGGGTGGCAGATACAGAACGGTTAGTAAGGTGGATGAGTCTGGCAGCAGCATTCATGATAGACTGAAGCGGGGATAGCCTGCGGTGAGGTAAGCCGATGAGGAGGGAGTTACAGTAGTCAAGTTGTGATATAATAAGGGAGTGAATGAGTTGCTTAGTAGTTTCCGGGGTTAGCAACGGTCGTATCTTGGAGATGTTGCGGAGGTGAAGTCTACATGAGTTTGTCAGCATAAGGACCTGGGGCTGGAAGGGCAGATTAGAGTCTAGGATGACACCTAGTACTCTGGCTTGAGGGGAGGGACTGATGGTAGTGTTGCATTTTTGCTGCAGATAAACACACCAGAAGCTACACAGAGCATGCCTGACTAGATCCTGCTCATTATAGTGAATTCAGTGATGTTTTTATCTATGCTTTAAAAGTTATTTTGACATAAATGTATCTTTTATGGAGATGAATAGAGTTGCATGTAAAATGCCTTCAAAAACCACTGTACATGCTTTTACATGCATTTTAAAGTAAGCACACCTGCTAGGGAGATGAATGAAACCTCATGTAAAATTCTTTACAATACACTATGCCTGCATTTTACATTAACTTTGAAGTAAACCTGTCAAGACCTGGACAGTTCAACCTGAGCATATGATGAAAAATGCATAAGTAGGCATATCCTAATAAAAGCATGTATAATTAAAACAAAACAAAATAAAACAACAAATATAATTTATATTCTACCATTAAAGTGTTACTAATCCCACAATAAAATCAGTCTATATATGCAGTAAAGCATGCTTGATATATTCACTGGGGAACCTAAGGGGTTAATCCTGTGCATTGTGTAAAAATGCTGTTTGATCCCGACTTCTCTGATCCTCCCCTTCTTCCAGTGTCCCCCTCTTATCTCCTGATAAGACATATGTGGAGTCATTCTGCACATGCACAGTTTGGTGTGTATTGCTAGAGAGTTTTGTTTTTTTTTTTCTTGGGAGAGTGCATGTGATCGGAACAGGGCCAGTCAGCACTGTCCAGAGGTCAGTGGTTCTGCATCCTCCTAGAGCAGCGGTTCTCAACCTGGGGGTCGCGACCCCTTTGGGGGTCGAACGACGCTTCCACAGGGGTCGCCTAAGACCATCGGAAAACACATATTTCCGATGGTCTTAGGAACCGAGACGCCGCTCCTCGCCGCCGCCACCGCCGTCTCTAGGTGTGGGCGGGATGACATGCCGCCCCTGTCATCTGGACACACCTCGAGATCAATCCTCGCCTGTGATTGGCCGCCGGCACTGTAGCTCAGGAGAGGCACACAGGCGGCCAATCACCGGCAAGGAGGTGGAGCTTGGAGAGGAGGAGCCGAGCGGCACTGCGAAGATCGAGCGAGTGAAGAGGAGGAGAGCGGCCGGAGAAGGAAGACATCTGACAGGTAAGTGTCGGTACCATGGGAGAGGGAGGGAGCGAGCGAGCCCAGGCTGGAGCAGGGGTCTGCAAGGTAAGTATCATTGGTGTCAGTGGGAATAGTGCCCCATCATTGGTGTCACTAATACCAATGATGGGGCACTATTCCTCCCACTGACACCAACGATGGGACACTATTCCTCCCACTGACACCAATGATGGGGCACTATTCCTCCCACTGACACCAACGATGGGGCACTATTACTCCCACTGACACCAACGATGGGGCACTATTCCTCCCCCAAATGACACCAACGATGGGGCACTATTCCTCCCCCAAATGACACCAACGATGGGGCACTATTCCTCCCCCAAATGACACCAAGGATGGGGCACGATTCCTCCCCCCACTGACACCAACGATGGGGCACAATTCCTCCCCCCACTAACACCAAGGATGGGGCACTATTCCTCCCCCCACTGACACCAAGGATGGGGCACTATTCCTCCCCCCACTGACACCAAGGATGGGGCACTATTCCTCCCCCCACTGACACCAAGGATGGGGCACTATTCCTCCCCCCACTGACACCAAGGATGGGGCACTATTCCTCCCCCCACTGACACCAAGGATGGGGCACTATTCCTCCCCCCACTGACACCAAGGATGGGGCACTATTCCTCCCCCCACTGACACCTATGATGGGGCACTATTCCCCCCACTGACACCTATGATGGGGCACTATTCCCCCCACTGACACCAATGATAGGGCACTATTCCCCCCACTGACACCTATGATGGGGCACTATTCCTCCCCCCACTGACACCAATGATGGGGCACTATTCCTCCTCCCACTGACACCAATGATGGGGCACTATTCCTCCCACTGACAGCAATGATGGGGCACTATTCCTCCCACTGACAGCAATGATGGGGCACTATTCCTCCCACTGATACCGATGATGAGGCACTATTCCTTCCACTGACACCGATGATGGGGCACTATTCCTCCCACTGACACCGATGATGGGGCACTATTCCTCCCACTGATACCGATGATGGGGCACTATTCCTCCCACTGATACCGATGATGGGGCACTATTCCTCCCACTGACACCGATGATGGGGCACTATTCCTCCCACTGACACCGATGATGGGGCACTATTCCTCACACTGATACCGATGACGAGGCACTATTCCTGCCACTGACACCAATGACGGGGCACTATTCCTCCCACTGATACCAATGACGGGGCACTATTCCTCCCACTGATACCAATGACGGGGCACTATTCCTCCTCCCACTGATACCAATGACGGGGCACTATTCCTCCCACTGACACCAATGATGGGGCACTATTCCTCCCACTGATACCAATGATGGGGCACTATTCCTCCCACTGATACCAATGATGAGGCACTATTCCTCCCACTGACACCTATGATGGGGCACTATTCCCCCCACTGACACCAATGATGGGGCACTATTCCTCCCCCCACTGACACCAATGATGGGGCACTATTCCTCCTCCCACTGACACCTATGATGGGGCACTATTCCTCCCACTGATACCGATGATGGGACACTATTCCTCCCACTGATACCGATGATGAGGCACTGTTCCTCCCACTGACACCGATGATGGGGCACTATTCCTCCCACTGACACCGATGATGGGGCACTATTCCTCCCACTGACACCGATGATGGGGCACTATTCCTCCCACTGACACCGATGACGGGGCACTATTCCTCCCACTGACACCAATGACGGGGCACTATTCCTCCCACTGACACCAATGATGGGACACTATTCCCCCCCACTGATACCAATGATGGGGCACTATTCCTCCCACTGACACCAATGATCGGGCACTATTCCTCACACTGACACCGATGACGGGGCACTATTCCTCACACTGATACCAATGACGAGGCACTATTCCTCCCACTGACACCAATGACGGGGCACTATTCCTCCCACTGACACCAATGATGGGACACTATTCCCCCCCACTGATACCAATGATGGGGCACTATTCCTCCCACTGACACCAATGATCGGGCACTATTCCTCCCACTGATACCAATGATGGGACACTATTCCTCCCACTGTTACCAATGATGGGGCACTATTCCCCCCCACTGACACCAATGATGGGGCACTATTCCCCCCCACTGATACCAATGACGGGACACTATTCCTCCCACTGATACCAATGATGAGGCACTATTCCTCCCACTGATACCAATGATGGGGCACTATTCCTCCCACTGACACCAATGATGGGACACTATTCCTCACACTGACACCAATGATGGGGCACTATTCCTCCCACTGATACCAATGACGTGGCACTATTCCTCCCACTGACACCAATGACGAGGCACTATTCCTCCTACTGACACCAATGACGGGGCACTATTCCTACCACTGATACCAATGACGGGGCACTATTCCTCCCACTGATACCAATGACGGGACACTATTCCTCCCACTGACACCAATGACGGGGCACTATTCCTCCCACTGACACCAATGATGGGGCACTATTCCTCCCAATGACACCAATGACGTGGCACTATTCCTCCTACTGCAAAATTACAGTTATGAAGTAGCAACGAAAATAATTTTATGGTTGGGGGTCACCACAACATGAGGAACTGTATTAAGGGGTCGCGGCGCTAGAAAGGTTGAGAACCACTGTCCTAGAGCAAAATGAAAACTCCTCTTACAAGCTTTAACCAATGCTCTGCTGGACACTGATAGAAGTCACAAGACTACTCTAACTGCAAATGAGAAAAGGTATTTAGCAGTTTATATTTATTAAAATAATTGCATTTCCATGTTGTGTGTACTGTGGGAGATCAAATATAGTGAATGCAGGGTCCTGGGTTTAGTTACATTTAAATGCATGTTTAAATGCAGAAGTGTGAATGGACCTACAAGTAAAGGTGCTTTCACACTGCTCTATGGAAAAAAAACTGCATAGGTGTATTTGATGTGTTTTCTGCACCTGTGAAACATGGATATGTGACTGAAAAACGCACCCGTGGTACATTTTTGATGTGTTATGACAGGTTTTCCCTTCATTTCAAAGGGGAGCTACTTTTTTGCTTTTAAAAAGCGCATTAAAGATGCAGCATGTAGGACTTTTAAAAACACAGCACACAGGCATGGCAGTGGTGTGAAGAGTCCCATAGGATTTAAAAGGTAATATTTTTATTGTGTTTCTCTTTTGTATTCAGCAAAGTAAAAACACAGCAAAGCAGATCAGTGTGAAAGGGCCCTTAAGTTGGCCATACACGGGGTGAATTCTGGTCCCTGATGAACCAGTCAAAATCCTAGCTGTGGGGGGTACTGTTGGCACCCTCCTGCCCAACATCTTTCAATCTAAAAATTGAAGGAAGGGGCTGAATTAGAGAAATTGTGCAGTATATGGCCAGCCTAAAAGATACGTTCATACTAAGTTCACCTTTCTTCAAAAAAAATAATGCACATTTATTTGCAGGTAAAAAAAATTTGCATTTTTTTCTTTTTTTATGCCTTTAAAGCATTGCACCCACATTCAGGAGATCATGGGTGCAATCTCAGGCTCCTGCAGACTGTCAGTGCATCTGTCTGCTCATACCATACAAGTACTTGTAGTAATAATAATAACCCATACGGGTAGGCAGTTACACAATGACAGGAAAACTCAATAAACTACCTAGAGTGCTTACTAGCACCCTGGTAGTATGTTGAGAACTACAAGCCCTCAGCCGCAAAGACTGCCGGTAGTAGCCATAGGTAGTAGACTGCAGGATGTAGCCATATGGGCGGAGCCCAGCACTGCCACATCCTTTTTAAATTGTGACAATGGGTGTGGGGAGAAGATCCCGTGCCCGCTGTCACAATGAGGGGGGATATGAGCAAGAGGCTGCTGGAGTGGGAACATGTTTCATGTTCCACCCTAAGAACAGGTAACATGTTCCCCAAGGTGAACTTGTCCTTTAATACATTATGTAACTAAGGGTGAATGCTTATCTATCCAATGGTCACTCTCTTGCCTTAGAATTTTTTCTGTGTTGTTCTTCAGGACTCTTTATTGGCCGGCGTGGGATGATGTCACTCTTGTGCATGCATGGCGCTGTAAGCTGGGCTGCGCACGAATAGCTCAGTTTACAGCGCTGGATAAGACAGCGAGCA
The DNA here is from genome assembly GCF_062004578.1 of Staurois parvus. Lineage (NCBI taxonomy): Eukaryota > Metazoa > Chordata > Amphibia > Anura > Ranidae > Staurois > Staurois parvus. The sequence continues at coordinate 3,133,811 of NW_028317809.1, read as the reverse complement.
GCCAGGTAGGGGTATTTTGTTTCAGAAGAGATATTTCATGTCTCTTCTGCAATAAAAGCCTGCCTGCTTCCTGTTTCTTACAGCAGAACTTTAGTTCTGCTTTAAACTGTCTGTCAACTTGCCCAGTATTTTGAAAGGCACTAAGGCAGGCCTTATGCAATTTTTCTTTCTTTCAACCACAGGTGGAAGGAAAGAAAATTGCTCAATTCCTCATCAACATAGTCAGTGTTGATGTGGGAATCCCTCCTGCTGTGCTATTGTATTCTTACCATGGAAGGTTTCCCAGCTGTCAGAATGCAATGATCCCCACTGGTGGCTGTAGCCGCCAGCAGTGATTAAAAGAAAAAATAAACCAACAGGCTGGCTTACTGAAGTTTATAGGTAGATTGACTTCACTACAGCCAGTCTGCACACAGATGGATAAAAATTTGGCGAGGGCCTGTTTAACGGGCCAAAAATCAATACATCTATTGCAGGCTTAAGAATAATTTGAGAACTCTTTTTAAGAGCTAAGAGCCAGTGACCCCCTGATGTCTGACATTTGCTGCCTTGTTAGCTCTCAGACCTACATTTCATAACAGAGAGGAACATTGATTAACCCAATTGAATCTCAAATCAGCAGTTTAAATGTGCATTTTATATACAAACATGTTGGCTTTAATCCTTGGACTTGTTTTTTTGCAATCAAAACCATTTTTGCACAATTATGTGGTGAAACAGTGACTGCCCACCCCTTTGTTCTGTTTGTTGTACTCCAAATGAGAGCACTTAGTAATGAATTTCAACCCCAGAACTTTTGCAGAACTTTGAAAAGTGCTAGGGAACATGTTTTAAGGACTCTCAGATATGTTCATTTTTATAGCAGCAAATTTATTACACAATCAGAATCGGCTTTATTAGTCAAGCATAAGGGCCCTTTCATGCAGACGGGCGAATTGACCATCCATTTTTCAGGCTGACCATTATCAGACCACTCATTGTTCTCTATATGAAGGTGGATTTATTAAGTGTTCTTGCATGGCAAGACCACTTACTGTTATCTCACATATATATTCTTATTATTATAGCCAAATTTACCACCCTAACTCCTCCCACAGTTTTTACACTACATAGACAAGTAATATACCGAAACGTGCGGATTGTTCCCGATTGGTGTGCTGTTACTTTGTGGAACGTTTCGCCAAATGGTTCACGAAATATCGGTGTTTTTGTGGTGAAATTGGTCCCATAGGAATGAATGGCGGAATGTTTAAAACTAGCGTGTGAGCTGAAAAATCAGGACATGATTTCTAAACTGCCATCACTCCCTCGTTTTCAAGCCCACCTACACAAATCTTATATCAAAACGTTCAGCTATCCCTGCTGCCACTAAAAATGACAGCTAAGCCATAGTCCTGATAGTTTTCACAATATGACCATTTGTTTGCAACGCACGCTGCCCATTGACATTCATTGAAACTCCACTCTAGACACCTGAAATTTGAAGGGCAATTTCTAAACTGCGATTGTGCCTTTATTTTTAATATTTCAGAGCAATACTATGCATCACAATGTAGGTCTGGGTCTTGTGATTCTCACAATATAAAGCTCTTCGGTGTAGGATTTATAATTTTAAAACTACAACCGTTTGAAGATGGCAACCGCCAGTGAAGTGAGCAAGTTGGAGCAGTTTGTTTTTAACCGCTCCTCTGCCCTTGCTGTACAGTGAGTTGCCATAGGAACCCAGGTGTGTGGGCAGGCAGCAGAGTGACAAAAGTTACTCCGCCCACTCCAGTTGTATACTACTGGTGGAGGCAAGAACACTTCACACAATTTTCCCAGAAATTGTAGCTTTTCTAGTTAAGTGTTCTTGCAAGACCACTTATTGTTATCTCACATATATATTCTTATTATAGCTAAATTTACCACCCTAACTCCTCCCACAGTTTTTACACTACATAGACAAGTAATAAACCGAAACGTGCGGATTGTTCCCGATTTGGTGTGCTATTACTTTGTGGAATGTTTTGCCAAATGGTTCACGAAATATCGCCTTTTTTTATGGTAAAATTGGTCCCATAGGAATGAATGGAGCAATGTTCAAAACTAGAGTGGGAGCTGACAAAAGCTAGAGTGTGAGCTGAAAAATCAGGACATGATTTCTAAACTGCAACCACTCCCTCATTTTAAAGCCCACCTACACAAATCTTATATCAAAACGTTCAGCTATCCCTGCTGCCACTACAAATGTCCACGGCTAAGCCATAGTCCTAAAAGTTTTCACAATATGACCATTTGTTTGCAACTCCCGCCGCCCATTGACCTTTTCACAGTTACTCCAGCCACTCCAACCACACAACAGTTATTCAAGCCACTCCACCCAGTTACTCCGACCACTCCAATTGTAGACTACTGGTGGAGGCAAGAACACTTCTCACAATTTCCCCAGAAATTGTAGCTTTTCTAGCTATTATTGTTATACAGGATTTATATAGCACCAACAGTTTGCTCAGCACTTTACAATATAACGGGAGACAATACAGCAACAATACAGTTCAATGCAAGAGGGTTAGGAGGGCCTGATCCTTGGAGCTTACAATCTAAGATTATTATTATTATACAGGATTTATATAGCGCCAACAGTTTGCTCAGCGCTTTACAATATAAAGGGAGCCAATACAGCAACAATACAGCTCAATACAAGAGGGTTAGGAGGGCCTGATCCTTGGAGCTTACAATCTAAGATTATTATTATACAGGATTTATATAGCACCAACAGTTTGCTCAGCGCTTTACAATATAATGGGAGACAATACAGCAACAATACAGTTCAATACAAGAGGGTTAGGAGGGCCTGATCCTGGGAGCTTACAATCTAAGATTATTATTATTATTATACAGGATTTATATAGCACCAACAGTTTGCTCAGCACTTTACAATATAAACGGGAGACAATACAGCAACAATACAGTTCAATACAAGAGGGATAGGAGGGCCTGATCCTTGGAGCTTACAATCTAAGATTATTATTATTATTATTATACAGGATTTATATAGCGCCAACAGTTTGCTCAGCGCTTTACAATATAACGGGAGACAATACAGCAACAATACAGTTCAATACAAGAGGGTTAGGAGGGCCTGATCCTGGGAGCTTACAATCTAAGATTATTATTATACAGGATTTATATAGCGCCAACAGTTTGCTCAGCGCTTTACAATATAACGGGAGACAATACAGCAACAATACAGTTCAATACAAGAGGGATAGGAGGGCCTGATCCTTGGAGCTTACAATCTAAGATTATTATTATACAGGATTTATATAGCGCCAACAGTTTGCTCAGCACGTTACAATATAACGGGAGACAATACAGCAACAATACAGTTCAATACAAGAGGATTAGGAGGGCCTGATCCTTGGAGCTTACAATCTAAGATTATTATTATTATACAGGATTTATATAGCGCCAACAGTTTGCTCAGCACTTTACAATATAACGGGAGACAATACAGCAACAATACAGTTCAATACAAGAGGATTAGGAGGGCCTGATCCTGGGAGCTTACAATTTAAGAGATACCAAGCTTGCATACTGGACAGCCAGACCTTGTTGGTAGAATTCACCATTGCAGATCATTTGGTGTCATTTAAACCTTTTCTGTGATTCTATATATGTTTTATTGTTTGAATAACTTTAACATGAAAGGCAGATAAATCCTATTTGTGCTAAATAATGTGTACTTTTCTAGACCTAGTCAGGGTTCACTGGTGGAAGTACCTTCCCTCGAAAAAAAAGAAAAAAAAACCCCCCAGCAAATCGCATATTTAGCTGTAGTTTGCAGGCATTCAGAAGGGGACACTGCTGCCTCCTCAATGAACTAGCACAACATGACTTTGATTGGCATTTGGTAATGGTATCTCTTGCCACTCTGTCTTCCATGATAAAGTATCATATATAGCATATATTAGAATGGCATATGCGTTTTGTTTTTGTAAATTGACCCTGGTATGTGTTTTCACATGCTCCATTAGTGTTCATGTCGCTGCTGACGACAACAACACGGAACCAACAGGAATGCTAAAAATAGCGCGCACTCTCTCAGCCACTATGTCAGCACCCGGCACTTCCACACTGTGCTTTACATTTTTTTCTGTCAAAGTTCTGCTTTAAAGACTCACTTTCATGAAAAAGATTTTATTCTGGTAATTTTATGTGGTTCATACCTGTAATAATAATAATTAGTGTATGAATTTCTTTCTTATTTCCAGTGCTTTGATTTATACTTTTCTTCACATTTACACGCAGACAACGCTGTCCAGCAACCGTTACGGTGGTTGGGACAGTTAATATAGGGAAGCTTACGAAGGTAAATTTTTATTCATATGGTTTTATCCTTGTACTGCTGCTTCCATAAATACTGCAAGGCAGTAAGAGGATGTAATAGCAATGTAAAAGCAGCTCTGAGCTTGTATTTACTTTTCAAGGCAGCTGTAAGGGCCCTGTGATCAATTCTGTAGCCTTTGTGGTAGCCCCAACACATTATGATGCCAAGTGGAGAGAGATTGGGGAACATCCATTTCCAGATCTCTCTTGTGTGCAGTCAGCCTGGAATCACATAGCTCTGTGCAACTGGATTTAGAGCTGTCAAATCCCAACCTCTGGTGGGCAGGTAGAGAGCAGATCATGGATTTTCTGTCTCCTGGTTATTTCTCTTCTTGACTATTGCAACTCCCTCCTCATTGGCTTACCTTTATATAGGCTATCCCCCCTCCAGTCCATCATGAATACTGCTGCCAGACTCCTCCACCTTACCAACGTTTCAGTGTCTGCTACCCCTCTCTGCCAATCCCTCCACTGGCTTCCACTTGCCCAACGAATAAAATTCAAAATACTAACAGCAACTTACAAAGCCCCCAGCTACCTGGTCTCAAAATATCAATCAAACCCCTCTCTTCGATCCTCTCAAGACCTTCTGCTCTCTAGTTCCCATGTCACCTCCTCCCATGCTTGCCTCCAGGACTTCTGCCGAGCTTCTCCCATCCTATGGAACTCCCTACCCCAATCTGTCCGGCTATCTCCTAATCTATCCACCTTTAGAAGATCCCTGAAAACGCTTCTCTTTAAAGATGTCTATCCTACTTCTAACAAGCAAACTGCCTTTTTATTTCCTACGTCAGCTTTAGCTATATAGTTTACTATATACTGTCCTCTCCTTTCAGAAAATGTATGGTTTTAAAATGTTTAGTACTTTTTTAAGCCAGAAATGCACATTTGACATGGGTGAATATTAAGACTTTGCTTTGATGGTAAAGGGGGTAAAATGTTTTCCTCAAAAGAATAAGTTGACAAATTTGAAAGCTTTTTATAGGTAAGCCAGCAATTGTAATTATTTAAGACCCAAGAATTCAGATTATGGGTTCTTGCACATGACTGTACATTAGATCGTACAGCTGTACAGAGTTAAATATGCCTGTTGTTGTGGCACTTTAAAAAAATACATCCATATGTGTGCATGTGCAAATGCGAGTGCCGATAGTCAAGTGTATATAGCCATGCACAGCTTACTCTGTAATGCATGTTATTAGGCAATGGCTCCCAAGCGCCACAACAGCAGACCTGATAAAGTATTCTCAGTGCGCATATATTTAAATTTATTGCAATATTTTTTATATGTCCTCCACATTTTTGTAAGCTTACTTTTACAGTTTAGTTATTTTATTCAGTACTAAAAAATTCTAGACTAGCCACTAGAGGGAGCTTTCAGATGAATCTCTCTGCTTCTGTATTGAGAAAAGATATAAAATAGCATAAGGTACATCGCTATCAGTGACTGATATTCTTGCATTGTGAGAGGGAACAGTAATGCACAACCATCATGTAAACATAACGTAATAAACAAATATGGCTGCCCCCATATACTTATATAATTAATATTATTGTAGGGACTTATATAGCGCCATCAGTTTACCCAGGGCTATATATATACTGTGTGTATGTGTATGTATGTATATGTATGTGTGTGTGTATATGTATATATATATATATATATATATATATACTAACAGTTACAGTGTGTGTATGTATATGTGTGTGTGTATATACAGTGGGGATCGAAAGTTTGGGCACCCCAGCTAAAAATTTGTATTAATGTGCATAAAGAAGCCAAGGAAAGATGGAAACATCTCCAATAGGCATCAAATTACAGATTAGACATTCTTATAATATGTCAACAAAAGTTAGATTTTATTTCCATCATTTACACTTTCAAAATAACAGAAAACAAAAAAATGGCGTCTGCAAAAGTTTGGGGACCCTGCAGAATTTATAGCATGCACTGCCCCCTTTGCCAAGCTGAGACCTGCCAGTGTCATGGATTGTTCTCAATCATCGTCTGGGAAGACCAGGTTATGTCAATCTCAAAGGTTTTAAATGCCCAGACTCATCTGACCTTGCCCCAACAATCAGCACCATGGGTTCTTCTAAGCCAGGGGTGGGCAAACTTTTTGGGTTCATATATTGGACCCGGGGGCCGGACCAAGAGTAGATGAATGATGTGTATGTGTCATCCATAGTAAGTATAGTAATATTCCCCCATAGTAAGCATAGTAATTAATCCCCCATATAGTAATTCATCCCCCATAGTAATTCATCCCCCCTATAGTAATTCATCCCCCATAGTAATTCATCCCCCATATAGTAATTCATCCCCCATAGTAATTCATCCCCCATATTAAGTCCCCAAGTCCCCTGATGCATTTTGGAAACAAGTTCTGTGGACCGATGAGGTTAAAATTGAACTTTTTGGCCGGAATGAGCAAAGGTACGTTTGGAGAAGAAGGGGCACAGAATTTAATGAAAAGAACCTCTGTCCAACTGTTAAGCATGGCGTTGGATCAATCATGCTTTGGGGTTGTGTTGCAGCCAGTGGCACAGGGAACATCTCACGAGTAGAAGGAAAAATGGATTCAATAAAATTTCAGCAAATTTTGGATGGTAACTTGATGCCATCTGTGAAAAAGCTGAAGTTAAAGAGAGGATGGCTTCTACAAATAGATAATGATCCTAAACACACCTCAAAATCCACGGGGGATTACATCAAGAGGCGTAAACTGAAGGTTTTGCCATGGCCTTCACAATCTCCTGACTTCAACATAATTGAAAATCTATGGATAGACCTTAAAAGAGCAGTGCGTGACAGACAGCCCAGAAATCTCAAAGAACTGGAAGACTTTTGTAAGGAAGAATGGGCAAAGATACCTCAAACAAGAATTGAAAGACTCTTGGCTGGCTACAAAAACGTTTACAAGCTGTGATACTTGCCAAAGGGTGCAGTACAAGATATTAACTCTGCAGGGTGCCCAAACTTTTGCAGACGCCATTTTTTTGTTTTCTGTTATTTTGAAAGTGTAAATGATGGAAATAAAATCTAACTTTTGTTGACATATTATAGGAACGTCTAAACTGTAATTTGATGCCTTTTGGAGATTTTTCCATCTTTCCTTGGCTTCTTTATGCACATTAATACAAATTTTTAGCTGGGGTGCCCAAACTTTCGATCCCCACTGTATATATATATATATATATATATATATATATATATATATATATATATATATATATATATACACACACACACACACAGGGATTTTTTTTTTTTCAGAGAATAGGTGCAGGAACTCCCCACATTTTTAGTCATCCCTTGTCTCTGCCCCCTACCTACTTCCAAGCACCATCCTTTGGTGTCACGTCCTATACACTTCTCAGTAACACCCCTTTTAGAGAATACAAAACCAAGTATAATTTTGTGGAGCTAAGTACTTTGTATGTAATGTGTTAATGATAACAAGAAAAGCAGTAAAATACAGTAGATCCCCTGCAGCCAGCAACAGTTGACCCCTCACACAATAGCACCCCCAGCAACAATGGACCCCCACACAACAATATACCACCACACTAATTATAGACCCCAGCAGGGGTCTATAATTAGGCCCTCCAGAAGCCAGCAAATATATATATTTTTATAGGCCCTCCAGAAGCCAGCAAAAGTAGACTTCTCCATCAACAGGAGATCCCTTCCATCAACAACTGACCCTACTAGCGCCATAAGATGCCAACCAGCAACTATAGACCTCCATGCAAAAATAGATTCCCATCAGTGACAATAGATTCTCCAGCAGACCCCAGCACCCCTTGCCATTACATACATTAAGTGCTGGAGGTGCGGGAACTGTGTTCCCCCGTGTTCCCACTGAAAAAAAGCCATATATACAGTGCCTTGAAAAAGTATTCATGCCCCTTGAAATTTTCAACATTTTGTCATGTTACAACCAAAAACATAAATGTATTTTATTGGGATTTTATGTGGTAGACCAATGCAAAGTGGCACATAATTGTGAAGTGGAAGGAAAATGATAAATGGTTTTCAAATTTTTTTACAAATAAATATCTGAGAAGTGTGGCGTGCATTTGTATTTGTATCTGCTCCTTTGTGCAAGGAGGAACAGGATGAGCACTGCCAGATCCCTACAAAATGACCTCCAGCAGGCCACTGGTGTGAATGTCTTTGACCAGACAATCAGAAACAGACTTCATTTTCTTGAACAGTGTATATGAACAATACATATTACGCCCTATAGCGTGCCAGGCAATATGGTACTCTTAGGTAGCCCACTCACCATAATTCTAAAGGTTCCTCTAATCACTGAGACACGAGTAGATTTTACAAGCAATGCTGTTGTGTCAGATCCCTATCTATATTGAGAGTATAGGCTTCATGTTGCAACGGACACATGTTTCCGGGTCTTGAAACGCACGCCGGCTGCTGCATGGAGCACAAGCACTGATGCCGGAAACAGAAGTGGACAAGCTACGATGTAATGCGCTGCCCGTGACATCAGAAGTGCATCATCCGGCCCGCCCTTCTACAATATAGGCCCGTAAAACCCCGAAAGAATTACACAGCCGTGAGGGCGGATCCCTACCCGCTGTCACAGGGAGGGGGTGGGGGAGGCAAAAGCCTAAACATGTTACAAGTTCCATCCTAAATACTGGTAGAACATGTAACATGTTTCCTTTCAGCTGATCCCTTTCACATATAGTTGTGTTCAAAATAATAGCAGTGTGTTGAAAAAAGTGAATAAAGCTCAAAATCCTTCTAATAGCTTTTATTTCCATACACACAAATGCATTGGGAACACTACACATTCTATTCCAAATCAAAACATGAAGAAAAATATATCAAATTTGTGTTGTTCCTCTAAAAAAATTGAAGAAAGTGAATATTAGACTGTTCAAAAAAATAGCAGTGTTTGTATTCTTCTTTACAAACTCAAACATTTACTATATAAACTGAAAAATGTTTGAAGATTTTGCTTTCCTTTGAATCACTTGAATGAATATTTAGTTGTATAAGCACTGTTTCTGAGAACTGCTGTACATCTGTGTTGCATGGAGTCAACCAACTTCTGGCACCTGTGAACAGGTATTCCAGCCCAGGATGATTGGACTACATTCCACAGTTCTTCTCTATTTCTTGGTTTTGCCTCAGAAACTGCATTTTTGCTGTCACCCCACAAGTTTTCTATTGGATTAAGAACCGGGGATTGGGCTGGCCACTTAACGTCAATCTTGTTGGTCTGGAACAAGGATGTTGCACGTTTACTGGTGTGTTTGGGGTCGTTGTCTTGTTGGAACACCCATTTCAAGGGCATTTCCTCTTCAGCATAAGGCAGCATGACCTCTTCAAGTATTCTGAAGTATTCAAACTGATCCATGATCCCTGGTATGCGATAAATAGGCCCAACACCGTAGTATGAGAAACATCCCCATATCATGATGCTTACACAACCATGCTTCACTGTCTTCACAGTGTACTGTGGCTTGAATTCAGTGTTTGGGGGTCGTCTGACAAACTGTCTCCGGCCACTAGACCCAAAAAGAACAATCTTACTTTCATCAGTCCACAAAATGTTGCACCATTTCTCTTTAGGCCAGTCAATGTGCTCTTTGGCAAATTGTAACCTCTTCAGCACGTCTTTTTTTCAACAGTGGGACTTTGCGGGGGCTTCTTGCAGATAGCTTGGCTTCATATAGGCGTCTTCTAATTGTAACAGTACTCACAGGTAACTTTAGACCTTCTTTGATCTTCCTGGAGCTGATTGTTGGCTGAGTCCTTGCCATTTTGGCTATTCTATCCATTTGAATGGTAGTTTTTCGCTTTCTTCCACGTCTTTCAGGTTTTGGTTGCCATTTTAAAGCATTTGCAATCATTTTAGCTGAGCAGCCTATCATTTTCTGCACTTCTTTATATGTTTTCCCCTCTCCAATCAACTTTTTAATCAAGGCACGCTGTTCTTCTGAACAATGTCTGGAATGACGCATTTTCTTCAGAATTTCCGAGAGAAATGCACTGTAACCAGCATGTACAACATTTGCTGCCTTCCTTCTTAAATAAGGGCAATAATTGCCACCTGTTTTTCAAAGAATGAATGACCTCACTAATAGAACTCCACACTGCTATTATTTTGAACATGCCCCTTTTAATTAGTTATTCAATTACACAGAATCCGCAGCATGCATGTCATGACTGTTGGGTCTGTTGGATTTCTACTACTCTACTACACCTGCTAGTAAATTATTTGCCATGTAGAAATATCATTTCTACCAAAAACAGTGATTGATCAGGTTAGTGATGTCTGACTGCTATTATTTTGAACACAACTGTATGTTTCCTAAAAAAACATAAATACAGTCTATTATAGATTCCATTGAATAAATGTCCCTGTTTATCTCTGTGAACGCTAAGTAATGGGAGGTGAACCATTTTTGATGAGAAAATGAATGTACAAAATGTGTAAGGCGCTGAAGAGGGATACTGAGGTCTTATGGTAGTGAAATTGTGTAGGAGGAGGGAGAGCAGTGTTGCTGCAGCTTCTATTCAGTGCCAAGGAAAACATGTTCCATTGTAAGGAACTTCAATTATCTAAAAATAGATTGCTAAGAAACAACCTGTGTGGTTCAGGTGAAAAAAAAAACACATTTTTTATGCGGTGCAAGCAACACACACAGGTGCTTTTTAAATGTTAAGCAAGACCGCAAAATACAGCTTAGTTTGTTATTTTTGTTTGAAGTTGAGGAATTATTTTAGTTTCTCTGTTCACTCTTATAGCCCAGTATGTCCAAGTATAGCTTTCTATCAAGTGGTATTAAACTCTAATCTTAAGAAATTGCTGTCAGGTAGGGTTTTTAAGACAAAATATACCCATTTTCTCTTCTGTCTTAAATGCTTTCCCTGCCTATTAACTGTTATGTACACTGAACCACGCATGCACAGCTCTGTATACATGTACAGCACCCAGTCGGTGCTGCCATGATGCGACTCCTGTGACGTTTTTAAAAATATGGTCAAGAATGGGTTATGCAGCTGCCTTCAGGGAATTCAACACTGGCAAATTAAGCTGTAAGGGGAAGCCCTGTATAACTCCTCCCACTTCCAGCCAGCCTCAACTTTTTGATAGTGTCCTTAGAACAGACATCTTCTCTCTGCCTGGAAGGAATCAAGCTTTTTTTTTTTCTTTTTGGATTATTTTATCAAGATTCGGCTATTAGGAGGTTTCTTCAGCTTCTGCAGAACTACTGAAATTCGTTTTTGCTTTACTCTTGTGACCAGACCTGGATCTTGCCAGGAATATGATTTGGGGCAGGCTTGTAGTGTTGCCCTCTGGGCTCTGGACCCAGGTGCAATAAGCTGAATTAGCTGCAGGGTGCTCTAGAGGTCCAGCGCTGTGGTACTAAAGCCTGTGTAACTCTGTCCCTAATGACTATTTAGGAAGCATGCCCATTGGAGGGTGAACACTGCTGATTTGGGGTTTCTCTTATCACCCTTCCTACAGTGGGGCAAAAAAATATTTAGTCAGGCACCAATTGTGCAAGTTCTCCCACTTAAAAAGATGAGAGAGGCCTGTAATTGGCATCATAGGTAGACCTCAACTATGAGGGACAAAATGAGAAAAAAAATCCAGACAATCACATTGGCTGATTTGGAAAGAATTTATTTGCAAATTATGGTGGAAAATAAGTATTTGGTCAATATCAAAAGTTCATCTCAATACTTTGTTATATATCCTTTGTTGGCAATGACAGAGGTCAAACGTTTCCTGTAAGTCTTCACAAGGTTGGCACACTGTTGCTGGTATGTTGGCCCATTCCTCCATGCAGATCTCCTCTAGAGCAGTGATGTTTTGGGTCTGTCGCTGGGCAACACAGACTTTCAACTCCCTCCAAAGGTTTTCTGTGGGGTTGAGATCTGGAGACTGGCTAGATCACTCCAGGACCTTGAAATGCTTCTTGCGAAGCCATTCCTTCGTTGCCCGGGTGGTATGTTTGGGATCATTGTCATGTTGGAAGACCCAGCCACGTTTCATCTTCAAGAACTTGCACAATTGGTGGCTGACTAAATACTTTTTTGCCCCACTGTATCTGCTGGGGAACCTTAGGGTAAATGCTGAGACTGTGGTAAGTCAGGGCCTTTTCCCTTTCTGAGAGCCTAGATGTGCTATGCTATAGGTTCTTAGGGGTTTATTTATGGAGTGCTGGCTATGACTTACTCTGTGGCAGGCTAGCACCTAAAGAGAAGGCCAGGCTCGCTTTTTGGATTAGGCGCCATATTGTTCTGCTTGGCTATTAGTACTTATCAAAGGAAATTTCTTCTACTGTATCTGAATTTATTGGGAAATTTCCACCTTATATTGGAACTAAAGATTCTCTACATATTCCTTTCAAATTCAAAAATCTCATATGGAATCTGCCAGGTCAGTCATTGTTTCCCTTTATCTGTGAGGTCTCCTGACCTTTAGACATCAGGGACTCTAACTTGGACATGCCCATCTTTGTGACACATCAGTGCTACCTGTCTTTTTTGCTTTGGGCATGCAACATTATGAGTTTATTTCCCTTAACCTTTGGGCTGTCCACTGCACCTCAAGTCTTCACCAAGGTACTAGCCTCTGTTACACTTTACTTTCCTCTTAGGGTATCCCCATAATGTGATAGCTGGACAATCTTATGCTGAGGGGACAGCCTCTGTCAGGCAATGTCCAACGGACTGTACACACCCTGCAGAAATTCGGTTAGAAACTAACTCTATAGACCAGCCCCCAGACAAATTCCAGTCTCTCCACTCACACATTTGGACCCTACGTTCCAGGAACTGCCAAACCATTTTTCGTTTTTTGAGGGTTATGGGCCTAATGGTGGCCTCCATCATGGCAGTCCTAGACCATTGAAAATTACAATTGTGGCAGTGTGGGACAAGTAGGTTCAGGTTCTGGATTGTGCCATACACCTGATGGATCTTCTGTCCGGTGCTGGAATCAGGGAAATCTTGCCCCCGATGGCCTGGAAGGTGCTCACAATGGATGCCGGCCTTTCATCCTGGCAGGTGTCCTTGACACCCTATCCATACAGAAGACTTGGTTGACTGAGGAACCTCAGCTACCAATCAATATTCTGGAGCTTAGGGCAATTTGATTGTTTCTTCAGTGCTTAACCTCCAAGGCATGAGGTCACCCAACCAGGATTTAGTAAAAACTGTGTCATGGCAGTGGCTTATATCAGCCATCAGGAAGGCACCAGAACTTGAACCGCTCAAAGAGGAGCGGACCTACTTCTGGCTTGGGCAGAACTTCATGTTCTGGTCCTGCCCTCCATGTACATCCTAGGCTTGGAAAACTGGCAGGCAGAGTTCCTTGGTTGTCAAGGTCTGGATTCCAGGGAATGGCATGGATGTTTACAGCTGTCACAGGTGGGTTCAACAACAAACTGGAAAAATGTGTTGCTAAATTCAGGAATCCATGGGCCTTCCTAATGGTAACAATGATAACCTGCACTTGGGCTAACAGTTAAAGATGACAAGCGGCTAGCACAATATTGTTGGTGACACAACCAACAAGATGGCCACAATCCATTGTGCAATGCCGTCACCATCTATTTTTACCAATAGATGCTTAGGTTACTCTGAGGGATCAGTTCAACCTAATCTACTTCTTTCCCTCTAAAGCTCCTTCCTTGCCTACTACACAGAATTGAGAAAGAGGGCATTTCAGTGATTCTCATTGCATCAAAATAGCCCAAGAGGAATGTGGTACTTGGACACAGTCAAACACCTGATAGACTCTCTGTCCGCCTCCCTGGATCTGTCCCAGAGGCTACCATCCTGCTGCTTGGTCACTGTTTTTAAGTCTGACTATTGAAGCCAATGTCCTAAGGGACAGGGGCCTATCAAATTCAGTCATCCCTATGTTCATGTAGGAAGCTAGGACTCCTTACATGGTCAACCGTGGCATTTGGAAGTGTAATTCACTTGGTGTGAGGAATGGAAATTCTATCTCAATCCAAGTGCTCTGTGGGATGAATCCTGTCTTTTCTCCAATCTGGTGTGCACCAGCATTTGGCCTGCACTACTATCAAGGGTCAAATCTCGTCCTTAGTGTTTTTTTTTACCAGAGATCGCTGCCAAATTACTCCTTCTATGACTCTGTGGGATCTCATCCTACTCCTGTCAATCCTTCAGAGGCTGTTAGGATAGCTAGAGGAACATCCTTACTCACAAGGTTGCCTTTTTCATTGCCATAATTTCTACGTGACGAGTTTCTTAGTGGACAGCTTTGACCTTGTGGGGTTAGCTCAGGTGGGGGATCACCTTCCCTGGGAAAAAGGTAGACCACACAGCAAGCTTTCTTCAAAATCTGACTGGTTGTCAGTTTTATTTAAAGGTTTGTAAAGATATCAAAACAAATAAAACAGCAAAATAAACCCTTGCGATCCAGGCACTAACTAAACATAGAATTTTTCCTCTCTCACAGGTGAAGGGCTTCTCCCTGTCACCCAAAAACAAAACAATACGCAAACCTTTTCTTGTTGGTATAACACACACAGCTCACTCAGGAATGGCTCTCTGAGTCCCAGGCCACGAGCAGCTTCTTGCTCAAGCCCTGCCTTATTTATACATCCTGTTGGTGGTCATCAGTGGAGCACAAAATCCGGTCCGGAACCACCTCTGCCATTGTGGCCCCGAAAACCCGGAGTGGATTCCACCTTAAACTCGCAAGTATAACCGCATGTGAGGTGACACATAGCGTCCATCGATCACCTCGCCGTTCATACTGTCACAACCTTCTAAAGAACCCTTTTTTGTGCTATACAAGGTCTAGGTTATTTTGACGTCTAGGACATATTTTCTTTAAAAGTTGTAGTTTCTTGCTTACATCTTAAACAGAACAGTGTCCTACTTCCTCTATATACTGTGTCTAAATTGCCTTCCACTGTTTAGATGTGGTATGCGCTATCCAAATAACCCATGGTTCTAGACTGCTTCCTGTGTCCTGTATTTTACTACAAGAAAAAGACGTTACGGGCAAAATGAACATCTTTTTCTCTAGCCAGATAAATTTAAACAAATATTTAGCCATTTGAAGCTCTGTGTCACATTTTCCCTTGTAGACACTTTTTTTTGCATTTACCTTCATCTTGTTACTGCCTGTTCTACACAGTCCTCATTTACACTAAACTTCACAGATTAAAAATAGCAATGTTTTCACTTTGAAACACTGAATACATGCTTGTGCTACCTTCTCTTTACTTTTTTCCAAATTCCCATTTAGACATTTTTCCCCATTATCTAAAAGACACAAACGACAAAAATACACTGAAAAATGTGCAAAGGGACAGGATATTTTTATTTGTTTGTTTTTTACATTTTGAACCTTTTAAACCTTTCAGGAATGCATTGTTTAAATACAAATGCATTCCAGTAGTACTGGGCCGTCAAGAGCATCTTCATTCAGCATCTTAGCAGACTGTTTGTTTTCATTTTTTTATAGTGGGGCAAAAAAGTATTTAGTCAGCCACCAATTGTGCAAGTTCTCCAACTTAAAAAGATGAGAGAGGCCTGTAATTGGCATCATAGGTAGACCTCAACTATGAGAGACAAAATGAGAAAAATAATCCAGACAATCACATTGGCTGATTTGGAAAGAATTTATTTGCAAATTATGGTGGAAAATAAGTATTTGGTCAATATCAAAAGTTCATCTCAATACTCGTGCATGCGCAGTGGGTACCTGGCTGTGATGCCGCAAGCTGCACAGCCGGGTTCCCACACTGAAGATGCCGGCCTCCTGGAATACAGGACGGCCGGTGAAACGGGCTGCGGGGGACACACTGTGGGACTGAAGGACAGGTAAGTGGCAGTTTTTTTAAAAGTCAGTAGCTACAGTTTTTGTAGCTGCTGACTTTTATTTTTTGACAGGGTGAGTGGAACTCCGCTTTAAGGTGTGTGTATGTATATATACAGTTTGAGGATGCCCCACAGAGGCTCAATAGGGTTTAGGTCTGGAGACATGCTTGGCCAGTCCATCACCTTTACCCTCTGCTTCTTTAGCAAGGCAGTGGTCATCTTGGAGGTGTGCTTGGGGTCGTTATCATGTTGGAATACTGCCCTGCGGCCCAGTCTCCGAAGGGAGGGGATCATGCTCTGCTTCAGTATGTGTTAGGAATGGACTGGCCAGCAATGGTGGGACTCACCTGCCTTTTGATCTGCAGTACCAGGGCTGGCCAGCGGGTGCTCCCAGCAATCAGAGACTCAACCTTTCAGCCAGCTAACACCTGGAACTGATGATGCTGGGGTATTTAAGGGATGGCCAGACTTGCAGACTCTGCCTTGGTGTTGTGTTTGTCCTGGGCCCTGTATCTGTCCTGCATCCTGTTTCTGTTCCTTTGCTGACTTCTCCTGCTCTGATCCTGGCTTGTGACCCTGACCATTCCTCTGTCTGACCCTCTGTACTATGCTGCTTGCTACCTGCTGAACCTGGCCTGTGACCCCGACTATTCTCCGCTTGCTCCCCCTGTACCTACCTGCCCAATTGATATTGACCCGGCCTGCCTGACGACGCTTGCTTGTATATACTGTTATCTGTGGGTGGTTTGGTTTGGTTTGTTTGCACTGTATTATGTTTTAGTATTGCACTGCGTTTATGTTTGTACTGTTAGTGTTAATAAATTATATTGTTTATAACATATCTGAGGTCTGCGTTTCCCTGCTTCAGTCACACACCTCTGGTCATACCTGGGAGCCCTGACAGTATGTCACATTACATGTTGGCATTCATGGTTCCCTCAATGAACTGTAGCTCCCCAGTGCCGGCAGCACTCATGCAACCCCAGACCATGACACTCCCACCACCATGCTTGACTATAGGCAAGACACACTTGTCTTTGTACTCCTCACCTGGTTGCCACCACACACGCTTGACACCATCTGAACCAAATAAGTTTATCTTGGTCTCATCCAGTAATCCATGTCCTTAGTCTGTTTGTCTTCAATAAACTGTGTGCGTTCTTTCTTGTGCATCATCTTTAGAAGAGGCTTCCTTCTGGGACGACAGCCATGCAGACCAATTTGATGCAGTGTGCGGCGTATGGTCTGAGCACTGACAGGCTGACCCCCCACCCCTTCAACCTCTGCAGAAATGCTGGCAGCACTCATACATCTATTTCCCAAAGATAACCTCTGGATATGATGCTGAGCACGTGCACTCAACTTCTTTGGTCGACCATGGCGAGGCCTGTTCTGAGTGGAACCTGTCCTGTATGGTCTTAGCCACCGTGCTGCAGCTCAGTTTCAGGGTCTTGGCAATCTTCTTATAGCCTAGGCCAACTTTATGTAGAGCAACAATTCTTTTTTTCAGATCCTCAGAGTTCTTTGCCATGAGGTGCCATGTTGAACTTCCAGTGACCAGTATGAGTGAGAGCGATAGCACCAAATTTAACAGTCCTGCTCCCCATTCACACCTGAGACCTTGTAACACTAACGATTCACATGACACCGGGGAGGGAAAATGGCTAATTGGGCCCAATTTGGACATTTTCACTTAGGGGTGTACTCACTTTTGTTGCCAGCAGTTTAGACATTAATGGATGTGTCTTGAGTTATTTTGAGGGGACAGCAAATTTACACTGCTATACAAGCTTTACACTCACTACTTTACATTGTAGCAAGTGTCATTTCTTCAGTGTTGTCACATGAAAAAATAGAATAAAATATTTACAAAAATGTGAGGGGTGTACTCACTTCTGTGAGATACTGTATACACACACACACACACACACACACACACACACACACACACACACACGTTGTTGCAGCTTACAAATTATCCTGATTATTCCCAGTCAAACTACCACCAAAGAACCCCTTGTAAAAGCTAATTATGTATAGATCCACATAGTTAATTACAATATTTCAATACAGAAAAAGTTCAACTTGTATATACTGTACAAGGGGTGGTAGAAGTGTCCTGGAGCTTCATCATGAAGATATGTTAGGAAAATCAGATTTTGACAATTGATTTTAGGTAATTTAATTTAGAAATGACAGTCACATGGCTAAATTAGAAAGCCTTGTGGTGCTAAACCTTTGTGATTTGAGCTTTATGGCTGCTTTCAGCCCCTTTTATTATTGAATGTCTGGTTCATCCAGTTCCCATATCTCTTTGATTACGGCTATGCTTTACACAGGGTCAAAGGCTGTACAGGGCATGGGACCTTGTTAAAAAAGACCATATTCTGCAGATTCAAATTTGAGCGATTTTTAGCTTAATGCTCTAAGGTAATAAAAAAAACCTTCTAAATGCTCCAGCCCCATCTTATACTCAACTGAGCCTGATCCCAATCTAGTGATGTGCATGAGAATAGCATCTCTTTCCGTTCTCTCCCTCTTCATTTGCTCAGAGACAGCAGCGGGAGACATTGACTCCTGCTGCTGTCAATCGAAGCCAGTAAGAAGGGTAGAGTGGGGTGGGAGCACATAGAGCGGGGCCCAGGAGGGAGCCCACATGAGTGCCCCCATAGCAAGATGCTTGCTATGGGGGCACTTGGCAGGGAGGACGAGCCAGGAGCGCCAGGGGGGACCCGCGAATAGGAGGATCAGGGCTGCTCTGTGCAAAACCACTACACACAGCAGTTAAGCATACATGTTTGTTATTTTACCAAAAAAAGTGACTATTTACAATCACTTTAATCTAGTGACCTAACGTCATCAGGAAACTGAGTTTACCATGCTACTTGTCAGATATTTATACTTTGTGAAACCGTTATAAGTGGGCCCATACATAGGTTACACATAGAGTTGAAAATCCAGTTATAAATGGGCCCACACATAGGTTACACATAGGGTTGGTGATCCAGTTATAAATGGGCCCATACATAGGTTACACATAGGGTTGGTGATCCAGTTATACTTGGGCCCATAATTGGGTTACACATTAGAGACGTGCACATTCTTTAAAGTAATAATTTAGTTTCATCGTATTCATTATGTTAGTATGATTCTCTTTCGGAATTAGGTTTGTATATTCGTTATTTTCAAATTCGATTTCAAATTCTAATTTCGGAAGACAGCTATATTCGTTCTGTTTTATTCTGTTCTAAAATATTCCATTCTATTCTTTTATTTTATTTTCTGTTCTATTATTTTCTATTCTATTTTGTTGTATTATATTCTGTTCCATTCTATTCTGTTTTATTCTATTCTATTCTGTTTTATTCTATTCTACTCTACTCTACACAGCAGCCTAAGTAGAAATCATAATCTTATTTCACTTTTATACCTTACTGTAGTTATGACAATATGTTTCTATTCCCAATTCAAATTCATTTTCAAATTAATGTTTGAATTTGGCTTCATGCTTGGTTTTGTGAATGGCCAACTGGAGAGGGGGTAGAGATGCCAGCGATGGCATCTATTGGACCAGCAGCACTCATGTTCAGAGTGGGTTAGAAGAACAGCAGGAGCTGTACTACTCCGAAAAAAGAGTTATTTAGCAGTATGAAAAATGATTACTTTACAGCTAAGGTAAAGACACTATTCACAGTGAAATATTGTGCCCAATGTTGCACTTTGAAGTATAGTTTATTGAGGCTGATATAAGTACAGGCCTGTGGGTTGTTTGAGATATATCAGACCTTCTTGCAAGTATCATTATTGAGCCAAGTATACAAAGTTGCACTCTACTTGGTGCTGATGACCCAAGCTGTCCTGCGCGATTTCATTTTTATATAATGAAAAGAAATGATGAAAAATCTAATCTATTAATATTACATCCTAAGTAAAAAAAATAATTGCAGTGTATATTCCTGCCACACATTTTAACAAAAAATGTCATCTGTAACATTCTCCATCTCCTCCTGTGTGTATGAAATGCCATGACATGAACTTTTACTCTTCTCTTTGCTAGTGACTTGGCTTTCTTTTGTTGCTATGGTGGAAATGGGGGGATATTACAAGCCACTGCGGATGGTCAGGTAGCAGTTAAAGTAGAATTCTAGACAGCCAGCTAAAGATGCCGTTAAAAGTTATCAATGTATGCTGTTCACAGAGCAGTGCACGTAATTGATTGAGAATTGATTACAGAGCACTTAAGTACTGGATGTGAATGGATTATTTGTGGAGAATAAGGATATTGTTTAGTGCCACCCTAATCTACAGCCTTTGTATTTTGCATCAGCATGAACCCTTTCACATTATACCAGTGATATTACCGTATTATATCAATTCAATCCACATCAGGTTATCTTGCACCCAGTTATTGAAGCCAGTCTACACAGTTGTTATCGAGCCATTGTTCATTCACTCCAATGCAATATTTATTTTTTGGTGGGAAAATTATCATGTGATAAATAAACACATAAAATAATCTAGTTGGCTTTTTAAAATTACCTTTTATAAGGTATACCTTTCTTTTAAAACACTGCAAATCTGATTTATCTTAAAAATCCGTCCTTTTTTTGTAATGGCTTATGGGACATTAATATAAAAGGTTTTTTTAGCCCCAATTAAAGAGGGTGGGGGCGGGGGTGTCTAACTAAAGTCTGCTGCGTAGAGGGTGGGCTCTTGCCATAATGTGCAGGCAGGTACAGCTTGCTTGCACATTCTAACAGACTTACTTCACAAGTGCTCTCTGGTGATGTCAGGTCCAAGTTTCAGTCATCACTCCAGTCCCTGCCACTAGTCCCAGGTTTTGCAATGGTTTCTTTGTGGAGTCACCAATGATGTATACCCTGCAGATGCACACTAGAGTTACGTTGTCCCTGACACCCAATTTCATGGGTATAAGAAACTAAAAAATTTATAGGAGCCAGGGGAAAAGTTTTTTTGGCAAACAAGACTTTGTATTTCTCTTCCACCAAAAAAACTCTTAAGTCCTAGCAGTTTTTACTGCATTACTTTAATTCCATGTTAATATTGCAGCCATTTTTATCATGCCATTTTGTTTTGTTTTTTTACTTTTTACTTATTAAACCCTCTTTGCTCCCTGTTTTTAAACCTTCACCATATTGTACTATCACTTACCCACTAGCCTCTCCCAGGCTTCATTAAGTAGCCAGACCACTTTTCTCTCAACTGAAGTTTAATACTTTAAGTATTTGAGAATAGGCTTAATGCTGGATACTAGTGATTGGGCACTGTCAGGGATAGACAGTTACACGATTGATAAACCTTTCTGAGTTAATGTATTTAAAACTGTGTGTCTGCCTTCCAACTTTAAAGTGTCCAAGGGATCTCCCAATTGATCAGTATGCATAGGCTTACTTTGATGGCCAAGCTTAATATAGATCCTGCCACTTAAAATATTAATATACTGTATTTATATGGTTACCTGGGATGTCACATTTGAAACCCTGACTAACTTTTGTTTGACTAGCTTAAAGCAGTAAATGGGAGTTATCAGTAGAGATGTGCACATAAGCCTGTTGAAATGAAATAAGGCTTCCATATTGTGTGGTACCTACCATTTTAAGAGTGCCCATATACAGACTACTAATTGGAAAGGATAGATTATGCAGACAACTTGTAAAACTTGTACACATCTTCATGAATATTGTAGCACCAAATGTTATCTTTGGTTGGACACATTGGACAATCCACATTGAGTTGAGAATGGCTTTGGCATGTCTTATCTTATATGTGTGGCTACCTTTGCATAATACAACAGCATATAAGCCAGCTTAGGTGAAATAGGGCCTCCAGATTGTATGATACCTACCATTCTAAGAGTGCCCATACACAGACTGATAATTGGAAAGGATAGGTTATGCAGTCAACCTTTACAATTCATGCACATCTAAGTGAATATTTTTGCACCAAAATGTCATCTTTGGTTCGACATATTGAACAATCCACATTGAGTTGAGAATGGCTTGGACCTGCCTTATCTTTTATGTGTGTGGCTACCCTTGCATGATACAACAGCATATAAGCCAGCTGAAGTGAAATAGGGCCTCCAGATTGTATGATACCTACCATTCTAAGGGTGACCATACACAAACTGGTAATTGGAATGGTTATGTAGTCAACTTTTTAGGACTCCTATACATCTACATGGATATTATAGCACCAAAATGTTTTATTTGGCTAGACTCACTGAGGAATCCATATTGACTCGAGATTGGCTTGCAACTGCCTAATCTTTTATGTGTATGGCTACCCTTGCATGATGCAACAGTGCTTAGACCAGTGGTTGCCAACTTATGAGCTATGTGAACAATATACACTGAGTTGAGAATGTCTTGGACCTGCCTTATCTTTTATGTGTGTGGCTACCCTTGCATGATACAACAGTATGTAAGCCATCTGAAGTGAAATTGGATCTCCAGATTGTATGGTACCTACCATTCTAAGGGTGCCCATTCACAAATTGATTACTGGAACTGTTATGCAGTCAACGTTTTAGGGCTCCTATACATCTACATGGATATTATAGCACCAAAAGGTTTTCTTTGGCTGGGCATACTGAACAATTCACATTGAGTTGAAAATGGCTTGGACCTGCCTTATCATCTTTTATGTGTGTGGCTACCCTTGCATGATACAACAACATGTAAGCCATCTGAAGTGAAATAGGGCCTTCAGATTGTATGGTACCTACCATTCTAAGGATGCCCATTCACCAACTGATAACTGGAACGGTTATGCAGTCAACTTTTTAGGACTCCTATACATCTACATGGATATTATAGCACCAAACTGATTTGTTTGGCTGGACACACTAACAATTCACATTGAATTGAGACTGGCTTGGGCCTGCCTAATCTTTAATGTGTATGGCTACCCTTGCATGATACAACAGTGCTTAGACCAGTGGTTGCCAACTTATGAGCTAAAGGGGGCTTCAAATGCGGCCCCTGACAACGTTAAAGGGCCACACAGAATGTTCAATATATGTAATGCGTTCGAGGACTGTCAGAAACTGTAGATTTGAGAGAGGAAATAAGGGTCAGAGAGTGTGGACATGCTACATTTTTGGCCTAGAGACATGCTGCAGAAGACAGTACGAAACTACAAACACGTTACATGAGGCTAGTAGAGATCAATGCTGCTAACCTAATCAATGTTTCCACTACAAATTGCTAACGCCTGTGGGCCACACATAATGTACCAAAGGGCTGCAAGTTGCGCATCAGAGGCTTAGAAAATAAAATTACGATGTTGATGTGCTTCAATATATAACGAATAATATACATGCTATACAAACATTAGGCCAAACACTTTCCAAAACCCTAGAAAGCTTAGTCAGTGTGTGCTTCTAATAACAGAAACTAGGGCAAAGGCAAAAATACAATATACCACAGCATTACAAAAAAGTATTTTACTACGAAATAGGCCAAACATATCAACTGCTAATAAAACAACTTTTCCAGTGTCGCTTTTTTCACAAATGCTTATAAAAGATGAATCCCTTCCTAATGTGCAAGTTAATTTTGAGCCTTTTTGTACGAGCTCCCTTTTGTACAAACAATAGCTTTTACATTCGCGGTGAGCAGTATTTCCAAATCTGTGTTGTACATTAAAAGCTCCAGCCCGTATGCAAGGGTTTTTTTTCCTCCTGCTTTAAGGTTGGACAGAATGAGTCTGCAGCTCCCTCCTCGCTCCCATAATGCTGCCATTTACATCACTGTGTGCAGTGCTGGACAGGAGAGTGCCAGGAAATTTGAAACTAGTATGCATCCAGTTATGTGGAATCGCGGAGCATGAATTAGCACCGTCTCCTTTTAGAGAACTTTATTGAAGCGATACACTGATGACCCCATGCAATCTCATTGATCGATGGGTAACTGCTGCAGCTGCCACTGTCACTGTAAGTAATCTCTACAGCTAGCTTCTAAAATGTGTAATCTCATCAATAACCAGATGCTGCCCCCTCCTCCAGAAATGTGTTTTATGTGTTTCCGTCAGGCTTATGTGTGCCAAGGTTTACATGGTGATTCTGTATATGCAAAGGAAAATCTGCAGATAACTCAATGTAGAGGAGACGCGATGGATGATTTCATTATGTCTTTCCCTGCATCCCTATAAAATGCAGTGTCAGCTCTATTCCTACACAAAGCCTGTACTGTACTGCATGGACTAAACAGATGCTGGCTGCATGAACTTACCTGCTACGTGTAACCGCCCATGGACAGATTCACTAAATTGGCCTTTACCCACTGGATATCAGATCCAAGCTGACCTCTCAAATATAATCCAGGACAGCTTTCCTTCTTTGCTTTTTGCAGAGAAAACACAGTCAGAATGGGAGGAGTCTGCATTAAAGGGCACTCTGCTATACGGTTGCAGCACTAGTACCTTATTGTAAAGGCTCAGGCTGTGTTGGCTTGGGTGGATTCCTCTATGCGTACAGAATGTCATGCGGCTGTCTTGCTTCTCTGTCTGTTAAGTGGCAGCACATGTTATCAAAAAAAAGAAAAGGAAGACCAAAAAATCAGTAAGAAACAATTGTCCGTGTTTCAGACAAAAAAGGAGTCAGGCATACATTCCACGTGGACACGTAACATATTGACTTTCCTGCGTTCGGTGATTCTTTTCAGATGTTTCACCAGACATAAGCACTGATGGATTTTGCAGACTATTTCTGGGTTGCACTTGGATGAGTTAAGCCTGGAGTTCTATATTAACCTCAAGAACACCAGTGTGGTTTTAGCGCTTTCGCTGTTCTAGACAAGAATGGCAGGATTGCAAACAACACTTGTAATGGCATGTTTGATTTGCAGGGCTCAAGTGACTCTATTATTAACAGTGGTGACAGTTCATAGGCGATGGGTTTTATTTAGCAGAATTCTGATTGCCAGTATGTGTGGGATTATTGGGTTTGGCCTACTGCATAGATATGACATTCCATTGTCGGGATAAGTTACTAAGGGATAGTAACTTAAAAAAATTACTAAAGTAAATTCACACTGTTGTCACCGTAGAGGTTAATTCCAGAGGAAGAACAGGGTGCGGAGAACACAACCGCAGCCAGAACCACAAGGAATAAGGAGATGCACTCTGTATTCCTAGACATCAGCTGGCACCATTATTCTCTCTCTTCTTGAAGTACAAACCTAACCAACCTGCAGAACAGGCAGTCAACTTGGTTGCTAACATCAAACTCTACATCACGGGTGTCAAACTGGTGGCCCTCCAACTGTTGCCAAACTACAAGTCCCATGATGCATTGCAAGATTGACAGTTACAATCATGACTCCCAAAGGCAGAGGCATGATGGGACTTGTAGTTTCACAACAGCTGGAGGGCCACCAGTTTGACACCCCTGCTCTACATTGTCCCTTGCAGAGAGGAAATTTTAATCCCCACCAGTCCTGCTGCCTTCACCAGTGATCCGTGCAGTAGTAAAGAGAAACTCCTGGCTGAAGATAAAAAATCCAAAACGTCCCGGTGTATTGGATTCCTGGTCCCCCTCTGCACTTAGTGGTTTGACTTGCTAGCCCATACATGAATATTGTGCTTAATAGTGATGTAGAGGTCAACGGAAGGAACCACAGCACACAGCAGGGGATTAGGAATTTGAGTGGCTTATTCACCATTGCAGAAATTGGCGATGCTGGTAGCAGGAGTGGGGAGTTTCCGTGTCTCCTTTGCAGGATTCAATTTATTGTCAAGCTTTACTTTGGCAAGAGATTCACTTTAACTGAAAACTAGAGATGATCAAAAATCAAAGCATAATGGCCACCAGCTGAATATAAAGAATCAGGAACTTCTTCCCCAGTGTGTCAGATTCCTAGTTGCAGTCTGCACTAGTGAAGTAGCCATCAATGGGAGAAACCATAGGACACAGCAGAGTAGTAGGAATTTATATGCTTTTTCATTACTGCATATTGACAGCACTGGCAGCAGGAGAGGTGAGCATTATTTTCATGAAAACAATTTGTTGAAGAGTTTTATATTAGCAAGAGAGCCACTTTAACTAAAATCTAGAATTCGTCTAAAATCCTATTCCTGCCATCCAGTATGGTGGTCTATTTGATTCCTTTCAGCCATGGAAATATACCAGCCCTGTATGGCTTTTATTTATAACTAATAGAAAAGCTGGTGGACTGGATCTGGTGATTGACCAGTGTGTTGGGTGATGTTATTTACAATATCCATCTGCTGCAAATCAAATCACTCTTCTCTGATGACCAATTGGTATGCCAGCCAAAACTTTTTTATATTCTGCCTAAAAAATGGAGTTAGAAACATTGTCCTTGGTATATGTGTACCCAAAGAAGCAGGTTCTGCTTTATTCTGAAACTTGTTAAAATTAACATTTTAGGCCTCATGCACACTTGGTAAACATGGTAAAAGCTGCGTATTGCATGAACATTTACGCGTTAATGCTTTCTATTGGCCAGAATATTAATTTATTCTGTCATTTACAATGCATTAACACGCAAACTCACCTAAACGGATCTAGCGTTTATGCATGTTTAGGCACGTTCTGCATTTTCTACCCAAAATCATTACATGTACTTGTGATGTTTTTTTTCTCTGACTGTAAACGCTCCTATTTGAATTTGCCTGTAAATGTCTGTGTGCATTGAAACATATGGGGAGATCCCAATAAGCGTATATTGATTAGCTTGCGCAAAGGTTATAGCAGCTACAAACTAAGGGACATATACTGGAATTTTACTAGTAATGGTGGCGATCAGCGAATTATAGCAGGACTGATATTGTGGTGGACATTTTTACACTGTCAGTTTGGGGGAACCAGTGACACTAATACAGTGTTCGGTGTTAAAAATTTACACTGATCACTGTACTAATGACACTGGTTGGGAAGGGGTTAACATCTAGAGTGATCAAGGGTTAAGTGTGTGCCTAGCTATGTGCTTGGTGTACAGTAGACGGTGCTGGTACAAGGGGAAGTGATGGATCGTGTTCCCAGCTCTACTCTGACACATGATCAATCACTCCCCCCTGTCTGAACAGAGCATGGGTAGAGCTCCGTTCTTCCCTGCCTGATGATCTGCGGGTGCTGATGAATATCCTTTCACTGAGACTCGCAGACCGGCTTCTGCTGTAACAGTTCCCAGCAGAAGTGATCCTCCGGCAGCGAGCATGCCCCTGTGAGGCGGAAGTGCAAAATCATATTTATACATGATTTTGCACAGGAGGGCCACCTTGTAGCAGTAAGACTGCTGTGGGGCAGCCCATATGTGGTTAAAACTGGTGCACACAGAATCTGGTGCAACTGTGCATAGTAAACAATCCGCTTCTAAGTTTTTTTTTTTTTTTCCAAAGCCTAATCCAACAAGCTGAAGTTAGAAGCTGATTGTTTACTATGCACAGCTGCACCAGATTCTGTGTCCGCCAGTTTTAATAAATTTACCCATAGGCTAACATAAAGGTGAGTTTACAGGCAAAAACAACAACAAAAAAAGCCAAATACCTGTAAAAATGGTGGGTATTTTTAAGCCCAGAGTCCTTAGTGTTTTCTGCGTTTGGTGCACACTGCAGAATGCAAGTGGACAATCCAAACGCACACGTTCCTACTTTAAAAATGGCTGTGTGTAAATGGGTGCTGCAGCGACTGTCGGCTGGAACAGAACAGAATCAGCAAGGGAGAATGTCACTACCATAGCGAGGATCATCAATATGGGTCCAAAAGTTTTAATGAACGATCACATTGTTACTGCAAGGCAACGTTTCAGAGACTCTCAGGACCCCTTCATCAGGCTTGTGACAGAAACTGGAACTATTTAGGAAAACCATCCACCAATCAGAGTGAAGTAAAATGAGCCTGGCCCCACCTCATGATGTCATGTTCCCTCCAAAAATGCATTCAAATCAATGTAAACAGAAACATTATAACTGCAAACATAAATAAACCATAAAACAATAATCAGATGTGCATAAACTGCACTCCCGGGGATATAGACATTGTGGTCATGTGTATCATAGTACTCCCCGAATTGTAATAAAGTGTCAGCTGAAAGCAGCAATGTATTCTGGAAACAACGACCAGCAGCATATATGTCCCTGAGAGAAGCTATAAGCTGTTGCCTAGAGATGTGGGGGTGTGTCTCGTATTGTCAAGTGAGCAAATATCAGGACAAACCTAAATTGGTCCTATTGGTGCAGTGGCTGATAGTGTCATGACGACGCATGTCACCTGCGCATGCACCGTGCGAGTTTACTACTCACGCATGCACTCAAAGTCATTCCTGCATCGGCTGCCGTTATGGAAACCCATGACGCCAGCACTGGGCAGGACGAGACAGAGGCAGGGCGCCGGTGTCATGGAAAGACATGAGGCCAGTACTACACAGGCCAATGGGCATGCAGGGTTGCAGATATGTAAGGTGAAGTCAAGCGAGCGCTATTACACATTTCCAGCCGCTAGGACACAAAAAGGTACCATAAAACCTCTATAAACTAATAATCATAAAAGGCAGTGCAGTGCTGTTAAATAAATGTGTGTAGATTACTATTAAATAAGAATAATAATATATCTTAATACATATAAAGTGCAAATCATGCAAATGCTGCCACAACATTACACCATAGATGCAATAGATATAAAGTGCAAAACAACATATAAGACCACAAATGAGTGGTTATGGTGGCAGGTATGTGAAAAATTCCAAGCAATGAACTCGAAGATCATAGTAGATCTCAGCTATAGGTGCTCAATTCCTCTAGATCAGGAGCGACAAATGATGTGACTGAAAGTAAGCGAATTGCGCACTCACCAGATGTGCGCTATAAACACACATTTGAGATCACTTCTGTCTCATCTGATCAGCCAGATCAATCACTCCCAGGTAGGTCAGGTTCCTGCTCCAGCTCCCTTCAGGGTCCCTCAAATGGTATTACTGCTTCAGGTCACTTCTCAAACGGGCTCTGTGAATAGTAAGACTCACAGAGAGCCCAAAAATGATGCCACATAGCGTGATACTGCATTCAACAGGGAATTTTATTTCCAGATAAGGTGCAAATATACAAGGAGAAAAAGAAGATAACTGACCAGGTGTTCAGGATGGCCGCCAGCGGCGGCGTGATGTCAGGACGCCGTAGCCCCTTACCCTGGCGCGTTTCGTGCAAAGCACTTAGTCATCGAGTTCAGGCTTCTCATGCATGGCTGCATGGCTGTCAATGCCATAGTCCACACCAGTGCTCGCAGCCACAGTGCGCTCCAGCCACAGAAAAAAAGCAGAACATGCCGCATCTCCTCTACAGAGAACTGCACTGGAACTATGTGATCGTTCAATAAAACTTTTGGACCCATACTGGTGATCCTCGGTGTGCTGGTGACATTCT
The DNA here is from genome assembly GCF_062004578.1 of Staurois parvus. NCBI lineage: Eukaryota > Metazoa > Chordata > Amphibia > Anura > Ranidae > Staurois > Staurois parvus. The sequence goes on along the minus strand of NW_028317809.1, from coordinate 3,104,188 downwards.
CCCTTGGTGTACACTTTGGGTACCCATGGATACAGTGAAGGAAATAAGTATTTGATACCCTGCTGATTTTTGAATGTTTGCCCACTCACAAAGAAATGATCAGTCTAAAAATTGAATGGTAGGTGTATTGTAACACTGAGAGACAGAATAGCAACAAAAAAGTCAAAAGAAATGCATGTCTAACAAATTATGCACTGATTTGCATGTTCATGAGGGAAATAAGTATTTGATCCCCTATCATTCAGCAGGGTTTCTGTCCACCAGGTGTCTTTCATACCTCATTTTCTTACCTATATAAAAGACACCTGTCCACAGGAACAATCAAACAATCAGATTCCAAACTCTCCACCATGGCAAAGACCAAAGAGCTGTCCAAGGATGTCAGGGACAAGATTGTAGACCTACACAATGCTGGACTGGGCTAACAAACTATCGCCAAGCAGCAAGTTGGTGCAATCATTCACAAATGGAAGAAACACAAAACATCTCAGTCTCCATAGGTCTGGTGCACCATACAAGATCTCACCTCGTGGAGTGTCAATGATCATGAGAACAGTGAAGAATCATCCCAGAACTACACGTGAGGATCTTGTCAATGATCCCCAGTCAGCTGGGACCACAGTCACCAAGAAAACAATTGGTAACACACTACGAAGACAAGGATTGAAATCCTGCAGTGCCCGCAAGGTCCCTCTGCTCAAGAAAGCACTTGTCCAGGCCCGTCTGAAGTGTGCCACTGAACATCTGAATGATGCAGAGGAGGAGTGGTAAAAGTTTTGTGGTCACATGAGACCAAAATCGAGCTCTTTGTCATCAACTCAATTTGCCGTGTTTGGAGGAGGAGGAATTCTGCCTATGACCCCAAGAACACCATCCCAACTGTCAAACATGGTGGTGGAAACATTCTGCTTTGGGGTGTTTTTTCTAAGGGGACAGGACAACAAGAGGAGTGGGCCAAAATCCCTCCTGAGATGTGTGCAAACCTGGTGGCCAACTACAGGAAATGTCTGACCTCTGTGATTGCCAACAAGGGATTTGCCACCAAGTACCAAGTCATGTTTTGTGAAGGGGATCAAATACTTATTTCCCTCACAAACATGCAAATCAGTGCATCATTTGTTAGACATGCATTTCTTTTGAATTTTTTATTACTATTCTGTCTCGCAGTGTTACAATGCACCTACCATTCAATTTTTAGATTGATAATTTCTTTGTGTGTGGGCAAACATTCAAAATCAGCAGGGGATCGAATACTTATTTCCTTCACTGTACCTAACCCATCACTGACCTCAGCCGTGGTGACTGTGCCTTTATAGTCAAGTACATTTGATTTTGACTAAGTGTACATACAACTATTTATTCTACAAACAATTTAAATGGTTCAGTGTATGCAGAGAAATTTAGGCTTCATTCACATAGGTGTAATACAGCGTACACCGGCACAAGGGCCATATATATGTGCACAGAGATGCATAGGTGTTCTCTGCATTCCTGCGCAGGTAATTCCATTCATGTCAGTTGGGACGCAGTGGCTGCATGGACACAGATGCTAACACCCCGGTGCAAATCGTATGCCAAGTCTCGCCCTATTGTCCGCAATTAAAGGGGTCAAATCGGTGTGCTTCCATCTTGGTTGGAGCCTCACCAATTTCTAAAGTAGTACATGTACTACTTTTCATGCAATTTGCATAGACATCTGTATTAGATGTCTTGAAAATCGCACCTAAAATCGGCATCTCATCCGACTTTGAAATTGTGCAACTTCACTGTAAGTCACATGATTTCAAAGTCAGGCTTGATGTGACCGGGGGTAATTCCAATTTGAATCTGCATTCGGGGCCATGCATCTGCACAGATGTCAAATGGGCATATGCTGCAGTGCATCGGTGTGAACTAGGCCTAAATCAAAGGACATCATGAATGGGGTGTGTTGCATGAAGATCATGCTTAGTAATTGCTCTTTTACTACAAAATGGAAATATAGAAGATTTTCAGCTGAAAAAGACCAAGTGGTCCAATGAGTATGTCACACTTGTGCATGCGTGAGTGCATGTGTTTTTTTTTTTTTAAACCTATTTAAATACATTGCTACATTCACTTCTCTGCTGTCAGTCTTGATGTCACATGAACTGGACTTCAAACATGGCTGTCTTTGTTCATCTTCATTACATGGTAGTAGTATATACATACTCATAGTGTAGTATATTACTTCAATTTATTTAAAAAAACCAAGTAAAACATAAATTGAAGTAATATACTACACTATGAGTATCTCTCTGTGTTCTCTGTGAGGGGTCTTTCTCCCAATTTCACCGTCACAGAGTGATTTCAATCCCAGCCCTGGTTCCATTGAAGAGGAATATCCTATCCTGGGAGTTTCCTGACCTGCAGGATTTCGTTTTCCCACAAGAGGGTGTTATCGTCATCCATTTCAGCACATATCCATTTTCTGACCAGAGGGAGAGAGGGGAATCTCCAGGATTTCTTACACACATGCATATTTTAAATGCGCTTCTGGTTAGTTTGCATTCTTTCCATTGGCACTGGGAATTAATGAACACCTTTTCAGGACTACTATTGTGTTGATTTGCATGATTTGATCATTTTACAGCACTGCATTTTTATATGTATATGTTTTACCGAGGATTTTTATATGCGTTTATCCTGGATGTTCAGCTGCTGTTTCTTTGAGAGCGCTCCCTGTGTGTCCTTTACCTATAATACTTTGAGGTTAGTTCTGAACTGTCTCCCATCACAAACTAAGTGGAACAGAGCAAACTGCATCCTATCCTAACTACAACTGGGTTTGCCAAGAAGTGGAGTCTAAGGGACAGGTGGTGTTCAACTGGGGCCCCCTCACAGGGTTTTAGACTCAGCTGTGTCCATCATCCAGGTTGCTTCCCCAGATATAGAATGAACATGGCCAGACTACTAGTAGAAAACAGAGGAACTAGTGGGACCACTGCAGAGAGATGATCAGATCTGCCCAGCTGCAAAGACTCAGAGGAGCAAATAGTGCATGCCAGTAGTAGCTGTGCCCAGCTGCAAGGGCTTGAAGGATCAGGGTGCAGAAAATGGAGCTTATCAAGAACAGTTATGCTCAATAGTCACACAACATAATCCATTGGGACTAGTCCATAAAAACCATTAATATACTGTATAATATGCTACTTCTACCTATTTGTCTGCACTATAACAATATTGTCAATGGATTTAAAGAGGGATTTCCTCCACTGCAGTGTGCATATGCCTCCACCCTAACGTTTTTTTTTAGTAGAGAACCACTGTGTATCACCTCCAAAACATATGTCACCATGCGGCTTACCAAAATACCCCCCTTGATTCAAGAGGTCTGATAGTGCTGTAAACCAGGTCCACACAAAGGCCACCACAGTACTTGCTTTCTTGGCTGGTCCAGTTTCTTTCCCAAACAACTTCTCAGTGAAGACCCATCCGCAACAATAAATAAATAGATAAGACATTAAAATACATCCATGAAATTTTAAAATACAGCTTACATTCTAAATATAAAATTAATTTGATATACAATATCAATCATAAAATGTTGCAAGGATTAAAATAATCAGTGATTATCAATAAAGCACTTAATGTCCACATTCCATATTTAATATATCCGGTATTAATGTGCCTAGCTGATAGATCCATCTAGTCTCCAGTCTGGAAGCTTGGGGAAAAAAAAGTCTGCAAATGCTTATTTTTATACAATTTTAAGTGTTCTGACACCCTTCTGTTGGAACCAACGTTAACTTTTCAGCAATATGAGCTCCAGTATCTCTTCTTTTGGATCGCACTGCATGGACCAGCTATCACTCCCCACATGCACCATTGAGCCATGGCTGCCCATGGCCATGTTGCTGATTCGCCAGTTTTTCTTCCTTGGACCGATCCTGACCACTATAGACTGGGAACATCCCTCAAGAGTTGCAGTTTTGGACAGGGTAGATATGATTTAAATCAAGTTGATTTAAATCACGATTTAAATCACTAGTGAAAAGGTTTGATTTAAATCATAATTTTTAAAGAGCAACTGTCATCTGTCCCGCAGTGGCTCCTCCTCTGACCCGCTGTTGACTCACCAACAGTCCCATTCACTTTAATGGGATGGCTGGTGACACAACAAGGTGGGGGACGTGGTGGCAGCAGGTGAGTGGATGCTCGCTAACAGGGCACTGCCATGATGAGTCTAAAATGACAGGTGCTCTTTAAATGTAAGGAATCCTACTTATTCTTGCTGATAGTTAGAATATTTAATATTTACAAACCAAATGAAGGAATAATAAGCTATCCGGTTAGTAAAACAGCGATATCAGAACCGATTTTAGGTTAATAGATTAACCACTTGAGCCCCAAAGGATTTACCCCCCTTAATGACCAGGCCTTTTTTTGCTGTTTGGCGCTGCACTAATTCAAATGATACTTGCCGGTCATGCAATGCTGTACCCAAACGAAATTTACGTCCTTTTTTTCACACAAATGGAGCTTTCTTTTGGTGGTATTTGATCACGTGTGCGCTTTTTATTTTTTGCACTATAAACAAAAAAACCACGAAAATTTTGAAAAAAAACAATATTTTCTACTTTCAGCTATAAAAAATATATCGTAAACTCAAAGTTAGTCATAAATTTAAGCCAAAATGTATTCTGCTCCATGTTTTTGGTAAAAAAAATCCCAATAAGTGTATATTGATTGCTTTGTGTGAAAGTAATAGCGTCTACATGCTATGGTATAGATACTGTAATGTATGCCTTTTTTTGCTATACAGCGCTGCACTAATTCAAATGATAATTGCGCGGTCATGCAATGCTGTACCCAAACGAAATTTATGTCCTTTTTTTCACACAAATAGAGCTTTCTTTTGGTGGTATTTGATCACCTTTGCGCTTTTTATTTTTTGCGCTATAAACAAAAAAACCACAAAAATTTTGAAAAAAAACAATATTTTCTACTTTCAGCTATAAAAAATATATTGTAAACTCAAAGTTAGTCATACATTTAAGCCAAAATGTATTCTGCTACATGTTTTTGGTAAAAAAAAATCCCGTGCATTAGCGGGCAAACTGGCGCTATCTAGGAGGGGCGCTAACACTATCGGAAGTCACCAGTGACACTAATACAGTGATCAGTAAAAATCTGTTCACTGTAATCAATGACATTGGTGACAGGGCAGTGAAGGGGTTAACTGGGGGGGGGGAGGGGGGCGATTAAGGGGTTAAATGGGATTTCTGGTGCACTAGCGGGCAAACTGGCGCTATCTGGGAGGGGCGCTAACACTATCGGAAGTCGACAGCGACACTGATACAGTGATCAGTAAAAATCTGTTCACTGATCAATGACACTGGTGACAGGGCAGTGAAGGGGTCAACTCGGGGGGGCGATCAAGGGGTTAGACAGGATTATTGGTGTATTAGCGGGCAATCTGGTGCTATCTGGGAGGGGCGCTAACACTATCGGAAGTCGACAGCGACACTGATACAGTGATCAGTAAAAATCTGTTCACTGATCAATGACACTGGTGACAGGGCAGTGAAGGGGTCAACTCGGGGGGGCGATCAAGGGGTTAGACAGGATTATTGGTGTATTAGCGGGCAATCTGGTGCTATCTGGGAGGGGCGCTAACACTATCGGAAGTCGCCAGCGACACTGATACAGTGATCAGTAAAAATTGGTTCACTGATCAGTGACACTGGTGACAGGGCAGTGAAGGGGTTAACTGGGGGGGGGAGATTAAGGGGTTAAATGGGATTACTGGTGTACTAGCGGGCAATCTGGCGCTATCTGGGAGGGGCGCTAACACTATCGGAAGTCGCCAGCGACACTGATACAGTGATCAGTAAAAATCGGTTCACTGATCAGTGACACTGGTGACAGGGCAGTGAAGGGGTTAACTGGGGGGGGGGGGCGATCAAGGGGTTAAACGGGATTACTGGTGTACTGGCGGGCAATCTGGCGCTATCAGGGAGGGGCGCTAACACTATCGGAAGTCGCCAGCGACACTGATACAGTGATCAGTAAAAATCGGTTCACTGATCAGTGACACTGGTGACAGAGCAGTGAAGGAGTTAACTGGGGGGGGGATTAAGGGGTTAAATGGGATTACTGGTGTACTAGCGGGCAATCTGGCGCTATCTGGGAGGGGCGCTAACTCTATCGGAAGTCGCCACCGACACTGATACAGTGATCAGTAAAAATTGGTTCCCTGATCAGTGACACTGGTGACAGGGCAGTGAAGGGGTTAACTGGGGGGGGGGGCGATCAAGGGGTTAAACGGGATTAATGGTGTACTGGCTGGCAAACTGGCGCTATCTGGGAGGGGCGCTAACTCTATCGGAAGTCGCCAGCGACACTGATACAGTGATCAGTAAAAATTGGTTCACTGATCAGTGACACTGGTGACAGGGCAGTGAAGGGGTTAACTGGGGGGGGGGCGATCAGGGGGTTAAATGTGTCCTAGGTGTGTTCTAACTGTAGTGTAGTGCTTGTGTACTCACTTTTACTGTGTCTTCTTCTCTGTCTGGAACGGAATGTGTCCAGGCAGAGAAGAATGACATCATATCCTGCCCTGTGTATATGTCAACACAGGACAGGATAGGACAGGGACCGATCATGTGATTTCAGCCAGAAATCACTGGCTGAAATCTAATGATTGATCCCTCCTGGATCAAATCGTGTCACCCGCGGGTCGGCGGGAGCGCGCGCGCGCGCGCCCCCTGCCGGCGAAAGTGTCGGGAGCGCGGAACCCGTTTTAAAACGTGGTTTTGCGCTCCACTGCCGCCCTGCACACGTATATACACAGTGGCAGGGCGGCAAGCGGTTAATCACACATAGTTGAACGACTCAAATTCTTTTATTTCATGTATTTTCTCATGGTTACTGTGAAATTGTGTGACTGCATCAATGCAGTGCATGTTATCTCAGCTTGCAGAGCTTCGATTCATTGAATGAGTTTACAAAAAATTTAAATATCGCAGAATATACAGCCTCATGCTACATAACTAAGCTCCATTTCATGCTGAATAAACCTAATTATTAATGTATCTTAAATAGCAAACTATCTTTAGATAGATTTTTTACTCCAAAAGCATTTTATTAAAATAAATTTGATAAAAATAAAAAAAATCCAATTTAAATTAAAAAAAATCTGATTTAAATTTTAAAAAATCCGATTTTCTTTTCTTACTTTGTTAAAAAAATCATCAATTTTTATCCACCCTGGTTTTGGAGATGCTCTGACTCAGTCGTCTAGCCATTACAATTTGGCCCTTATCAAAGTCACTCAAATCCTTATGCTTGCCCATTTTTTCTGCTTTCAACCCCATCATCTTCAGGCACAACATGTTCACTTGCTGCCTAATATATCTCAACCACTTTCAGGTGCCCTTGTAACAAGATAGTCAATGCTATTCACTTTACCTGTCCATGGTCATAATGTCATGGCTGACCGGTGTATATTTATGTTGTTAACAGCACTGTGCTGGTCCAAACGTTGGCATCTGACATCAGATGCTTTTAGATGCAGGTCTATCAATAATGGAAAGGTGAAGTTTTTTTTTCTTTTAATAAACATAATTGATCTACATAATTGGACTGTCCTTTCTGTCTTTACCTGTAATGTGATCTGATTACTGTGGATATGCAGTTTGGGAAATGATACAGACTGGCTGGGGAATCAGTAACTGGCAGCCTTTGTTTGGACCCTGTTTATGTGTCACTAAAGTTCTTATCAGACCTCTTGCATCATGGGGTCACCGATTTTGGTAAGCTGCATACTGTGACATCCATTTTGGAGGTGATAAACAACTGTTCTCTGCTAATTTCAGGTAAGGTTAGAGGCACATACACTATACCGTGGAGGAAGCCCTTTTTTAATTGATGATACCTTTATATTGCAGATAAATAAGTTGGAGGACATAATGGGATTGATTTTCTAAAAGTGGTGCATAATCTCGTACTAGCTCTGGTGGAGTGCAAAATCTGCTGCAGTGCTGCATAGAAACCAATCCGCTTCCAGTTTTTGTTTTGTTTGTGTTTTTATTTATCAAAGCTTAATTGAAAAAGCTGAAGATAGAAGCTGATTGGCTACCATGCACAGTTGCACCAGAGTTTGCACTCTCCAGTTTTGCTAAATCAACCCCATATGTTAATAGTGTTCATGGACTATGTACCATGTTCTGTGACCATTGAGCATAATAAATAGATCTTACAAAAAAAAAAAAAAAAATATATATATATATATATATATATATACAGGTGAAACTCGAAAAATTAGAATATCGTGCAAAAGTTCATTTATTTCAGTAATGAAACTTAAAAGGTGAAACTAATATATGAGATAGACTCATTACATGCAAAGCAAGATAGTTCAAGCCGTGATTTGTCATAATTGTGATGATTATGGCTTACAGCTCATGAAAACCCCAAATCCACAATCTCAGAAAATTAGAATATTGTGAAAAGGTGCAATATTCTAGGCTCAAAGTGTCCCACTCTAATCAGCTAATTAAGCCATAACACCTGCAAAGGGTTCCTGAGCCTTTAAATGGTCTCTCAGTCTGGTTCAGTAGGAATCACAATCATGGGAAAGACTGCTGACCTGACAGTTGTGCAGAAAACCATCATTGACACCCTCCATAAGGAGAGAGAGCCTCAAAAGGTAATTGCAAAAGAAGTTGGATGTTGCCAAAGTGCTGTATCAAAGCACATTAATAGAAAGTTATGTGGAAGGGAAAAGTGTGGTAGAAAAAGGTGCACAAGCAGCAGGGATGGCCACAGCCTGGAGAGGACTGTCAGGAAAAGGCCATTCAAAAGTGTTGGGGACTTTCACAAGGAGTGGACTGAGGCTGGAGTCAGTGCATCAAGAGCCACCACACACAGACGGATCCTGGACATGGGCTTCAAATGTTGTATTCCTCTTGTCAAGCCGCTTCTGAACAACAAACAACGTCAAAAGCGTCTTACCTGGGCTAAATAAAAACAGACCTGGTCTGTTTCTCAGTGGTCCAAAGTCCTCTTTTCTGATGAGAGCAACTTTTGCATCTCATTTGGAAACCAAGGACCCAGAGTATGGAGGAAGAATGGAGAGGCACACACTGCAAGATGCTTGAAGTCCAGTGTGAAGTTTCCACAGTCTGTGTTGATTTGGGGAGCCATGTCATCTGCTGGTGTTGGTCCACTGTGCTTCATTAAGTCCAGGGTTAACACAGCCGTCTACCAGGAGATTTTGGAGCACTTCATGCTTCCTTTCCTAGACGAACTTTATGGGGATGCTGACTTTATTTTCCAGCAGGACTTGGCACCTGCCCACATTGCCAAAAGCACCAAAACCTGGTTCAATGACCGTGGGATTACTGTGCTTGATTGGCCAGCAAACGCACCTGACCTGAACCTCATAGAGAATCTATGGGGCATTGCCAAGAGAAAGATGAAAGACATGAGACCGAACAATGCAGAAGAGCTGAAGGCCGCTATTGAAGCATCCTGGTCTTCCATAACACCTCAGCAGTGCCACAGGCTGATAGCTTCCATGCCACGCCGCATTGAGGCAGTAATTGCTGCAAAAGGGGCCCAAACCAAGTACTGAGTACATATGCATGCTTATACTTTTCAGAGGTCCGATATTGTTCTATGTACAATCCTTGTTTTATTGATTGCATGTAATCTAATTTTCTGAGATTGTGGATTTGGGGTTTTCATGAGCTGTAAGCCATAATCATCACAATTATGACAAATCATGGCTTGAACTATCTTGCTTTGCATGTAATGAGTCTATCTCATATATTAGTTTCACCTTTTAAGTTGCATTACTGAAATAAATGAACTTTTGCACGATATTCTAATTTTTCGAATTTCACCTGTATATGAATCGTGTGCACGTTTCTTTTTGCTTTTGTTTCCCATACTAGTCAATGTGAAGGCAGTCAACTGTAGCAGCTGAACTCAGAAACAGTTCCCAATACACCAGTTATGCCTATACCATGTGGAAATGACTTTCTTAGGTGAAGAGATGGCTGTTCACTACAGAGGGCAGCATTGAGCTGATTTTGGATATGGTTACAAGACATCTGTCATTCTGTGTGCAGGTCCTGATCAAAACACTTCAACAAGTTGTACGTGGGTAAAAAACTGGATAAAAGATAAAAAATAGTAAGCGTCACAATCAGGGGTGCTTAGCCACAGAGAAAACCGATGTGTAACAGTGATTGCAGGAGTACACCTAAAGGTAGAGAGGCAGTGGAGGGTTCTGATGGTGAAACATAGTAGGCTAGACAGTTGCAGTGGTGTACTGGAGGCTGCATGACGATGCAGGAGCTAAGAAAGCAGTATTAAACCCAAAAGCAAGCTACCTATTATATTGCAGCTTTCCAGTTCTTAGATATGACTGCATTAGTTCTCTTTTTTTAGGCTTTCTTTATTTTTTACCTTTTTATCCAGCCAGTAAGTCTGTTATTTTTCAACAGAACTAGCTGTACTGCAGATGTATTAGTTAGAGGGTTGATACATACCATTTAATGTTGACAGGGGTGCTTACAATGGCCAGCCTTTTATTCGTTTATGTAAAACCTTTATTAGAGAAAAAAAATGTTGCTGTAACTTTAAAAAGTATTAGCATGAAATTGACTTCAGTTTGTTAGTGTATTTAAGACTTCTAGTGCATCTAACACCCCCTCCCCAGATTAACAATGCAGGATGGAGGCACTCTAATAGAGGAGGTGTGTCACTGGCCAGATTACTAGGTGAGGGAAAAAAAGCTTAAAAAAAGAAAACAAATGCAGCCACAGCATCTAAAATGGCAAGATGCTATTTAATATTATAATGCATTTTTGGTCTTGGGTTTAATACCATTGGAAGGCACCTAGGGGAGCACTAAGAGACCAGGAGTGCATAGGAGCACACTTGGGGACATACATGGGGTGCAGTTGGAGACTGGTAGAGAACAGGAGCACACCTAAATGTGTGGGGCACTTGGATACAGAGGAGGGCACTTGAAGATACAGGATGCTCAAGGGACAATGTACTTGGAGACATGCACACAGGGTGCACTTGGTGCACAAGGGGCAAAGATTCTTTGAGGCATGAATAGGGTTAGGGAGCTTGACGTGGAGGATACAAGAGTCAATAGGAAGCAGGATAACAATGGCATGGGACCTTTTGGCTTAGACAGAGCAATGTGTTACTTGAATGCCAAGCCACACGTTGCCAGGACCTTTAAGTAAGTACCAGTCAGTAGAGCTGTAACCCAAAATGCTGAATCCTGGGAGAGACGAATGTTAGAATAAATGGGTTACGTTAAAAGAGTAGTTGTATACTATGGGGTTGATTTACTAAAGGCAAATAGACCTTGCACTTTGCAAAGTGCAGTTGCACTCTGCAAATGTGATTGCTCCAGAGCTTAGTACCTTTACTAAGCTTACACTGTGCAAAGAATAGCCAATCACGTGCAGGGAAAATAAAAAAAAAAAAACAGGACTTTTGCTTGCACATGATTGGATGATGGAAGTTAGTAGGGATTTTGCTCATTTACTAAGTGCTGGAGCAACTGCTCTTGCAGAGTGCAACTGCACTTTGCAAAGTGCACAGTCTATTTCACTTTCGTAAATCAACCCCTGTATGCCTTCTTGCACCTTTTTATATACTTTTTAATCTTTAATTGTTATGAAGCTCAGTTGTGCTGCATATAAACGCAACACTGCAGTGCTCCTCATCTGACACCTATGTTCCAGTGTGACCAGGACACACAGAAAATAACTATTTTATGCATGCTCTTGTGGAAAACAGCATTTTTCTAGTGAAGTGTGAATGATCCCTTAGGCTCGGTTCACATCTATGTAGATTGAACAGAACTGTAATACTTTTTCTATTAACTAAAAATAAAATAACATACAAGATACATAAAAAACACAACAGTTGGATTTTTGGTGCAGTTCCATTGAAGTCTGTTGCACAAAAAAACACAATCTGCTGTGGGAAAAAAGTCCTTGACCCTTTCAAAGAAAAAAAATGCACTGGCTCAAAACACACAGATTTGAACTAGATCTATAGGAAATCATGATAAATGGACTTTAATGTGTTTCTGCAAACTGGAAAATGCCCTGAAATCTGCATAAGTGTGAACCTAGGGTTAAATAGAAAGAAATTTAAGGCTGAATAACGTAAGATTTTTCATCTAAGTTTTACCACTGTTTATTAACTGGTATAAAGTTATACAAAACACCTGTGCTTGCCAATAATGGTTAAAAACAAAAAAGCGTAGCATCGCCAATCAATGCCAAGCAGAGACTGCAAAACAAAATCTTGGGATGTACAATATGAAAAGGGAAATAAAAGATGCTAATATATTTTGTTAGTCTATAACTTGTCTATCAATAAATAGTCTCATTTAAAATAACAAAGCTAAACCTGGCTATATACCTGTACAATTGTGTTCAAAATGTTTTCGTTTTAAGAACATTGGTTCAATTTCCTAATTGTTAGTGGGGTCAAACCAACATTTGTTTTTGATGAGAAAATTCAATGTAGCAGGATGGAAGATTTTTCTTGAACAAACACATTTCTGACCGTGAATATGGTTTTTATTCTGGAAATTACATTCATTCCAAAACTGAATGTTAAAAGCAAATACAATATATCAATAAAAATGATTGACATTTATCCTGTCATTGAATGTACAAAGAAAGTTCGTACAAACATTCTTTTGAAAATCTATTAGTATATAGCCAGATATTTTGATCCAAAGAATTGAGCTAACTGCATTGGGAAATTATGAAAGGGGTTTGTGGCAGTAGCTGCCTTCCTATGGCACAACACTGCACCTTTATCTTGAAAGATCAGTAGCCACAACACACTTTTCTGATCAGCATTAAGGACAGGTATGAACAATGTTTAGCCCATGTGCATCAAATTCTGGAGTTTTCATGTGCCTATGAGGCACAAGTGCAGTATCCAGCCCAGGGGCACACTGACAACTCATGGGGCCCCCGGGCAATAGGGGATCACGAGGCCCCTGTGTCCTTGCCCAAACTCAAAAAAGCCTATGAAAAAGGTACCAGGGGCATCTCATGGGGCCCCCTACTGACCCCGGGCCCTCGGGCAGTGCCCGAGTTTCCAAATGGTCAGTCTGCCCCTGATCCAGCCCTGCTGCCAGCAGTCTATCAAATTCTATGACAGGTGGAAATCCGCTGTACTGATTGCTACTTGCGTTTAGGGCTTCATGCGTTCATGGATACCTGCGTTCCAGGCACACAGACCTAAGTGCATACAGTCCTAAACATGAGCACCGCTCTGTACAGCATCCAGCTACTGCTTATTTCCCCCTGCCATGAATTTTGATAGGCTGCTGGCAGCTAGGCTTGATCTATGCCTCCTGGCCATTGTGCACAAGGCCTAGACCTTCCCATTGAGTTTTACTTTGCACAAACTTAACTCTATAGCTGGGTGTATGTAAAAACATATATGCTCACCCAGTGATCCAGTGGTGTTCTGTAGGGATCCAATCCTGCACTTCCACGATCCGTGTCTTTTGTGTTCTTGCAGCATGGTGTCATCAGGGGGCCAGCCTAAAAAACCAAGAAACGACAGCCACCCCTGTCTGATAATGCGTCGCATGCCCAATAGAGTACCCGGTTGCCTCCTGGAATGCGTGGTTTGGGTATCCCAAGAGGCTGTGGGCAATGAATACGTCATTCTTGCCTAAGCAAACAAGTTAGTACGGAGTGGTGCTCCCCGAAAAGGGTATTTCAAAATATCTGATTAGTTGAGAGAAGGGGAATGAGAGAAAATGGGAGTGTAGTGTGAAGATCCACTTTCAGAGATACAGTGCGACATGATACACACATACTGAAAAAAATGATTGTTTTTTTTTTTAAACCGGCTCAGTGGGACAGGCGTAAGCCAACATATTCACGTCACATATGTTACAATGCTTATGTTATGTTTTGATGTGTTTTCATTCCAGAACTTACTGTCTTCAAATAGCCTGTCCAGGTACCACAATTTTTCATTTGGCTTCTGCATTGTTTTTATTGGAGGTGAATTGCTTAGTTTTGTTTTGGACTTTATACTTTCCAGAAGAGAAGGGAGTAACCAGAGTCTCATTTTTTCCAGCCCTCACTAAGTTTAAGAAATAATACCATTTTTTTTACACTTAAACTGAACTTAGTAAAAAAATATAATAAGATTAGCAATAGTGAACAGCTGCGGGTTTCAGTGTTAGGTTATCGTCACCCCAAAAATGGTTTGCGAAACACAGTGCAATTGGCTGAATTGGATCGCATGGGTGTGAACACCCATGAGATCCGATTCCAGTGCACAAAAAAGAGGGTCCTTCACCTTTCCTGCGGGTGCATTGTGCTATTTGAGCCATAAAAAATGAATTGCTCAAATCGCACTGCAAAAGAATCGCATATGATTTGAACAGGAATGCAGTGCAATTCCTGTCCAAATCACATGCGGTTCCTGCACGGCATCAGTGTAAACCGACCTCGGTCATCCTTTTTTCGATACATACGTTAGCTGAAAAATCACCAAATTTTCCAGCTGGCCTAGGTAATGTCAGATCAGATACTACCTAAGGCTAGGTTTACACATATGCTGCTCTGCGAGTTGTGTTTTTCATGGGCACAGCAGCACATTCATTTGAATCTTGCTACAGGGATAACAACCAGAAAGCATGGTGCACCATGCTGGTGTCTTTTGATATTTTATTTTCAGTAAAAAAAAATGTATAAGCAGTGGTAACTCACTGGATTGCCAATTAAGCTGATATGGTAGATTTAAAAAACTCAATTTATCTGTAATTTTTATTCTATTTATTCTTTTTTTACCTACACAAAGGACAACTTGTATTTGACTCACAGGCAAAACCACGTTTTAAAACATGTGTTTTGTAAACAGATAGGGGGCGCGCGCGAGGCGCGCCGCCGCCCTATTTGTCCCGTGGTTCACCGCCGCAGATGTCAGTCGCCGGGTCACAGCCGCTCCTTAGCGGCTATGTCCCGGCGATCGGCGGCAAACAGTGACAGAGAGTACAGCTGCAGTAGCTGTGCTGTCTGTCACTTCCCTGTCAGCTCGAGGATGAGCTGATCAAGAAAGAACAGTTTCTCGATCAGCCTTGTCCCGCCCAGTACACACCCCCGCCCCCTAGTAAAACACTTCCCTCACTCCTATAACCCTTCCCTGCAAAATAAAGTTAACCCCTTCCTCCCCATTGCCATTAGTACAGTGTCAGTTTTTTTTTTTTTTTTGCACTGATCACTGTATTAGTGTTTTTGGGGATGTCAGTGACCCCAAGTCAGTACCCCCCAATGTCAAAATGCCCACCGCAGTCCCGCCATAAGTCGCTGGTTGCTGCCATAAGTCCCTGATCGCCGCCATAATTCGCTGATCGCCGCCATTATTAGTATAAAAAAACCCCTAAAAATCCCAGTATCTCTCCCGCCATTTGTAAACGCTATAACTTTCACGTAAACCAATTAATTTACACATATTGGGTTTTTTCTTAGCAAAGACATGTCGCAGAATACATTTTGGCAGAAATTTATGACTAAATTAGATTTTTGCATTTTTTTTTACTGGACATGTTTTATAGCAAAAAGTCCAAAATATTTTTTTTTCCTCAAAATTGTCAGCCTTTTTTTTTTATAGCACAAAAAATAAAAACCGCACAGGCGATCAAATACCACCGAAAGAAAGCTCAATTTGTGGGGAAAAAAAGGATGTAAATTTCATTTATGTACCATATTGCATGTCCGCGCAATTGTCCGTTAAACTAGCTCAGCGCTGTATAGCAGAAAAATGGCGTAAATTGCAGTATTTATACCATAGTTTGTAGACGCTATAACTTCCACACAAAGCAATCAATATACACTTATTGGGATTTTTTTTTACCAAAAACATGTAGCAGAATACATTTTGGCCTAAATTTATAACCAACTTTGAGTTTACTATATATTTTTTATAGCTGAAAAGAAAAAATATTGTTTTTCTTCAAAATTTTTGGCCTTTTTTTGTTTATAGCGTGAAAAATAAAAAGCGCATAGGTGATCAAATTACACAGAAGGAAAGCTCTATTTGTGTGGAAAAAAGGACATAAATTTCGTTTGGGTGCAGCATTGCATGACCGCGCAATTATCAGTTGAATTAGTGCAGCGCCGAGTAGCAAAAAGAGGCCTGGTCATTAAGGGGGGTAAATCCTCTGGAGCTCAAGTGGTTAAAACACATTTTGGAAACATAACTAAACTGTGATTACTTTTTCTGCAACATTTGTTTTTGTAGAAACTATTGTATTTTTGTGATCACGTGGTAATTAAAGCCCTTACGTGGAAGGCAAGGTTTGCTCTGGTATACTTTTAGATAAGCGGGTGTTCATCAATATCTTTACAATTTAGCTGGTACTTAAGCTTACCACTGTTTACATTTCGGCTGGTTCCTGATGAGTAGTCTCAAATTTGTTTAGTGGATGGCCTTGTCGACCCCTTTCCACAAGACATCCTCTAATTTTTCAATCAAAAGAACAGGGCGGAAAACTGTTGGCCGAGCAGTAGGAGATTCATCCTTCCATGCTGTATAACAGTGGTCTCCAAACTGTGGCCTGGGGGCCAGATGTGGCCCTCTGTTTGCCTTTATCCAGCCCTCGGGACACTATTCCTTCCACTGACACCAACAATGGGGGATAATTCCTGACACTAACACCAATGATGGGGCACTATTCCTCCCCATAATACCAAAGGTGGGATTGTTTACTCCCACTAATGTCAGGAAGTGTTCTACTCCCACTGGCCAGAGTCCGGACCCCTAAAGTCTGAAGGATAGTAAACTGGCCCTTTGTTTAGAAAGTTTGGACACCCCTGATGTATAACATGGATGGAAGAATCTGTTGGATTTTTTCATTCAGCCTGTGAATAATGCATAGTCAATAGTGTATGGCCAGCTGTACACTAAAAGGGATGCTTGAACACAAAGATCTGCTCTAGTGTTTGGCTCACTAAATAAAATATTGCAACTGCCGTGCACGCTTGGAGCGGGTTAGCTACGCTTTCCTATAGAGTTATATTGCGTACCATGTGTTTGGTGCACTTTCTGAAAGCACACGAAAACTCACGCATGCTACATCTTTGGGGCACTTTCAGAAAAAGGAACCATGGCATGGCAGGGCTCTTATGTAAAAAGAATTGTACGTTTGTAATGCCTGAATTTTATATCTGTGATTTTTTTTTATTTCCTGTTTTTATAACAAAATAAGCCATGTTTGTGTTTTTCACCCAACATGTCTCATGGTTATCAGCTAGGGCAGCTAAAAATGTAAAAAAAGGCACGATTCGCTAAATTATAATGTATATCTAGTGAAAAAAGATAATTATTTCTAACCATATGACTGTTATTTTTGACCCTCATTGGCATGTTGCTGGAAATAATTGTAGTTTAATTATAGCAGAACTCTGTGTGCCAATTCAAGCTTTGTGCTCATTCATAACTGAATATTTTTTTATTCTAAAAAAAAAAAGCTGATAATATTTAGAGATGACGGCTCCATGCATACTAGTGTGTTTTTAAGCTCCTAGAAGCTATTATGAGCATTTTTCTTCTGCTCCTAGAAACTAAATAGTGTTACCCTATGTGTCCAAAAAACAAGATATACCTGTGCTCAAATCCCAATAGTTGGTACATGCATTTATCTATCAGGTGCTGAAGGGATGTAACCACATATTAACACTAGAAATTTTGAACGACCTATCCTATGTGTCCCTGTTTTTCAAACTTAAGCTTTTAGGACCATGCAAAAAAATTGTTTTTGTAGAGTTTTTGTGAGTGTTTTCCCAGCAGAAAATAAATGCTGAATGCTCCTAAATGCTTCTAAACACTACTAACCACTTTTTGAGTTTTTTTTTTGTTCAAGTACTGTAAAAACGCTAATAAAATGCTAATTTTTTTCAAATGTTTTTTGAGCTTATAAAAAACGCTATTGTGCATAGAGCCGAGCAATAGTTGTTTGGTTACATTAGAGACCAACTCCACCCAGAAAACCTTTCCATTTAGGGTGGTTATGGGCATATTTGAGGCACTCAGCGGCTTCTGATATCTCCCATGGACGTCTACATTACTGTACATTATGATGGCAATTCTGACCCTACTGTAATAGGTGTGGCAGCTGGGCAAAACTAGGCTTTCTGATGAGAATATTTCCCACTGCAGTCTTCAAGACAACAGGGGGAATTCAGAAAGGGTGTCTTAGACACCCTTTAGAATTACCTCAGCCCGCCGCACTGAAACTGTAGGTGCTTGAGTTTGATTCATAAACCTACCAGAGACAGGTACATGAATCTGTCAGATCCTGTCCATACTGGCCATTCCTTCCTTCTTCATCTCCGCGTTCAATTCCTGGCCACTGTGGTTGTCACAAAAATAGGAGAATAACACCAGCTCAGAGCTGATTTTAATTATTGCCAGTTGCCCAATCTGGGAACTGGTGGTAATTCTTTAAGAATGTGTTATCCATGTTGGTGATGTTACAGAAATTGGCACAAATGCTTGCCTGGACTAAGTGCAGGTAGTTCTAAAGGGGCCCTCCACCAGAGATTTGACATTATGACTAAATGAATTCCTCAGCATGTATTTCAGTTTAGCGTGACATTTTTGTTCTGGGTGAGTTGTTTTTAATTCTACAGAATTTTTATTTATTTAAATGCCTAATAACAATACATTTGTAAATATATGCTGCCAACAAATTATAATCAACTTAGATGAAGCTGTGCACTTGGCCAATGTGAAAAATAACTTCCATTGATAATAATTTCCAGAAGGAAGTCTCAGGGCGAGGTCAGTTGGGTGTCTGCATGTTTTCTCTTGTGAACAGCCTCAACATAGGACAGGAAAATAATAGCGATTTCTCTTCTACATCCAATTTAGCAGTTTTGTAAGTTAATTACTCTCCCCCATGCTGCTGTCACAAAGGCAGAGCAATTCCCATTCATTCCTAAGCTGATCCAAAGCATCTCCGCAAGACAAAATGCGCAGTTCTTGTCTATTGAGAAGAATGCTGTTTTTAAAACCATCTATCTTATCACCCTAAATTAGAGACAATCATATTAGACAGAAGTGGCAGCAGAGAGTCAATTAGCAAATACAGAGTCATGCTGCAGGGTAGAAGGTTTATAAATCCAATGGTTAATTATAATTAGTGTTTTGGGAATACATACTGTAGTATATTTATGGCAGTGCATAATGTTTTATTTAATTGGAGGTTATTGAATATTGTGTATTTGGGGATACAGTTCCCTTACTTTGCTCTGTTATTATTATTATTATTATTATTATTATTATTAAAGCACCAGCAATTTACTCAGCGCTTTACATATATATTATACACATCAGCTCCTAACCCTCAAGGGGCGTACAATCTAAAGTCAATAACTTCCGTTCATACACACACATACTAGGGCTAATTTAGACAGGATCCAATTAACCTACCATCATGTCTTTTTGGAGTGTGGGAGGAAACCGGAGTACCCGGAGGAAATCCATGCAGGCCCAGGGAGAACAAGCAAACTCCAGGCAGGTGGTGCCATGGGATTTGAACCAACAACCCTAGTACTGCCAGGCAGAAGTGCTAATCATTTAGCCACTGTGCTGCCCATATGCTAAATGACAGTATCTTAATACAGTTAGCGTGTGCCTTCGTTTTCTTTTAAGTCTTTTTTTCCTTTATTTTCACATAGTGATCCATTCAATAACACACATCTGTCCATTCGTGTCCACACCTAATTTCACCATTTTATCTGAGAAAGAAGCCATGTTTGTCACACAAACTGCTAAACATGTCTGCCTTTGTTCATCTCTATTACATGGTGGGTTAATGGGAGTTGTAGTTTTCTAAGAAAGATAAGGATGCTTGTGCTTACAGTGTACTGCATTTCTGGCAAGATCAATGGGTGTTTTCTGGAAATGTTATTAAAGTCAACCTGTCACTTTGATGAAGCCACAACTAACCTTTTAAATTAAGACTTGGCATAAACAGTGCAAGGTGCAATACATTTACAGCCCATTACTTAAGAGTACTCTGGGGACGCAGCTTCATAAAACTGGTAGCACTGTGGAACACTCAACAACTTCCATAAAGTAATACAGTGGAATATGTGTATACTTCAACCCTTACATGAAATTATGCAATATGTGATGCCACGGGTTATATCCTGATTTAATGTCCACATTGACTATAAATCAGCAAGTTAAACAGTAAGAATAAGATATATATATATATATATATATACACACAGTCAGGTCCATAAATATTGGGACATCGACACAATTCTAACATTTTTGGCTCTATACACCACCACAATGGATTTGAAATGAAACGAACAAGATGTGCTTTAACTGCAGACTGTCAGCTTTAATTTGAGGGTATTTACATCCAAATCAGGTGAACGGTGTAGGAATTACAACAGTTTGCATATGTGCCTCCCACTTGTTAAGGGACCAAAAGTAATGGGACAATTGGCTTCTCAGCTGTTCCATGGCCAGGTGTGTGTTATTCCCTAATTATCCCAATTACAATGAGCAGATAAAAGGTCCAGAGTTCATTTCAAGTGTGCTATTTGCATTTGGAATCTGTTGCTGTCAACTCTCAAGATCCAAAGAGCTGTCACTATCAGTGAATCAAGCCATCATTAGGCTGAAAAAACAAAACAAACCCATCAGAGAGATAGCAAAAACATTAGGCATGGCCAAAACAACTGTTTGGAACATTCTTAAAAAGAAGGAACGCACCGGTGAGCTCAGCAACACCAAAAGACCCGGAAGACCACGGAAAACAACTGTGGTGGATGACCGAAGAATTCTTTCCCTGGTGAAGAAAACACCCTTCACAGCAGATGGCCAGATAAATAACACTCTCCAGGAGGTAGGTGTATGTGTGTCAAAGTCAACAATCAAGAGAAGACTTCACCAGAGTGAATACAGAGGGTTCACCACAAGATGTAAACCATTGGTGAGCCTCAAAAACAGGAAGGCCAGATTACAGTTTGCCAAACGACAGCTAAAAAAGCCTTCCCAGTTCTGGAACAACATCCTATGGATAGATGAGACCAAGATCAACTTGTACCAGAGTGATGGGAAGAGAAGAGTATGGAGAAGGAAAGGAACTGCTCATGATCCTAAGCATACTACCTCATCAGTGAAGCATGGTGGTGGTAGTGTCATGGCGTGGGCATGTATGGCTGCCAATGGAACTGGTTCTCTTGTATTTATTGATGGTGTGACTGCTGACAAAAGCAGCAGGATGAATTCTGAAGTGTTTTGGGCAATATTATCTGCACATATTCAGCCAAATGCTTCAGAACTCATTGGACGACGCTTCACAGTGCAGATGGACAATGACCCAAAGCATACTGCAAAAGCAACCAAAGAGTTTTTTAAGGGAAAGAAGTGGAATGTTATGCAATGGCCAAGTCAATCACCTGACCTGAATCCGATTGAGCATGCATTTCACTTGCTGAAGACAAAATTGAAGGGAAAATGCCCCAAGAACAAGCAGGAACTGAAGACAGTTGCAGTAGAGGCCTGGCAGAGCATCACCAGGGATGAAACGCAGCGTCTGGTGATGTCTATGCGTTCCAGATTTCAGGCTGTAATTGACTGCAAAGGATTTGCAACCAAGTATTAAAAAGTGAAAGTTTGATTTATGATTATTATTCTGTCCCATTACTTTTGGTCCCTTAAAAAGTGGGAGGCGCATATGCAAACTGTTGTAATTCCTACACCGTTCACCTGATTTGGATGTATATACCCTCAAATTAAAGCTGACAGTCTGCAGTTAAAGCACAACTTGTTCATTTCATTTCAAATCTATTGTGGTGGTGTATAGAGCCAAAAATGTTAGAATTGTGTGAATGTCCCAATATTTATGGGCCTGATTGTGTGTGTGTGTGTGTGTATATATATATATTGTGACAGTAGGCAGGTGAAATCACCTGGTTGCGTCCTGGATGAACAATACACTAGAGGGAAGTGCTGAGTCCTTCTGCACGGAGGTAATGAGCCCAGCTGAAGGTAGTGGGCTCATTAAGACCTGTATAAAACTTCCCAGAGTGCTTAGGGAGTGGCTCCAACCTGGAACCAGATCTGTGCCTGAACTGTCTGGGGGAGCTGACCTGTTATCTGTGTGCAGAGAGACCAAAGCCTGTGTGGCTAGCCTCCAAGTACTAGCAACTAGGTATAGCAGCAGGCTGTACCTAGTGGGTAGCTAGGGAAAGCTGTTGTTGCAGTAAGTAGCCAAGTTGGCCAGGATTTATTTTTGATGTTTCTTTTTGGTTTACCATTTTTCTGTAAATATTGTAAATAAATTGCACCTGTTTGTTTTCACCTCCACTGTTGTGCTGTGCCTATCTTTTTGTGTTGTGCACCCATCCAGGGGGTCACACACACCCGCTGCCGAGCTAACCCCGTTACATATGGTGGAGGATGTGGGCAGTTGTGGTAAATAAAGGCCAGCATGGAGGAGATAATAAGACAGTTGGCTCTGGCAAATGCCAATCAACAGCAGGCAAATGCCAATCAGCAACAGACTAATGCAAGTCTCCAGCAGAGCATTGCAGCTCAGCAGAAAGCCCTGGAGGCCGTCATGAAGCAGCTCCAGCAGAGGCAACAGACTGAGGCTAGTAGTGATTCTGGTAATACACCATCATTTTGTGTGGGCCGTTTATTGCCAAAAATGACTGGAGATGATCCTGAGGTGTTTCTAACCACATTTGAACGGACTGCTGAAAGGGAAAAGTGGCCTAAAGAACAGTGGGCTGGATTGATGGCCCCATTATTAACTGGAGAGTCGCAAAAAGCTTACTATGACCTGGAGCCGGACCAGGCCAAAAACTACGATGTGCTAAAAGCGGAAATTTTGGCCCGATTGGGTGTTACCCTCGCTGTCCGTGCTCAGCGGGTACATAATTGGATTTTTCGGCTTGGGAAACCTCCCAGGTCACAGATGTATGATCTCATTCACCTGAGCAGGAAGTGGCTGCAGCCAGAGACTTTGACCGCCCCAAAAATTGTGGAATGGGTCGTCATGGATCGGTTCCTAAGGTCTCTGCCTAATGCTATTCAAAAGTGGGTCAGCCATGGAGACCCAGAGACCGCAGACAAGCTGGTGGATCTAGTGGAGAGATACATGGCTACTGAGAACCTGACCTCCTCTTCCAGAGACTCACGGACTTTCCACCCTAAGACCAGACTATCCCCAGCGGCGGGTAAGATGACTACAAGGGGTGAGGGTGGAGAGAGTGAGAGGGTGGGAGTATTACCCAATGTCTGGCAAGAGCGGCCAGGAAGGCCAAGGCCGCAAGAAGTGGCGAAAAAATTTATTTGTTACCGCTGCCGGCAAGAGGGACATATTGCAGCTAATTGCCCAGTGGTGGATGAGCCTATGCAGTGTGACTTTCTGAGCAATAGACGTCAGTCGCTGTTTGTGACAGTAGTATGCACGGCCAGCCCGGGCACTGAGAAACATTTGTGCATGGGGACACTAGGGAGTATCCCGTGGCTACTGTGTTTTTTGAGACCCCCAAAGGTAACCTGTCTCATCAGGTAGGATTGGTACCTCACTTACCACATGATGCCATTGTGGGGAGGGATTTTCCAAAATTCTGGGAACTCTGGGATTGTTCTGACCCCCCCACTGTCTCCCCTGCAGACCAGGAAGGTGAATCCCAGAAAGCGTCTGAGTGTGGTGAGGTCTCTCCCAAGTTCCCCTTGTCGGTACTAGCTGGGGAGACCCAAGGAACTGGGGAGGAGCCCGCCTCCTCAGATGAAAATCTGCCGGTTGTGGAGTTCTCAGACTTGGAGGTGCATAGGGAAAATTTTGCCTCCGAACAGCTGAAAGACCCCACGCTGATAAAAGCCCGGGAAAATGTAGTAAAAGTAGATGGCCAACTAGTGAGTCCTGAGAAAACTGCTGCTTATCCATACTTCCTTGTGGAAAGGGACCTACTCTATCGAGTTGCTCAAGGGGCAGAAGAAACCATTGAGCAACTGGTGGTGCCCCGACCTTACAGGAAGTTGGTGTTGGAGTTGGCCCATGGACACATCCTTGGGGGTCATTTGGGGGCGGAGAAAACACGGGAAAGAGTACTGCAGCGGTTCTATTGGCCTGGGGTCATTAAGGAAGTAGAAAATTACTGTTCCTCTTGCCCCGTGTGTCAGAAGTCGGCCCCTATGCCCCATTTCTGTAGTCCACTGGTACCTCTTCCCATCATTCAGGTCCCCTTTGAAAGGATTGCCATGGATTTGGTAGGTCCGCTGGTGAAATCCGCTAGAGGGCATCAGTACATGTTGGTCATACTCGACTATGCCACCCGCTATCCAGAAGCAATTCCACTCCGAAATACCTCTGCCAAGACAATAGCTAAGGAGCTATTCCTTGTGTTCACCCGAGTGGGTATTTCAAAGGAACTGCTTACGGATCAGGGAACCCCCTTTATGTCCCGGGTGATGAAAGAGCTGTGCAAACTGTTTAAGGTAAAACAGTTGCGCACCTCTGTGTATCATCCCCAAACTGACGGGTTGGTGGAAAGGTTCAACAAAACCCTGAAACAAATGCTAAGGAAGGTGGTAGATAAGGATGGAAAGGGTTGGGATTATTTAGTACCCTATTTGATGTTTGCCATCCGGGAGGTACCCCAGTCCTCCACAGGGTTTTCACCATTTGAGTTGCTCTATGGGAGACACCCAAGGGGGCTGTTAGATATCGCCAAGGAAACTTGGGAAAGTGAGAGTTCTCCCCACCGGAGTGTGATTGAGCACGTCGCCCCAAATGCAGGATAGAATTGCCCAGGTCGTAAAGGAACATTTGGCCCAAGCACAGTTAGCGCAGCAGAGGGTGTACAATCGGGGGCCCAGACCAGGTCATTTGCTGAAGGAGATAGAGTGCTAGTGCTAATCCCTACGGTTGAAAGCAAAT
Organism: Staurois parvus; assembly: GCF_062004578.1. NCBI lineage: Eukaryota > Metazoa > Chordata > Amphibia > Anura > Ranidae > Staurois > Staurois parvus. Next base: position 3,079,227 of record NW_028317809.1, on the reverse strand, counting down.
TCCTGGCCAAATGGCATGGCCCATACGAGGTGATTGAGAGAGTGAGTGAGGTGAATTACAGGGTCAGACAACCAGGAAGGCAAAAACCGGAGCAAATCTACCACATTAATCTTTTAAAGGCCTGGAGGGACAGGGAATCCCTAGTTGCTGAGGTTTTGTCACCAGCGCCATCTAACTGCTTGGTTCCGGAGGTTGGAATAGCAGTCACGCTGTCTACAATTCAAAAACAGGAGGCTAAAGAGTTTGTGCTCCGCAACACATATGTTTTTTCTGAGCTGCTGGGACAAACCTCGGGGGTGGAGCATGACATTATCACCCCACCGGGGGAAAGGGTAAAACTGAAACCCTATAGAATCCCAGAGGCCCGACGGGAGGCAATACGTGGGGAAGTACAGAGAATGCTAGATTTGGGGGTGATAGAGGAGTCCCAAAGTGACTGGTCCAGCCCCATAGTGTTGGTGCCCAAACCAGATGGGAGCTGGCGATTTTGTAACGACTTTCGACAGTTGAATAAAGTTACAAAATTTGACACTTACCCCATGCCAAGGATAGATGAACTAATCGACCGACTGGGAGCAGCCCGGTACATGACAACGCTAGACTTGACAAAAGGTTATTGGCAAATTCCCCTAGCTAAGTCAGCAAAGGAGAAGACTGCATTTGTAACCCCAGAAGGGTCATTCCAGTATAAAAGAATGCCGTTCGGGTTACAGAATGCACCGGCCACCTTTCAGCGAAAAATGGATCAGATTCTTCGTCCCCATCAGAAGTATGCTGCAGCGTACTTGGACGATGTGATTATCCATAGCGCAGATTGGGCCTCACATTTGCCAAAAGTTCAGGCTGTGCTAGACTCAATACGGAAAGCTGGGTTTACGGCCAACCCAAAGAAGTGTACGATTGGACAGGAGGAGGCCAGGTACTATTGGGAGAGGGGTAATAAAACCTCAGATAAACAAAGTGGAAGCAATACAGAATTGGCCACGCCCAAATAACAAGAAGCAGGTACGGGCTTTTCTAGGAATTGCTGGCTACTATCGGCGATTCATTCCCCATTTTGCTTCTATGGCAGTACCCCTAACCAACCTGACAAAAGGGAAGGAGTCTGTCATGGTTAAGTGGTCCCCTGACGCTGAAGCAGCCTTCCAATCTTTAAAAAGGGCCTTATGTAGTCAGCCAGTCCTATACTCACCGGACTTCTCAAAAGACTTTGTGGTCCAGACGGATGCATCCAATGTTGGCTTAGGAGCAGTGCTGTCCCAGGTTTGGCAGGGGGAGGAGCACCCAGTAATCTATCTCAGCCGAAAGCTAAAGTCTCACGAGGAAAATTACGCCACGATTGAGAAGGAGTGTTTAGCGGTAAAGTGGGCCCTAGATTCCCTTCGGTACTATCTGCTGGGCAGACATTTTGACCTGATCACAGACCACGCTCCCTTGAAATGGATGGCTCAAAATAAGGAGACCAATAGAAGGGTAAATAGGTGGTTTCTGGCCCTACAGGAATGTACCTTCATGGTGAAGCATCGCCCTGGAGTTCAGATGGGAAATGTGGATGCTTTATCCCGGGTACATGCCTGCCTGGCTACTGGTGTTACAACCCCAAGGTTGAAACAAGAGGGGGGGGGGTATGTGACAGTAGGCAGGTGAAATCACCTGGTTGCGTCCTGGATGGACGATACATTTCTCCGAGGTTCAGGCTGTATGGGGATTTGTTCCACTAGAGGGAAGTGCTGAGTCCTTCTGCACGGAGGTAATGAGCCCAGCTGAAGGTAGTGGGCTCATTAAGACCTGTATAAAACTTCCCAGAGTGCTTAGGGAGTGGCTCCAACCTGGAACCAGATCTGTGCCTGAACTGTCTGGGGAGCTGACCTGTTACCTGTGTGCAGAGAGACCAAAGCCTGTGTGGCTAGCCTCCAAGTACTAGCAACTAGGTATAGCAGCAGGCTGTACCTAGTGGGTAGCTAGCGAAAGCTGTTGTTGCAGTAAGTAGCCAAGTTGGCCAGGATTTATTTTGATGTTTCTTTTTGGTTTACCATTTTTCTGTAAATATTTTGCACCTGTTTGTTTTCACCTCCACTATTGTTGTGCTGTGCCTATCTTTTTGTGTTGTGCACCCATCCAGGGGGTCACACACACCCGCTGCCGAGCTAACCCCGTTACAATATATATATATATATATGATTTATATTAACCTATATTGACAGATTTACCAAGCTGTGGCTTTTGAGCTATGGTGACATTGCGTATTCTGTTTCAACCACCTTTATTTATTTTTTCCAAAAAAAAGAAATAAAGCACTAGTACATGACAATACCGAGAAATAAAGAAAAACAAAAGAAGGGTGGTAGGTGCAAAATACCTAAATGTGTGCACATACATTGTCATATAATATGTAATGAAAGTAGATTCAACAACCAAGGGACTTTAGCTAGTTTTAGGCTAGATTCACACTGAAGCAGTGCAAATTCCTTCCGTTTGATTCAAGGAGCATATGTGGTGCAATTCTGTTCAACTTGGATAGCAATTTGTTTTTCCTGCAGTTTTCATACAGTTGCGCTTTTGGAAGAATTAATTATCTTTCTCTGTAAGCCACATCAGTGTGAACCAGTGCTTAGAGAGCACAATGTATATATAATATCACCTAAAACAACTTCGAACAGAAGGATGAAGGGGAATGATAGTAATGGGAAATGGTATAATACCCATTCATATGCCCGCTTAAGAAGAGCTGAGAGGTTGTAAATGCTCATGTAAGCATAGAATGTTAGATATACTAGATTCTCCAACTTTAGATAAGTTTTGGGTTTTTTTCTTTTTTGCAGACAAATCATTCAAATCTGGAATAATGATATAATTGCTTTGTTTTCAACAGATGACCCTGGAAACACAAGATTACTTCCACAGGCTGCTAGCGTCATCAATGAATTTCCTGAATATGGGACAACAGAACCTAGAGAAAATGATACATTTAAAGTCAGCCAAGGACATTTAATTGAACCAATACAATGTATAGAAGAAAAAAGAGACCTTCACAAGGCCAACCCTGTAGTACATAATGACCATTTAACAGAACAATCTGAACAATGTTTACATGACAAATTAAAGCATGGACCCCAACGTTTAACAGATGGTGCAGACAGCAACTGTTCATCAACGCAAGAACTTAACACACAGGAAGGATGTACTTTGGCTGTCAATATAGAAAACATTGTGGATAATCCTATTGTTCCAAGTCCTCAGACACCAGAACAAGTTGAAGAAGTGATGGTTACAGGTCAGGAGGACACCCCCTACACACCTATAGCACCTGTTCTTCAGGATAAAAAGTCTTATTTATATGTAGAGAGAGAGTTGGCAGCAATCTCAGAAGAGGAAACGCTCTCAGAATCCTCACTATCACAAATCACAGAGATTGCTGACTATCCAAGATCACAACATAGTAATATTTCCTCTTCAACAGCAACTATCATGGATAACAGCAGTGTTGAAGTAGAAAGCACTGTGATAAGCAGAGTGAATAAGGAAGATAATAATGGCTCAGCTCAGTCACAATCTGCTATGCCAATATGTGTAGAAAATGCTGCTCATAACGGTACTGGTACAGCAACGGTACAAACACAAATGGTGGTTGGGTGGGAGGACACTTCACCATCTACAGCTGATGAAAAGCAAAATGATACAACGTCCCTTATAGCTGCAGGAACAAATAGCTACATTCCAAACCTTGAGAGGACTAGTGCCATAATGGGAACAACTATTTCATCGGTAATTCAGAGGCCTAGGAGTGTGTCTGACACCGGTCAGTATCAGGATGGTTTAGACAATGAAGTTTTCATAAAGGAGCCTGATCCTGGTGAAGATGTTCGATCCTTTAAGAGGTGAGGTGTAAAGATGTGTAGTTCACATGTGGTTCATCCATATATTTTGAGCACTACAGGAAACCTGCTGTGTTGATGAACAATTCTATCAGTTGCGTTTTCACACAGATATTTGTTCTTCCTCTTTAAGAATTGTGAATTTGTGGTTCCAACAAAGGAAAATATTATCCATGCTAAATGTTCATCCTCTGCATGCACCAAGTGCAGTTTTCACACAACAAACTTGTTATTCCCTTGACATGCTCTCATCAGTTCAGGCCACTTAATGTTAGCGCATTGGAGTGGAAAGGGTTACAGGACAGTAAACCTATGTCCAAGAATGCTAATTTTAAATATGAAATTTGTTGTACTGACAGACAACCACTAATGACGTTCAGATCTCAACTAGAGCAAGACATTTTGAAAACAAAATTGAAAAACATTTGAGTGGATGCTGGTTGGCATACGCGACCCTGTAGCCATATAGACATGCCCCTGACAACCTGCTATACACATATCTTCTCCAGCAACCATATACATTGTTTTTTTCTTAGCAGCCTTTCCCTATAGACATGTCTTTGCCAACCTGCCACACACGTATCCTCTCCAGCAACCATATACAATTTTTTCTCTTTGCAGCCTTGCCCTATAGACATGTCTCTGACAACCTGCCATACACGTATCCTCTCCAGCAACAATATAGTTTTTATTTTCTTTGCAGCCTTGCCCTATAGACATGTCTCTGACAACCTGCCATACACGTATCCTCTCCAGCAACCATATAGTTTTTTTTTTCTTAGCCTCCTTTCCATATAGACATGTCTCTGACAACCTGCCATACATGTATCCCCTCCAGCAACCATATACAGTTTTGTTTCTTAGCCTCCTTTCCATATAGACATGTCTCTGACAACCTGCCATACACGTATCCCCTCCAGCAACCATATACAGTTTTGTTTCTTAGCCTCCTTTCCATATAGGTATGTCTCTGACAACCTGCCATACACGTATCTGCTCCAGCAAACATATACAGTTTTGTTTCTTAGCCTCCTTTCCATATAGACATGTCTCTGACAACCTGCCATACACGTATCCTCTCCAGCAAACATATACAGTTTTGTTTCTTAGCCTCCTTTCCATATAGACATGTCTCTGACAACCTGCCATACACGTATCCCCTCCAGCAACCATATACAGTTTTGTTTCTTAGCCTCCTTTCCATATAGACATGTCTCTGACAACCTGCCATACACATATCCTCTCCAGTTTTTTTTTCTTGGCCTAAGGCTGGCCATACACTATAAAATTTTCTATCCAATTTCTGCCAAATTTCTTTTAGGTTTACCTTCAACTATGTAATGCAAGGACCTGCCTAACTGGATACAATTGAAAGTGTTGTTTAGGTTTGACCTCGTATTTTATGTTTTTTAGTAAATCTAAAGTAAAAATCTCAAGAAAATTGTATAATGTATGGCCAGTCTTATATGGTTTTCATCCCTCACCCTCAAATAGCCATACACACAGCTGTAGCAGTCACATATACAGTTGTATTCTCCCACAGCACTCACATATACAATTCCATCTTCCTACAGCTGCCCCATATTCTATATACAGTTCTCTCACAACATCAGCTGTTGCACAGTTCTGCCCCCCCTGTGTAATAATTTATACAGGTCTCACTGGTTACAGGGAGGTAGTGGAGAGAGCTGTGTTCACAAGTGCGGATATATTTGATTCTTTGGATTTAGGGGAATAAGCTTTGTGTACAGGTGTGTTGATCTCACTGGTGAGATGGATATTGTAAAGTATGTTTTGGGAAGTAGGGTGGGGAAAAGGTCTTAGGACAGAAGGGACCGGGGGGTGCTTTTGGCTCTTGGTTCCATACCTTGGAATGACAAACTGGAGTGTAGAGATCACTGTTGAAATGAATAGGAGTTAGCTGTGATCAATAGAAGTGAGGGTAAATAGTTTGGCATGGTTACTGCAGACTGACTTGTAGAGTGAGATGTGCGTATGAAGTTTAGAGCTCACTGGTAGCATGGGTACAGGGGAGTGAGATGTGTGTGCTTGGTTTAGATTTCACCAGTAGCCTGGGTCCAGGGGAGTAAGATGTGTGGGCCAAGTTCAGATATCAGATGTGTGTGTGAAGTTTAGATCTCATTGGTAGCATGGGTCCATGGGAGTGAGATGTGTGTGCTAAAGTTCAGATCTCACTGGTAGCATGGGTACAGGGGAGTGAGATGTGTGTGCTTGGTTTAGATTTCACCAGTAGCCTGGGTCCAGGGGAGTGACGTGTGTGTGAAGTTTAGATTTTACTATTAGCATGGGTCCAGGGGAGTGACACGTGTGTGTGTGTGTGAAGTTTAGATCTGATTGGTAGCATGGGTCCATGGGAGTGAGATGTGTGTGCTAAAATTCAGATCTCACTGGTAGCATGGATCCAGGGGAGTGACGTGTGTGTGAAGTTTAGATTTCACTATTAGCATGGGTCCAGGGGAGTGACGTGTGTGAAGTTTAGATCTCACTGTTAGCATGGGTACAGGGGAGTGCCGTGTGTGCTTTGTTTAGATTTCACCAGTAGCCCGGTTCCAGGGGAGTAAGATGTGCGTGCCAAGTTCAGGTATCAGATGTGTATGTGTGTGAAGTTTAGATCTCATAGGTAGCATGGGTCCATGGGAGTGAGATCTGTATGCTGAAGTTCAGATCTCACTGGTAGTATGGGTCCAGGGCATTGACATGTGCGTGTGAAGTATACATCTCACTGGTAACATGGGTCCAGTGGAGTGACGTGTGTCAAGTTCAGATCCTACAGGTAGCATGGGTCCAGGGAAGTGAGGTGTGTGTGTGTAGTTTAGATCTCATTGGTAGCAAGGGTACAGGGGAGTGGAATGTGTGTGCTTTGTTCAGGTCTCACTGGTAGGATGGGTCCAGGGAACTGAAGAGTATACTAAAATTCAGTTCCTACTGGTAGCATGGTTCCAGAGGAGTGAGATGTGTGCTAAAGTGCAGATCTCAGCAGTGACATGGATGTAGGGAAGTGAGGCATGTGTGGAAATGTGGGATATTTGTGAAAGAGCTCTATGTAATGGAGTGTGGATGTAAGTGGTAAAATAGATATTGGTGATTAAACTCTGTGCAATAGCAGTGGGGTGAAGGATCTTGCTGGTCAAATAGTTACTGTGGTTATGAGCTGTATAAAGTGGAGTAGATATCTCACTGGTGACATGAGTATGGTGAGTGAGCTTTCTCTACGTGGGGGGAACGGATGAGCTTAGGCATATTCAGATCCTAGTCCAAGCCCACCTGAGCCAATCATAATTGTGTGAGCCATTTGATGCCCCGCAGCCATACTTATACAAAGGCCAAGTATACGCAGGGCTGCGGGGTGGGGAATTTCTTGCCCGCTTATGATTGGGGGTATGCAGTGACAGTTTTCTGGTGGGATAGCTCATGTGCATATGGGCTATGATGTGAATCTGCTTGAACTCATCCCTATTTGGGAGTAGAACTTACTGGTAGTATGAATAACAGAGAATGAACCATACAGACTGGTTTCTCATGAATTTCTGAGTTCTAAAAACGTATTTTAATTGGGCATTGTTTTTACATAAAGAAAATCTTTATTATTATGACTAATATCACTTTTAATAAGCCTTTAATGAACACCTTTAGAAAATGTCAAAAAATGTCAAAAAAAAGTCATTATAACCATAGAGATAGATAGGAATATGCTTAACATTGGATATTTTCAATCTCTGGAATTTTTTGTACCAAGAAATGCTTCTTAAATTATTCACTCAACTATAGTACAATTAAACTTGATAATAACATCACTGTCACTGTTTACTATTTGTTTATATTCTATCCCTAAAATACTGTATATTAGGACAAGAGTTGGTGGCCAGAATCTTTCAGTGGAATCATGCTGTGCTTGCAGTGTATCATATAAAAGCATATGGCTCTTCTGTTTGGCACCTACTTTAGATCACACGCAGGGGCGGACTGACAACTCATGGGGACCCCGGGCAATAGGGGATCATGGGGCCCCTGTGTCCTTGCCCAAACTCAAAAAAGCCTATGAAAAAGGTACCAGGGGCATCTCATGGGGCCCCCTACTGACCCCGGGCCCTCGGGCAATGCCCGAGTTTCCAAATGGTCAGTCCGCCCCTGATCACACGCAATGCGAGGTTGATTTACTAAAGGCAAATAGACTGGGAACTTTAAAAGTGCAGTTGCACTTATTTTCCCCAGAGCTTAGTGAATGTGGTGAAGCTTCACTTTGTAAAAAATACCCAAACAGTTGCAACATGATTGGATGATAGAAATCGGCAGGTTTTCATCCCATTCATTAAGCTCTGGAGCAGGGGCGGACTGACCATTTGGAAACTCGGGCACTGCCCGAGGGCCCGGGGTCAGTAGGGGGCCCCATGAGATGCCCCTGGTACCTTTTTCATAGGCTTTTTTGAGTTTGGGCAAGGACACAGGGGCCCCATGATCCCCTATTGCCCGGCGGCCCCATGAGTTGTCAGTCCGCCCCTGCTCTGGGGAAAAACTGCAAAGTGCATAGTCTATTTGCCTTTAGTAAATCCACCTCTGTCTTTCTCACTTTCCCCCTTCATCTTCTTATCCCCCTTCAGTTGGTATTTTCACAGGAAGTTCTGTACATGGGACTGCTGTAGCAACATACGCTCTGATGGCCGCACTTCACAACTTCAGGATCTCCAAGTCAAATTACATGTCATGAATGTGCGCAAATTATATAGCATTGATGTGCCCAAGTCCCTTTAGAAAAAAGCTCACAATAAACTCCACATCTATAGTTATGTCTGGTGCAGAACATGGGGCCTTCATACACCAGTAGAAGAGATATACAGTAAATTGTCATTCCTTCCAGTGGGAGACAGAGTAAGCCTCAGGGAATCACATGTGATTCACACCTTTTTATCAAAATCCTACAATTTTAGCATCGCTCAATGGGTGTTTTTTGCATTTTAGCCTGACAAAAACATTATAAAATGCAGAGAAATAAGGCACTAAAACATGCCAAAACACTTTATATTTCAACAGTGTGCATCCAGCCTCAATGTTAAATGTGAATAACTGCAACGCCCAGGGTTATACTGGATTCACACTGATGCTTGCTAACAGACATTTTGATGGTTGTGTTTTGTATGTCTTTTAGCTCACAAATCATGTGCAAAGGTGTGAGTGCAGCTGAGCCTGGAATGCATCAAATGCCTTACACTTTCATTGAAGAAATAGAAATGCTTTGGCTTTGATGATGATAGTGCTTATTGAAGTGACTGGAGAGATGCTGAGGCTTACAGTTACTGTGATATATAGGACAGAAGGGACAGGGGAGTGCTTTTGGCACTTGGTTCCATGACTTAGAGGTGTGTACCTGGCTCGGTAGCAGGATTAAAGTGTTACTAAACTCAGGACCCTTCATTCACTCTATCTGGTCTCCCACAGTATACAGAACGTGGAAATGCAATTATTGTAGTAAATATAAGCTGCTAAATACCCTTTCTTATCAGCAGTATATAGCAGTCTCCTGAATTCTATTATTGTCAAGCAGAGCACTGGTTAAAGCTTGTATGAGGAGTTTTCATTGTGCTCTGACTTTCCTATGAGGCTGCATGACACCTGACCATCTGTCTGGACAGCACTAATTGGCCCTGTGCTGATTCCATGCACCCTCCCAAAGGAAAAAAAAAACCCTCTAGCAATACACACTAAATTGAGCATGTGCAGAGCGACTCCTAGAGCTCTGTAATATCAGCAGATGGATTGGGGACAGAAGAAGAAGGGTAGGATCAGAGAAGACAGGATCAAACAGCCTTTTTACAGAATGTGAAGGAATAACCCCTTAGGTTCCACAATGAATATAACAAACATGCTTTACTGCATATGCAGACTGACCTTACTGTTGTGGGCTTAGTAACACTTTAACCAAGGCTACTTGGCACAAAGCAAGTAAGATGTGTGGACTGGGAGTGGAAACTTAGGGGTGGTACAGGTCTGATCTGTGACCAGCCTGGGGGAACTGGTGCAACAAGCTGCATGATAGGTATGCTTTAATATCTTGGAGAGCACATTGGATAACTCGTGATGAAATGTGCCTTCTCACCTAGATGGCACATACTTAAGCACATTTACTTGAACACTATAATGCATACTGTAGCACTTTGTACATACTCTACATGTCTCCATTGTACACACTTTAATGTATTGTGTATATACCCTGCTACTTTCTGTTGTCTACCCTCAAGCTACCCAAACAGATTGACTTTATTGACCCTCATTGCATCTTTGGAGCCTAAATAAGAATATGTTTGTATATACTGTATGTAAGTCATATCACAGAACAGCATCACAATGGTGACTGTGCTAAAACTTGTTTGTATTGCTAAAAAAAAAAAGTCCCTACCAGTCTGATGCTTCAGCTGACCCCGCCGGCTCTAATCCTTGAGAACTGAGTGAGCACATGACTCCTGATTGCTCAGCTCTCTGTTATCTTAGTGTGTAGAGCAGTGACTGTCAGTGATGCTCTGCCCATCCAGCACTTACTGGAGCATGGGCTGAAGAGGGGGTGCTGAGAGATGGAGCCAGCTGTCCATCTTGATCCTATGCTGTCCCTGCTAGCAGCTCCTTTCTCCTTTCTTCCTGCTTTCACAGGCTTAACTGAGAGCAGGAGAGCCATTGGCTGTTGCTGCTGTCAGCCAAATCCTTTGAAGAGGGAGTGGGGGAAGAGCTAAGCTGCGCTGTGTGGGTCTATAAACTCACACAACCTGGATCGGTGGCTCACGAGTGCCTCCATAGCAAGTGGCTTGTTATGGGGGCACTTGCCGAAGAGAAGCAGAGAGTACCAGCAGAGGACCCAGAAGAGGAGGTTTGGGGTCGCTCGCACTGTACGATTCCATTGCACAGAGCACGTAAATATAACATGCTTAATATGTTTAGTGAAAAAACATTGCAATTTTTTTTTTCTTTTTAGTTTTGGATAAGGTAGTTTTAATTAAGGAAAAGGTAAAATGACTGACCGTTTTATTTTATGTTGTTTGCCTCCTGTTGGGTAGATTTCCTTACTTACTTTTTGTCTTAGAGATGCAAAAGGAACTGAGAAGAAATTGCCACTTAGCTGACACCAGAACAGGTGTCCCCATTAGAAAATTATCCGTCACCTCTTGTTCTGGTGAAAGTTGGGAAATTTTGTATTTCCTGTCACTTTCTGTATTGGTCGCAGTGATCGCCAGAGTGAATAGAGAGTGCGAATCTCCCAATAAGGGTCACAGACAGAAAAAAAATTGATATAGGTTTTAAAACTTCCACGCTTTGTCAAAAAATGTGTTGTCTTTAGACATTAAAGTGTTACTAAACCCAAAACAGTAAAATCAGTCTGTATATGCAGCAAAGCATGCTTGTTATACTCACTGTGGAACCTAAGGGGTTAATCATATGCATTGTGTAAAAATTCGGTTTGATCCTGACTTCTCTGATACTCCCCTCCTTCCAGTGTTTCCCTCTTATCTCCTGATAAGGCATATGGTGTGGAGTCACTCTGCACATGCTCCGTTTGGTGTGTATTGCTAGAGAGGTTTTTTTTTTTCTTGGGAGAGTGCATGTGACCAGCACAGGGCCAATCCGCACTGTCCAGACAGAGGTCAGGGGTTCTTCATCCTACTAGAGCAAAATAAAAACTCCTCCTACAACCAGTGCTTTGCTTTACACTGATAGAAGTCACTAGACTGCTGTATACTGCTGATGAGAAAAGGTATTTATCAGTTTATATTTACTAAAATAATTGCATTTCCATGTTCTGTGTACAGTGGGAGACCAGATATAGTGAATACAGGGTCCTGGGTTTAGTAACACTTTAAGCGCTGTTAATGTGCTATTTTAAACTATTAAATATAGCTAATTACAAAATTTTATTTAAGCCCTAGGATTATAACTGATGACCAACATGAAGACACATTTAGATCTAAAAGATGTTCTGAGGACTCCACGGACTTGTATAGCTCACAGTTTGAGAACATACTGGACAATACTTCCTTATATTATAGTGTGGAATCACTTGACACCTTATACTATGAACCAGATAGCTTTTTTAGTTTTGAGATGCCACTCACTCCAATGATTCAGCAGCGAATCAAGGAAACTAGTCATTACTTGGAGAAGAACACAGTTGAAGTTGAGCAAGAGATCCTCAAAGTCGACCCAGGCAATGGAATAACAATGGGGTTCTGCAATGATGTCATCAATGGGTTGGATAATATTACCAGCGTGGAATTAAGTAAAACTAATGAAGGGATGGAGCTCTCAGGAAGGTAAGACAAAGCTGTTGTGTTGATAATCAAAAGAGAATTCTTATACCTTGGACTTAGATATTGATTTAAGAATACAGAATATTATCAATATTATATATTTACATGCATCCTAAATGTTAGGGTTTCATATCCTCCATGCTATCACAGAACATCACTTTGAAAGTGTCCAACTCTACACAATAGTTGATGGAGGAAAATTAAAATATATCAAATTTTCCTCAGTGAAGCCCTCAGCAAGGTTTGTTGTAGTCAGTGGAATAGTATGGAATAATTCGAAACCACTTTCAATACTATTGGCCACTATTATGACATATTTTGGCCAACAGCATGCCTGTTTTGGGTCCTTGCACAATAAGTACACCTTTTATGTTGAGGAAATGAGTAAATTACAATACAGTATGAACAAAGTCACCTAAGCATAGGTGGCCATTTTTTTCTTAATATTTGAAACCAATAGATTAACCAATCCAACTATTTATTTTAAATTAAGCAAACCATGCTTGTAGGAAGTTAAAGTGCTCTCTGCTGTAGTCATTTGGGATTTAGGTAGTGCAACGGTTATATTTGCATCTAGTGTGCTATGTGTTATGTTTCCATTAACATTCAGTTTCTCCATTTTTTTTAAATATATTCCTGTTTTAAAATGTTGTAGTTACCATGGATTTACAGGCATGACGATGAGACAATTCTATTATTACAGAAACGTAAATGTGACTTTTTTTTTTACTGGCTTTTTTTTTTAAAGAAAAAGGTTTAAAAAGACAATAGTGTCTTGCATGGCCATATATACTAAAATATATCAATGTAATAAAAATGATATACCTCTGAATCATGTTCAACAATGTTAAGATATATTAAGTGTCTTGCATACATAGGGAAAATGTACAGCAAAAGTATTTAAGATGAGAATATGTTACACCAGGGACCTACAGGCTGCATGCGGCACCAAGATGGCTATGAATTCGACCCGACACAAATTTTACTTAAAAATGTTTTTTTGGTAGGGAATTGTTTGTAAAAATTAATTTACACTTTGCGATCACATGCGGCCGAAGAAAAATTTTACAGTGTTTCGTAACTGGACTTTTATACGTTTTATTTTCCAAAAGAAAAATATCTCACCCATCACAATCAGGTCTTATTCATCTCATCAGTTTTCGGTATCGCCTATATTTGTGAGCAACTATTTTCAAGGATGAAGCACGCAAAGGCAAAGTTACAACCTAAAATATCTGATGAGCGTCTTGAGAATTCATTGAGAATTGCTACTACATCCATCGAACCAGATATTGATGCGTTAGTTACGGTTGTATTTGCATCTAGTGTGCTGTGTGTTATGTTTCCATTAACATTCAGTTTCTCCATTTTTTTAAATATATTCCTGTTTTGAAATGTTGTGGTTACCATGGATTTACAGGCATGACGATGAGACAATTCTATTATTACAGAAATGTGGAACATGTACAATGTGAATGTTTTTTTTCAATTGGCTTTTTTAAAGAAAAAGGGTTAAAAAATAAAATAGTGTCTTGCATGGCCATATATACTAAAATATATCAATGTAATAAAAATTATATACCTCTGAATTATGTTCAACAATGTTAAGATATATTACGTGTCTTGCATACATAGGGAAGATGTACGGCAAAAGTATTTATGATTAGAATATGTTACACCAGGGGCCCACAGGCTGCATGCAGCTCAAGATGGATATGAATGCGGCCCAACGCAAAACCGTAAATTTACTTAAAAATGTTTTTTTGGGGGGGGGGGATTTTTTGTAAAAATGCATTTACACTTTGTGATCACATGCGGCCGAAGAAAAATTTTACAGTGTTTCTTTACTGGACTTTTTTATCTTCCCAAAGAAAAATATCTCACCCTTCACAATCAGGTCTTATTCATGCCATCAGTTTTCGGTATCACCTATATTTGTAAGCAACTATTTCAAAGGATGAAGCACGCAAAGGCAAAGTTAGAACCTAAAATATCTGATGAGCGTCTTGAGAATTCATTGAGAATTCCTACTACATCCATCGAACCAGATATTGATGCGTTAGTTTATCAGAAACAGTGTCAAATATTGCACTTGTTTTCTGTTGCCCTCTTTTACTTTCATAATAATAAATATTACAAAAAAAATGAAGTTTTATTACTCAGATAGGTACATTATCTATATCAGTGTTCGTTAACTTGTGATCTGTCCGACTCGTCTTGTTTATCAGTTATCCTTATTGTTTAGTGTATTTTATGTGTGGCCCAGGACAATTCCTCTTCTTCCAATGCGGCCCAGGAAAGTCAAAAGATTGGACACCCCTATGATAAACAATAGCATATCCATTTCCATATGCCTGCAACCAGCAGCAAGTACAGCACACAAGTTTTATAAAAAGGCTATCTGGAGATATCCTTACACATTGGTCATGTGTCTTGAACACTGCAGTTGCTATTATTTTACTTTACTGTACATCCTATGTATTTGTTCTTTTAAGATGATAGTAAGATTATCTGCTTATCATGTTTACTTTGGCTAAGTTTCTAAAAACTGACAACCAATCAGAGTGCGCCCAATTCTTGTGTTATACTTACCAGCTAACAATAAAAAATTGCAGCAATGATGTTCAATGAGTCAGTGTTAGAGGTTAGGTTTTGACAATTGACTGTAAAGATTTTTTGGACATGGTTTTGCGGAGGCTGGAACCTGGCAGTGTTTGTTGAGGCAGGGTCTACAGTATGGGCAGTTTTTCCAAAATGGTGGATTCACACTAAAGGAGTTAGTCATTCCAAAACTGATATTCCAGTTTTTGGTAGATGATAGAGAGGTAAATCCCCAGATGGCAATCAGAAACCCAAAGAGATAATAAAAGCCTTGGTTTAACCCGCTAGGCACCTCATTGAATGGGAATAAGTCAAGATATGTGGACCCTTTTAAAAAAAAAAAAAAAAAGAAAAAATCCTGTAGGTTAGAGTCGTGCACTTACTTTTGCTCTCCTGTGATCCAGAATCCGGTGATAACTGGCTATAGCTCATTATGAGCTGACATAGAAAAACCGCTTCAGGCTCTGGAAGGATCCCAACATTACTGCCCGATTCACAAAGCGCCCTGATTGACAGCTGGCTTCACCTCTTAGCATGTGGCTGAGAGCTGGAGGCAGCTGTGCTTACCCCTTTCCAGCTTGGCACCTCAGTGAACACTGGAGGGGCAGAGGGGAGAGCAGTGATTGACAGTCAATGCTCTCTGCTCTGAGATGACTGAGAACTGAATGATCAGTGGTCATTTATTTATTTATCGAGTTTATATAGCGCCAAAGGGTTTGCTCAGCGCTGTACAATAGAGGGGGGGACAATACATGAAACAGTACAGTAACATCAAACAGCACACAAGGGGTAAGTGGGCCCTACTCTTTCGAGCTTACAATCTAGGAGGGAGGGGGTAGTGGTACAGGAGGAAATGGCTGTGGGGGATGGAGTGGTAGGAGGAGGGAAGGGCAGCGGCTGTTAGGTGAGGGTGGGGTAGGCTTCCCTGAAGAGGTGGGTTTTCAGGGAGCGCCTGAAGGTGAGGAGGGAAGGTGACAGTCTGATGGATTGGGGTAGTGAGTTCCAGAGGATGGGGGAGGACCTGGAGAAGTCTTGCAGTCGTGCGTGGGAGGAGGAGACCAGGGAGCAAGATAGAAGGAGGTCCTGTGAAGAGCGAAGGGTACGGGTAGGGTGGTACCTGGGAATCAGGTCGGTGAGGTAGTTAGGGGCAGTGTTGTGAATGGCCTTATAGGTCAGGGTGAGCAATTTGAATTTAATGCATTGGGCAATGGGGAGCCAGTGGAGGGAGAGGCAGAGGGGGGTGGCAGAGGTGGAGCGGCTGGTGAGGTGGATGAGTCTGGCAGCTGAGTTCAGGATGGTCTGAAGCGGGGAGAGTTTGCACTGGGGTAGGCCGGTGAGGAGGGAGTTGCAGTAGTCAAGGCGTGAGATAATCAGGGAGTGTACGAGTAGTTTAGTGGTGTCTGTGTAAGGAAGGAGCGTATCTTGGCGATGTTCCGGAGGTGGAGCCTGCATGTGTTTGTGAGTGATTTAATATGAGGTTGAAAGGAAAGGTTTGAGTCCAGAATGACGCCAAGGACCTTGGCTTGCTGGGCGGGATTGATGGTGGTGGTGTTGGTAGTGATAGAAAGGATGGGGGGGGGGGCGCGGGCTGGGGGGAAGACGAGAAGCTCGGTTTTGGAGAGATTGAGCTTGAGGAAATGGAGCGACATCCAGTCAGAGATGTCGTTTAGGAGGTGAGTGATGCGGGCGGAGAATGTGGGGGTGAGGTGAGGGGTGGATAGGTAGATTTGAGTATCATCAGCGTAGAGGTGGTAATTGAAGCCGTGGGAGTGTATGAGTTTGCCAAGGGAGGAGGTGTAGATGGAGAAGAGAAGGGGTCCAAGGACAGAGCCCTGGGGGACCCCAACAGAGAGGGGGAGGGAAGAGGAGGTGGCATCGTTGTAGGAAACGCTGAAGGAGCGTTGGGATAGATAGGACGAGAACCAAGAGAGAGCGGTGTCTCTGATGCCAAGGGAGAGTAGTTTATTAAGGAGGAGGGGGTGGTCGACTGTGTCAAAGGCCGCGGAGAGGTCTAGGAGAAGGAGGACAGAGTAGTCGCCTTTGGCTTTGGCGGTTAGTAGATCATTGGTGATTTTGAGGAGGGCAGTTTCGGTGGAGTGTAGGGGACGGAAGCCGGACTGTAGTGGGTCAAGGTAGTTGCTGTCAGTTAGGTGGGCGCTTAGGCGATCGAAGACCAAGCGCTCAAGGAGCTTGGAAGTGAGTGGCAGCAGGGAAATTGGTCTGAGGTTGTTGAGGTCAGTGGGGTCCAGGGAGGGCTTTTTGAGTATGGGGGTGATGTGCGCATGTTTTAGGGGGGAGGGGAAGACGCCAGTAGAGAGGGAGAGATTGAAGATGTGGGTAAGGGAGCGGATGAGGGAAGAGGGGGGTGACCGGAGGAGTTGAGAGGGGATAGGGTCCAGGGGGCAGGTAGTGAGGCGGGCTTCTGAGAAGACTCTGGTGACTTCCTCAGTGGTAGTAGGGCTGAAGGAGTGCAGTGATGGGGGGGTTACGGTAGGCAGGGCCTTGGGTGTGGTGGGGGGCAGTGCCGTTGCGAGGTCAGAGGAGGGGAGAGATGAGGGGGTGATGGAAGGGGGGAGGCTAGATGGGGAGGTAGATTGCAAGTTGACTATGTCCTTGCGGATTGCGTCAATCTTGTTGTGGAGATGAGTGGCAATCTCGTGGGCGGTAAGTGAGGTACTGAGTGGAGGAGGGGGGGGAGAGAGCAGGGAGTTGAAGGTGGAGAAGAGTCGGCGAGGGCAGGTGGAGAGGGTGTTGATCAGGTTAACGAAGTAGGCCTGCTTGGCGGCGTGGAGGGAGGAGGTGTAGGTGAGGAAGGCAGATTTGTAGAGGGAGAATGCATGAGGGGACCTGGTTTTGCGCCATAGTCTCTCCAGCGCACGACTGCGACGTTTGAGGCATTTAGTGCTGTCATTCTGCCATGGTTGGAGCGGTCTGGGTTTGATGTTGCGTGTGGTTAGGGGTGCCAGAGAGTCTAGGGTAGCTGATAGTGAGTCGTTGTACGCGGTGGTGGCTAGGTCAGGACACGACAGTGGAAGGATGCTGTCGTGTAAGCGGTCGGCAGCCGAGTGGAAGGGGGCCGGGTGCAGGTTGCGGAGGTTGCGGCTGGTGATGGTTTGGCGCACTGGGGGGGGGGGGAGGGTTAGGGGAAGGGGAGATGGAGAACGTGAGGAGGTGGTGGTCGGAGAGAGGGAAGGGGGTGTTAGAGAACTGGTTGAGGGTACAGAGGTGGGAGAAGACGAGGTCCAGGGTGTTCCCATTGATGTGGGTGGAGGATTGAGTGTATTGTGTGAGCGCGAAGGAGGAGGTTAGGTGGAGGAGTTGGGAGGTAGCTGGGGTGTTGTCGTTGATGGGGATGTTGAAGTCCCCGAGAATGATGGTCGGTAGCTCAGAGGAGAGGAAGAAGGGAAGCCAGGCAGCGAAGTCATCCAGGAAACGGGCTATGGATCCGGGGGGCCTGTAGATCACTGCGATCCTTAGGGGGGTGGGTGAGAAGAGCCGGATGCAGTGAGCCTCGAAGGAGGAGAAGGTTAGGGAGGGGGGGTTAGGGAGGACCTGGAAGGTGCTCAGCGGTGATAGGAGCAGGCCGACACCACCACCTTTGTGACCGCTCAGTCTTGGTGAATGGGACCAGACGAGACCTCCATGGGAGAGTGCCGCAGGGGAGGTAGTGTCAGTGGCCTGTACCCAGGTTTCGGTGATGGCTAGGATGTTGAGGGAGCGGGAGATAAAGAGGTCATGGATGGCAGTTAGTTTGTTGCAAACCGAACGGGCGTTCAGAAGTGCAACCGAGAGAGGGGGGATGGATGCGGGGAGGAGGTGCACAGGTATGAGGTTGAGGGGGTTGCGGCGGCTGGCGGGGGCAGGGTGGTCCCTGGAGGGGGGGTTCCTGGAGGGGGGGAGAGGTGGTGAGGGGCCAGGGTTCGGGGAGATGTCCCCAGCGGATAGGAGAAAGAGAAGGGTGAGGAGGGTGGCATGAGAATGGGAGGTGTAGGAGCGTGTGGGTCTGGTAGTGGTGGCACGTGGGTCGACCGGGGAGTGGAGTACCAGGAGGAGGTGGTGAGTGCCGTAGTGGGGAGAGGGCAGAAGTGAGGGGGCAATGTAGAGCTGTTTTGGGGGAGTGGGCGGGTAGAGGGAGGCGATTTTTGGGATGGAGGAGAGGAAAACGAGGAGGAGAAGTGCAGGTGGCATGCTGGGGTGAGTGCAGTGCTGTTCGGGTCAGGGGAGGTGAAGGGATACGGGTCAGGGCGAGG